>NC_089508.1:49389533-49709924 GCF_036850995.1 Saccopteryx leptura | reverse complement strand
GGCAATGCTCTGCCCATCCGGGGCGTCGCTCTGTTGCCACCAGAGCCACTCTAGCGCCTGAGGCAGAGGCCACAGAGCCATTCTCAGCGCCCGGGCCAACTTTGCTCCAATGGAGCCTCGGCTACAGGAGGGGAAGAGAGAGACAGAGAGGAAGGAGAGGAGGAGGGGTGGAGAAGCAAATGGGCGCTTCTCCTGTGTGCCCTGGCCAGGAATCGAACCCAGGACTCCTGCATACCAGGCCGATGCTCTACCACTGAGCCAACCGGTCAGGGCTACTTTGTATCATTTTAAATCTTTAAAATTTATTGAGACTAGTTTTATGGCTCAGAATGTAGTCTGTCTTGGGTAATGGTTCTGTGTGTACTTGAAAAGAATGTGTATTCTGGTATAATTGATCGAATGAAATGTCCTATAAATGTCAGTTAATTCAAGTTGGTTGTTAGTGTTGTTCAATCTTCTAGATGATTAATTTTCTGTCTTTTTGTTCTATCAATCTTTGGGAGATAAGTGTTGAAATTTCTGACAATTGTGGATTTTTCTGTTCTTTCTTGCAGTTCTTTCAGTTTTTGTTGTGTGTGTTTTGAAGCTGTTAGTTTAAGATTCTTATAGCCTCTTGATGATTTGATTCCTTTATCATTATGAAATGACCCTATTTTTCCTTAGTAATTGTTTTTGCTGTGAAATATACTTCTCCAGCTCTCTTGATTAGTGTTAACCTGGTGTATCTTGACTGTCTTTTAATTTTAAATTTTTTGTTTGTATATTTAAAATGTGTTTCTTGTATACCACATTTTATCCAACCTGACAGTCTCTTTTTATCAGGAGTTCAGACCATTTACATCTAATGTAATTGCTAATGTGATTGGGCTTATGTCTGCCATCTTGCTATTTGTTTTGTCCTATCTGTTCTTTGCTTTTTTCCTCTTTCCCTGTCGTCTTTGGAAGAGGTGTAAAGCTTTTTTACCTTCATAGTTAAATTGCTTTAACTTCTCTCCAACCACTTATTTTCTTGGAGGAACTGTAATGAAGTTGACCTAACATGTCAGTCCCTGGGTATTGAATGAAAAGAGTATCTGAGGTAGCAAATACTATTCCATAGAGCCAAACCATGTGTGCTGAAGCCTTACCTATTTCTAGGTTAGTCTGACTTGGCCCTAGAAATGAATTGGCCCTCCCCACTTAGGCCAGATTCTGTTAATTCCAAGTGTGCTATTGCCCACTGGGTTTGCAGCCATATGTGCAATTTGAGAGTCCCAATAAGCCTGATACGGCTTTAGAAATGAATCTAGATTTCTGCTAGGGCAGAAAGAATTTATCCTTATTATTTTCAGCCCAGATTTCCATGGTCATTCAGATAAGCATCTGGTATGAGGTCTAGCAATAATGGTATGTGATTTTTACCTGGAATAGCCTCTGTTAAATAAATATCTTCTTCTGGCAACAGTGATATTAGATATCTGTTTAACAGTTTGAAGTTTCTAAAACATTGATCTTTTATACAGAGAATAATCATTAATCTCATGTTTCTATTGCTTTGGATACTAAGTTTTCTTTTGTTGATTTTTATTGACTTCTTGGGCTTTTTTTCCCTTGTTTTCTGTAAGAATATTAGCACATTTGTAAACATCTGCAAAACACTTTTATAATAGATTGGAATGTGGAAAAACCCAATCCTGAAGGTAGATGCCTTTACAGTCAAGTTTTTGAAGACTTATGCTGTGGTACCTTTGTTTAATCACCGGGTGAGGTAGTATGTCGTGATAGAAAACACTGGACTTCGATTTGAAAGAACTGTTATAGTCCACGTGAAACACTGATAGTTCATTGACCTTGAGCAAGTCAGTTAATCTCTTTATGACTCAGTTTTTCCATCTGTAAAGTATGTGTATGTATGTTGAAGATGGGAGAGGATGTGATTATATCTGCATGCTTATTGTACATTCAGTATGAAGATAGTAATAGGTAAAGATTTAGTAGTTCTGTGGAAATATATATAACACTGTCTGTACAAATACAAATGTTAAAATAATATTCATAAAATTATTTTCTCAGCTCAGTCAAGTCCTGTTTGAAAAATTGCTTAGCTTCATATAAGTAGTTTATTTCTTTATCACTGATAGTTTTTTTTAAAAAGGAAATGAAGTATATATACTGGTAAATTGGAAAAATGGATGGAAAACAGATGATATTATCTTAGACAAAGGTTATAAATTACCTATACAAATTTATAAAATCTCCTTAAAGTGTTTTGTGTTTTTTTTTAAATTGGGTACAGGTTCAGGTGTGAAACTTACTAACACATCATCTGGACACTGTCTCATGTGTCCATTGCCCCAAGCAAAGTCTCTTTAGTCTCCATTCCACGCTCCCCTTTTGCCTACCCCCACCTAACCCCAACCCCCTTTCCCTCTGGATATTACCACATTGTTGACTGTCTGTATATGTTATATATATGGTCTTTTTTGTTTTGTTTTGTTTTGGTTGTTGCTTAATCCCTTCACCTTCTATCATCCAGTCTCCCAACCCCCCACCCCTTTGACAGCTGTTGATCTGTTTCTTGTATCCTCTGTTTCTAGTTTGTTCTTCAGTTTAATTTGTTCATTAGATTCCACATATATAAATGAGATCATATGATATTTGTCTTTCTCTGACTGGCTTATTTCATTTAGCATAATAATCTGCAGGTCCATTTATGCTGTTGCAAAAGGTAAGATTTCCTTGTTTTTTACCGCTATGAAGTATTCCATTGTGTAAATGTACCACAGCTTCTTTATCTACTTATCTACTGATGGATACTTGAACTGTTTCCAGATCTTGGCTATCATAAATAACAGTACAGTGAACATAGGGGTGCATATAGTCTTTCAAATTAGTGTTTCAGGATTCTTAAGATATATTCCCAGTGGGCTTTTTTCATGCTGATAAAATTTGATTGAAATTTTTACTCATTTTCTCTTTTGCTCCTAGACTTTGAAAATTCTTAACGTTATATTTTATGAAATGTTGTATATGGGTTTTCCACTTTGGACTATCTATAAAAAATTATTTTTTATAATCAGAATCTGATTGCTTCCTGTTGTCTAGGATGATTCTGAACTTTTCTTCCCCTCCTAATTAGTATGCATTGAGGGGAATGCAAACTATTTTATTATAAGCCCAATGTGAGTATAATTAAGGAGTTAAATCTGTCAGAACGTAAATCACATAAAGTATGAATGTGAAATTTGGTACCTTTGACATTTTTGGGATTACTCCCCTATATTAGAATGGATCAGAGAGAGAATCCTCTTGGTTGGTACAGTCATTCATTAAACAAATATTAATACAGTGCCTACTATTGTATTTACATATCTCTCACCTATTACTAGATTGCTGATGTCTTGATCCTATTCATTATTCAACTTTTGGTTTCTTCAGTACAGTGCTTTTACTCATTGCTGTGTGCCTATATTAGTTATCTATTGCTGCTTATTAAATTATCTCAAAACTTAGCAGCTAAAAACAACATTTATTATCTCACAGTAGATCAGGAATTCAGTAACAGCTTAGGTAGGTCTCTTAGAAAGCTACAATCAATGAGTTGACTGGGCATACAAGCAGCCATCCATCCTAAAGCTTGCTGTAGAAAGAACCACTTCCTAGCTCACTTACCTGGTTGTTGGCAGGTTCATTTCTTGTTGGGATTGGTCAGAGACCTCCCTCAGTTCTTTGCCACAAGGACCTCTTCATAGAGCTTCTCTCTCAGAGTAAGCAGTTGAGATCAGAGCAAGTAAGTGAGAGGGCAAGAAAAAGTACCAGCAAGGGCATCACAGTCCTTTGTAACCCAAAGAAGCGACATCACATCACTTTCACCATATTCTTTTCTTTAGAAGGAAATTACTAGGCCCAGCTCACACTCAGAGGAACAGGACATTACACAGCATGCGAATACTAAGACGCAGAGATCATTGTGCTGCATCTTAGAAGTCTGCCACCCAGTCCCCAAACCTGGTACTATAAAGTGCTCAACTTGTTGAATGAATTAACCTTTTCCCCATACCCTCCTAACTGGTAGCATGCCTTTGTAAGAGGCTGGCCAGGGGTACAAATTAAGTTTGAGACTGTCAAACAATAACTTGCTACTTAGGGATTCTTTCAACCCATGTTCGTGGTGTCATTAGTGATTTGCTTTAATGAAATAAGTTAGTATTGGTAAAAAGTCGAAATCATTTAAAAAAATTTTAGGACCTAAATGAAACCAGGAATACTATTTAAGAAAATCAGAATACATGCAACATATAATTTAATGATAATTCAAGAAACAGTCAACAGCAAGCTATATTTTGAGATAATTCAAGCTTCCCAGTCATTCCCAACACATATATTTTATTACCTATCTATACATAATGATATACCAAAATCTGCACAATTGAAGTATAAATAAATTTCTACTTTAAGATAATCTTTCCTTACCAAAATAAGCTTTTAATGGCTAGAATAAGAATTAAGTCATAGATTTTAGTTTTTTAACTTTTTGCATAATTTAAATGTTGAGGCAATTTAATCTTAAGAACTAAGTAATTCAGTCATAGGCTTGTAACCTGTTAGATATTAGAAATGACTTTTTCAACCCTATCTTTTTACAGATGAGGAAGTGGCTACCCAGTGACATACCCAGGGTTGCTGGTGGTAGAGTCAATGCCAGATCCTAGACCTCCTGACTCCGTTTAGTGCCCTGTACCATGCCACATTGCTAATAATAAACCACACTGGAACCACTTGGGGATCTTAAGAATACTGATGCCTGTCCCATGCCCAGATATTCTGATTTAATTGGTATGGGATAGAACTTGAGCATTGGGATTTTTAAAAGCTTTAAGTCTGGGAGACTGCTCAGTAAAGGTATTAGTGTGCTTAAGGACTTGGAACCAGGGTGAAATCAATAGTATAGATTTCCATCCGTTCTGATTCTTTAGTCATATATTTGGCTAGGTTTTTTTCTGGGCAATAAGAAAAGTCTTTGCATTGAGAAATAGTCAAGAGTTTTGCTGAACAAAAGCTTTCTAGCTCTTTTTTTTTTTAAGTGAGAGGAGGGGAGATTGATAGACCCGCATGCGCCCAAACGGAGAGCCACCCGGCAACACCTGTATAGAGTTCATGCTCAAATCAACCAAGCTATTAGTGCCTAAGGCTGACATGCTCAGACCAACCCAGCTATCCTCAGCACCCAGGGCCATTGCTCAAACCACTTGAGCCACTGGCTACAGGAGAGGAAGAGAGAGAGAAGGGGGAGAAAAGCAAATGGTCATTATGCTTCTCCTATGTGCCCTGAGCAGGAATTGTACTCAAGATGTCCACATACTAGGCAGATGCTCTATCCACTGAGCCAACTGGTTAGGGCCTAACAAGCTTTCTTAATAAAGTTGCCCTTCCACTCATAAGTATATATTTAGTAAATAAGATAGCCTGAACAAGATTCTTCATACATATGAAATAGGGGAACAGTTCTTTGACACTGATCAGGCTAGGAGAAAGTCTTTAGCCATCTGTGTTGTTGCATGTTCTGCTGTTGTTTTAACTAGATAAATTCTAATTACTGTTAAACAGATTGTTTATGAGGTTGTTTTTAATATTTTAAAGCAAGTGTATAAATATAAAGGGGCAAAAAAATGGTTCCAAATTTAAAAACAAAAGGCCTTTCCTTTAAAAGTAAGTGAATCAGGATTTGACATACTGAGTTAATAACACATTTCTGTGTATGCCCTTGGTACTGTAGGTCTCAAAGAATGGGAAATTTGCAGTTTGATTATAACCATTCTATAGGGCTGTCAAGTACTCTTCGTTGGCACAAGGTGGCCTACCGTTGTAACTAGAAAATACTAATTTTTTGTTTGAAGATACCTGTTCTTTTAATGAGCTCTTTCCTTTGTAATGGCAGGTGTGAGAAGTGTGAAGTAGAAGAGTTAAGAACAGGAGATTGTGATCAGATTGAAGCATATAAGAATTTTAGATCTTTTATTGAAGTGTAGTGTAGGATGATATGAGGCTATATATTTGGGTTGCTAGAATAGAGGTTAAAAGGGATGTATTAGTTTTCCATTGCTGCCATAGCACATCACTACAGACTTAGTGGTTTAAACAACAAAAATTTATTGTGTTATGTAGGTCAGTAGGACAACACTGGGTTCCCACAAAGCTAAAATCAAAATTTCGGGCTGGTGATGTTCCTTTCTGGAAACTATAGAGCAGGATTCTTTTCCTTGCAGTTTGCCTTGCTGGCTGCTAGATGAGGGCTCTTCCCAGCTCCTGGAAACCACCCTGTTCCTTTACTTGTGGCCTTCTTTTGTCCATTTTAAAAGTCAACAACAGGTCAAGTCCCTTTAAAACTTCCAATATCTACTCCTGCCTCACAACTTTGACCCATCTTCTGTTTTTCTCTTCCACTTTCAAGGACTGTGTGATTAAATTGGGCCTACTTGGATAATCCAGGATAATCTCCCCATCTCAGTGTCTTTAACCATAATTATAACTGAAAGTCCCTTTTCCCATGTAAGAAAAGCTAGTCTAGGGGTTAGGGTGGAAGGGCAAGAATCTTTTTGAAGAGCCATTAAAGGAGGCTAGGTTCCTGGAGTCAAGGAAGCCGGGTATCAGTATTGACAGAACTGTTGAAAGTCTTCATTCATCCAACAAATAATATTTGAGTACTTTGTGCTAGGTATTTCAGTAGACTCTGAGGTTACTGTGGTAGACAAGACATGGTCCCTGTCCTTATGTATATAGCAGTATACTTATTTTTTTTTTTAAAGTGAAAAACATATAACAATACTTTATAAAGGATTGTTTGTGTATTTTACATTTATATAAGTTCTTTGAAAGCAGGTACTCATTCATCTAGTGTGTTTTTGTTTTGGCCCTTTCCTCACCCTGCCACTATAACACTGTTTTACATACTAGATACTCAACAGATGTCGTTAACAAAGGCTTTTGTTTTTACTCTGTATTAGGAAATTGATTTAACTCTCTTTTCTGCCATGTTCTACTCCAAAAGCAGTAAAGAATTTTGAGTTCAGTAATCCAGATTCAGATGACAGTTTAAGATTCTGCTTAAAAAGGCCTTAAGAATTATCATCTACTCCATTTTATTTTTTAGTGAAAACACTGAAGTGTTAAAGGCAGCTTTACAAAGGCTGTCATTATATGTATTAATTGGCAAGCTTTTGCTTTTTTCCCCTGCATTCAGTAGCCATAAAGTACTTATTCAAATAAAAAATAATCAGCAGTTGCTTTAAAGCAGTATTCATCAATAGATAGTGAACAGTTGCCAACCTAGAAGCACATTAAAACCAACTTCTCAATATGGCTTTTCTGTGAGTGGATAGACTTTATAAAATAATGGAAGAGATTTACTATCTGTTGCTTACTACATGAGTGAGCTTCTGTTTCCCTCATATACAATTCCCTATTACACTCCCACTATGTGCTGTCAGTCAACTCATGGAAAAACCGCAGGATTCAGGATTCTTACATATTGTTCGAAGACCTCTAGAGACAGTTACCTAATTTTTTCAGAGATGGTCAAGGTTACAAATCTGTGTTACATAGTTTCCCAAAGGAGCAGTGGGGAATTTTAGTAATGCTGAATTTGAGCAAGCATAGGTATATACAATTTATAGATAATCTACCCAGACATTAATTTCTAACTTGACCATTACAGCATTTTTTAAAAATCAGAACTGCTAGTGAATGGCTAAATATACCTGGTAACACCAAGTTTGGGGTATACAGTGTAAATGTCACATGGGTTCTTAGGGTACCTTAATACATACCAAGTTCTACAGCCAATATTCTTTCATGATTCTTTGGCAATTTAACATTATTTATGGATAATTTCTTGTCAGTATTACTCTTTAGGTCTCTAAATAGCCTAAATGTGTTTATACATATTTTGTTTCTGAAAAAATAACTTTTGGAATAGTGGATAGAAAATTCACTTTATTTGCTTATAGAGAGATGGCTGTTATCATATTAAGTTTGGATGGTACAGCCCTGGCCAGTGGCTCAGTGGATTAGAGTGTTGGCCCGGCATATGGATGTCCCAGGTTCAATTCCCAGTCATGGCACCCAGGAGAAGCAACCATCTGCTTCTCTCTCCCTTCTCTCCCTCTGCCCCTTCTCTCCCTCATCCCCTCCCGCAGCCAGTGGTTCAGTTGGTTGGTCCAAGCTCATCAGCCTCAGGTGCTGAGGATAGCTCAGTTGATTTGAGCATGGACCCAGATGGGGTTGCCAGGGTAGATCCTGGTCCAGGCACCTGTGTGAGTTTGTCTCACTATCTCCTCTCCCATTTTCCTCAAAAAAAAAAAAGAAAAGAAAAAGAAAGTTTGGATGATACTAACGGGTAAAGAAAGGTAATAACTACTTTTATTTTTTAAACATGAACTAATGCACTATAATCTTTAAAATGTTAGTAGACAATACTTACCTGGCAGGGGAGATACCATGATCATGAAAGTGGTTTTCCCAGGGCGAGGCTTATCCATTGCACTCCGGATGTGCTGACCCCTGCGATTTCCCCAAATGTGGGAAACTCGACTGCATAATTTGTGGTAGTGGGGGACTGCGTTCGCGCTCTAAAAAAAAAAAGTGTTAGTAGACATTGTTGATTTCTGTGAACTTCTATCTTAGTGTCTAGGAAAGCGTAGCATACTGTTGGATTTAGTTCATATGTAAAAATTCTTATTACAGGGAAACTTGAAAGCTGGAAGTATATCAGTGAAGGGAGCAATGATAAAAATGACTGAGGTTCTCTTGATTTTTTTGAAAAGAGAAAAAATCCTTTGTGGTTATGGACATTAAAATAGAGTAATTTAGGCCCTGGCTGGTTGGTTCAGTGATAGAGTGTCGGCTTGGTGTGCAGGAGTCCCGGGTTCGATTCCTGCCCAGGGCACACAGGAGAAACGCCTGTCTGCTTCTCCACCCTTCCCCTTCTCCTTTCTCTCTGTCTCTCTCTTCTCTTCCCACAGCCAAGGCTCCATTGGAGCAAAGTTGGCCCGGGCGCTGAGGATGGCTCCATGGCCTCTGCCTCAGGCACTAGAATGGCCCTGGTTGCAACAGAGCAACGCCCCAGATGGGCAGAGCATCGCCCCCTGGTGGGCATGCCGGGTGGATCCTGGTCAAGCGCATGCGGGAGTCTGTCTGACTGCCTCCCTGTTTCCAACTTCAGAAAAAAAAATACAAAAAAAGAAAAAGAAAAAATAGAGTAATTTAAATACATGCAGTATCACAGAAAGGTGAAATTTACTGTCCTATGGTAAAGCTTTTGACAGATGCATAGAATCTTTAAAGTCAGGGTAGAATTATTAAAAGCAGCTTTATTTAGTAAATTGAGCGTATACTGAGAAGATCACAGAAGGAATAAGCACATTTTAATGGGTGTTGAAACAACTGAAATGACCTATGAGCTGTTAAAGCAACTACATACAAATAGCTTCAGTTAGAAAGGGTAGGGTTCCAGATAAAAGGCGTATATTTTTCCAAACATGTCTCTGGGAAAAATAATCCTCAATTCTTGAAGCAGGCCAGTTCACTTTTAATCAGATGTAATATTAGGAAAACAAAAGGCCTTAAGGCAAAAACTGTTCCTTAAAGAAGTATTTTGGTTTTCATTTAGAATTAGTGTAGCTGTAGATTGGTCTTTTATAAAATCTGATTCCTTTAAATAAAATGTAGCAATATGCAATTGTTACTAAATTTACTAGCACAACTGAATACAGTTGTATCCCTTAAAAAACAAGTAATCATTGAGTTTTACTTAAATAGAAGTATTTGACTGAATATGATTTTAAAAACACCTAAAATAAACAGGAATCAAATAGATTAAATAATATAAAGGTGTTTAGGACAGGTAGTACCTTTGCACTCATGTTTTTGTTTTTTTTTAATTTTTAATTAATTCCTGTAGTATATGGATTTGAATGTTTTGTGCTATGTGTATGTATAGTATGTAATGGAAGCTTACAGTTCTAGTTTATTAGTTGGGTACAGTTCTAGTTTATTAGTTGGGGTAAGATAAATTCTTGCAGAAGAATACAATTAATTCTGAAATACTATGTTATCTTATTTACATTTTTGTTTTACCTTGTCCTATTTATTCAAATAAAACAAGTAATTTTTACCCTGATAATAAAGGTGGAAACAAATGATTGCTTACTTTTTTACTTTTAGAATGCTCTCTATGGTTTTGAAGAGAATTAATCACAAAACTTTTTTTCCCTCCCTGGAATTCTCTGACTATAAAGCGGTATTCTTTAAAAGAAAAAGAAAAGACAACTCTAATGGAAGTTCTTTTATGATGCCATTAAGTAGATGTCAGGATTTACTCTTCAATTAGATGGGGTTGTGATTGTTGGCAGGTTAAATTCCTTTGCAGGTGATGCACTACCTAGAGGAAGTGATATTTAGGCTATTGGTCCTCTAGTGATTCTACGTGTCAGGACTGAGCTATGATATTTGTCACTGCTCTATCTTAAAATTAGCCAGAATAAACAAGAAAAATATAATAGCCTATAAAATCCAAACTAAATATCCTGGGAAAACCTTGATGATTTAAAGGTTGTTTGTTTAAGTATCATAAATTTACTTTTAAAAATGAACATGCAGTAAAATTTACTTTTTCTATATACAGTTGATGAATTTATCATTTCAGGCAGTTTAATTCATAAAACTACATGCTATCCCTATCTCATTGTAGTTGTTCCGTCCCCTCCCCGTCTTGACAACCCCTGTCATTTTAGTTTTGTCTTTTCAAAAATGATTATTAATGGAATTATACACGATATAGCTATTTGAAAGAGTTACACATGCATTTATTTAGCTTAATGCCTTAAGATTACTTTTAATTGCTGAGTAGTATTCAGTTGTATGGATGGATATACCAGAGTTTGTTTATCCATTCATTCATTGAAGAACTGAGTTGTTTCAAATTTTTAGCTAATTTGAATAGAGAAGCTACAAGCATTCATGTACAAGCTTTTGTGTGAATGTGAGTTTTCATTTCTCTTGAGTAAATGCATACTAGTGAGATTGCTAGATATGATAGTAAATGTATATACTATTTTAATACATTTATTTATTTATGAGAGCGAGAGAGAAATGTTGATTTATTGTTATATCTATCTATGCATTAATTGGTAGATTCTTTACGTTCCCTGACCAGGGATCAAACCTGCAACCTTGGTGTATAGGACAACGTCTGCCAAGTGTATAATTTAACTTTATAAGAAATTGCCAATCAAATAAGCCCCCTGCTGAGATCAGTAAACAATACCACTGAGTTAAGAAAACTTGAGAAGAAAACAAATAAATCAAGACTTCAAAGAGGCTCTACTAGGTAAGGAGATCACAGCTGGAAGAAGTCTACAAGTCATAGAGAATAATGCGTAGGCAGAGGAGAGTAAGTCATATGCTTCAATAAGATAAATCCTCTGATCAAGTCTTGGACAAATCGGAAGTAATCAAATTACTGGATACGGAGTATAAAATAATGATTTTTAGGATGCTTAAAGATTTCAAAGCTACAATGGATGGAATTAATGAACACTTCAATAAATAAATTGAAAGCATCAGAAAGGACACGGAAATCATAAAGGAGAACTAGACAGAAATGACAAACACAGTATCAGAAATGAAGACTACACTGGAAGGAATTAAAAGCAGGCTGGATGACGCAGAGGATCTAATCAGTGACTCAGAGGACAAGATAAGTGAAAGCATGGAAGTGGAGCAGTATAAAGAAAAGAGACTGAAAAAATCTGAGGAAACTCTAAGAGAGCTCTGTGACAACCTAAAGAGAAACAACATCTGCAACATAGGGGTTCCTGAAGAAGAGGAGAAAGAACAAGAGTTAGAGACAACTTGTTCAATGAAATGATAGCTGAAAACTTTCCTAAATTGATGCAGGAAAAAAGTCACACAAGTTCAAGAAGCACAGAATTCCCTTAAAGAGAAACCAAAAAAAATCTACACCAAGACACATCAAAATTAAAATACCAAAGCTAAGAGATAAAGAGAAAATATTAAAAGCTGCTAGAAAAAAAATGGCTATCACCTACAAAGGTGCCTCCATAAGGATGACATCTGACTTCTCAACAGAAACGAGGCCAGAAAGGAATGGCAGGACATTCAAAGTAATGTAGAACAAGAGCCTACAACCAAGACTTCTTTATCCAGCAAGGCTATCGTTTAAAATTGAAGGAGAAGTAAAAAGCTTCTCAGACAAAAAAAACAAACTGCAGTTTCTGTAGGATGATGTGGCATCATGTGCGCATGTGCAGATGGTGACTTAACACTATGTATACAGCGGAGCAGCCCACGGCCATGCCAGTCGAGATGTGGATGGTACAGAGGAAAGTTTAGTGTGTCTGTGGCTTGCTAAATTCGAATGCGTGACCAAAGTGCAACGTGAATATCAGTGCATTTATAACGAAGCTCCACCACATAGGAATAACATTACTCGGTGGGATAAGCAGTTGAAGGAAACCGCAGTTTGGTGGATAAACCCCGTTCTGGAGGCCATCAGTCAGTGACGAGTCTGTAGAGGCTACAGTGATTTTCAACCTTTTTTTTCATGGCACAAACACACACTAATTACTAAGGTCAGTGTCCCTGACTAAATACAACCATTTTCATCTCATGGCACAAATAAATAAGTTACTAAGGAAGAAGAGGTCAGGGCCCCTTTTTCTTTAGTAATTAGTTTATGAGTGCGTGAGAAACAAAGGTTGAAAATCACTGCATGGGATAGCTACCTAAGGAGCCCTAAAAAATCAGTGTGTGAGCCCACATCGAACTGCACTGAATTGTTATAAAACTGGGAGAGTTTTCCTCTTATTTGGTGCAGATCTCACATTTCTATCATGTTTTGTTGCTTTCCTGTGACCGGTCAAAAGTGCATCATGACTTTACAGACACTGTATTATCTCCCTGTTTGTAGCTTGTCTTTACATTATCTTAGGTATCTTTGCACAGCAAGAGTTTTTAATTTTGATAAAGTCTAATTCATTATCATTTTTTACTTAATGGAGTCATATTTAAGAACTCTTTGCTTGGACCTAAGTAACAAAGATTTTGTTCCCCTCTTTTTTTGGTAAAAGTTTTATAGTTTCATATTTTACATTTAGGCTTATGATCCATTTTGAATTAATTTTCATATAAAACAAGAAGTATAAGCTAAACTTCCTTTTTTTTCTTTGCATATGGATAGTCAGTTGTTCCACACCATTTGTCAAAAAGACTATCCCTTTCTCATTGTATTTTCTTTGCACCTTTTTCAAAAATTGGTTGGCCATGTTGTGTGAAACTGTTTGTGGATACATTCTGTTCCGTTGATCTATATATCTATCCCTGTGCCACTATCAGACTGTCTTGATAACCATAGCTTAAAGTCTTAAAATTGAATAGGGTGATTCCTCCAACTTTCTCCTTTTTTAAAAATTTGTTTTTAATAGTTTTGGCTACTTTAGCTCTTTTGCCTTCCATATTAATTTTTGAATCAGCTGTCTATAACTACAAAAGGTCCTGGGATTTTGATTGAAATTATGTTAAATTTATACTGTATACCATATTGGGAGAGAATTGACATCTTTACTGTTTTGAGTTTTGCAGTCTGTAAGCATAGTCTGCCTTTCTGTTAACTTAGATCTTCTTTTACAAACAAACAAACAACCCTCACGGAAGTAATAAATGAATTTATCAAGGTAAAAAATATAAGGTCAATATCAACTATATTTCTTTTTTTTTTTTTTTTTTTTTTTTTAAATTTTTTTTTAAATATTTTATTTATTGATTTTTAGAGAGAGGGGAGAGAGAGAGAGAGAGAGAGAGAAGGGGGAGGAGCAGGAAGCATCAACTCCCATATGTACCTTGACCAGGCAAGCCCAAGGTTTCGAACCGGCAACCTCAGTGTTCCAGGTTGACGCTTTATCCCACTGCGCCACTACAGGTCAGGCTCAACTATATTTCTATATACAAAACAATGAGAACTTTTTTGGTAGGCATGAATCCAAATATATTAATAATTATATTAAATGTAAAAGAACTACAAAGTATAAAAAGAATAGTAGAAACATTCTTTAAATATAATGGCATAAGTAATGAGACCATTGCTGAAAGGGGTCAAAAGCCAGGGAAAATGAGCCCCTCCTGACAATGGCAATGACAAAGAAACTCCCCCATAGAGTTTCCAGAAAGAAATTAAGTCTTGCTGACACCTGAAGTTTAGGCCTCAAACTTGACTTCCAGAACTGTAACACAATAAAGTTTTGCTGTTTATGCCAGTGTTTGTGGTAATTTTTTAAAATTTGCATGCAATGATACAAAACCAATGCAATGGATCATAAAACAAACCTTTTACAAACTGAAAAGAAACTGAAACCACACATAGAATGTATCTGACCATAATTAAATTTGACTAGATATCTGTAACAGAAAGATAACAGAACAATCTCCAAACAATAGGAAATGTTAAAACATACTTTTAAGAAATCCATGGGTTGAGCCTGACCAAGGGGTGGTGCAGTGAATAGAGCATTGGACTGTGACATGGAGGACCCAGGTTCAAAACCCCGAGGTTGCCGTCTTGAGTGCAGGCTCATACAGCTTGAGTGTGGGGTTGCTGGCTTGACTGTGGGATCATAGACATGACTGCATGGTCACGAGATTGAGCCCAAAGGTCGCTGGCTTGAAGCTCAAGGTCACTGGCTTGAGCAAGGGGTGACTTGCTCTGCTGTAGACCCCTGGTCAAGGCATATACGAGGAAGTAATCAATGAACAACTAAGATGCTGCAGTGAAGAATTGATGCTTTTCATCTTTCTCCCTTCCTGCCTGTCTGTTCCTATCTGTCCCTCTCCCTGACTCTGTCTTTGTAAAAAAAAAAAAAAAGATTAGTAAGAAATAAAACAGTTCTTATTTTTAAGTATCATGATTATCTACAAAGTATAAATAAAAAGATAGATTTAACTATAGTAAGTTGTTTTATAAAGATTTATTCTGCCAAACGTAGCGAAAATCTGACATAAAGTACTTGGTAAGTAATTATTATTATATGCTTTAACTTGCTGTAACTCTGCTTTATAAATTTTATAAAGTAAAGTTACTTCCCTACTTTATAAATCACCGTTACTGTGGAACCGGTAGGCGGTTAGAAAATTTTACTACTAACAGAGATACAAAAGTGGGCGCTAGGTATAAAAAGGTTGACTACCCCTGTTATAAACAATGGGAATTTATTTCTCAGAGTTTTGGAGGCTGAGAAGTTCAAGATCAAGGTGCCAGCAAATTTGGTGTCTTGTGAGGACTCACTTTCTGGTTAATAGATGATTGTCTTTTTGCTGTGTCCTCATGTGATGGGAGAGGTATAAAAGGGCCCTGATTTCATCTATGAGGCAGGGGCCCAATCACCTCTCTAAGGCCCTACCTTCAAATACCATCACATTGGGAGGTAGTATTTTAACATAAATTTTAGGAGTAACACAAACATTCAGTCTATAGCAGTCAATGTTTTAATTTTGTAGATCCTGATCAATATCATTGTATAGCTTTCAGGTCAATAAAGAAAAGTTCGGAAATGAATATCCAAGGTTTATTCTCACAGGAGATAAAGTACAAACATCTTTAATTGACCACTAGGGGATTTTCTTTTAAAAATGTTAAGTATTCTTAAAAGCTTTTCTTTATATATAGTCACTTTATTTTCTATCAAAAATTGTTTTAAAATAAAAACAATTTGATTCACAGAATTTGTTATCAAGAAAGGTATACAGGCCCTGGCTGGTTAGCTCAGTTGGTTAAGCATGTCCTCCCAAAACCACAAGGTTGCGGGTTTGATCTCCGGTCAGGGCACACACAAGAAGCAACCAAGGTATGGACGACTTGAGTGGAGCAACAAATGAATGCTTCCTTTACCCCTCCCTTCTCTCCCCTTCCTCTCTCTGTCTGAAAAAATAAAAATTAAGCCCTGGCTGAATAACTTGGTTGGTTGGAGCATTGTCCTGGAGCATGGAGGTTGCTAGTTAAATTCCCCCATCAGGGCACATACAGGAACAGCTCGGTGTTCCTGTCTCTCTCTCCTTGTCCCTAAAAAAAAAAAAAAAAAAAAAAAAAGAGTACACACACTTGAAAGAGTAAAATGAAAGCTATTTTTTAAGGCTTTCTTTAAAAAAAAAAAATTATTTTGGAATAATTTTAGATATACAGGTAAGTCCTAAAGATAGTACAGAGCTTTTGTATATTCTCTCCTTAGCTTCTCTAGATGGTAACATCTTATATAACCGTGGTACAATGGTCAGAATGAAAGAATCAGAAATCACTACTAAAGAACAAACTTTATTAGGATTTCACCAATTTTTCCACTAATGTCCTTTTTCCAGGAGCCTACATTATTTGTCATACTTTCTTCATCTCCTCCAATCCAACAGTTCCTCAGTCTTTCCTTGTATTTCATTTCCTTCATACTTTGGAAGTGTGAAGTTGGTCAGGTATTTTGTAAATGTCGTTCAATTTGGTTTTCTCTGATGTTTTTTTCATAGTTAGATTGGATTTACAGATTTGGGAAAAGAATACTGGAGAGGTGATGTGTCCTCAGCGCATGATATCAGGGGTTACTTGGTGTCAATATGACTCATTACTGGTGATGTTATTAAGCTTGATCACTTGATCTTGGTGATGTCTGCCAGATTTTGCCACTGTAAAGTGACTGTTTTCTCTTAATAAATATTTGGGGAAAATACTTTGAGGTTACACAAATAATCTTGTTTCCCCTTAAGCATTTGGCCACTAATTTTAATATTAACTAGTGGGTCTTGCCTACAGCAATTATTACTGATATTCTAATGGTGATTTTCTATTTTATTTCTTCCTCTACATTCGTTAATTATAATTCATCTGTAAGAAGGAGTTGTCCCTCCCCACATTTATTTTATTTAATCATTTATTTATGCAAGTGCACAGTCATGGATATTTATTTTATTCTCTGGATTAGAATCAGTGCTGTTGTTATTTATTTTGTTGCTCAAATTGTTTGAGCTTTGGCCACAGGGAGCCCTTTGAAATTTGCTTCTGTGTCCTTTCTGCCTGTTTTGTTTTCTTTTGTTTTAAGTAATTTCCTACTTTCTGCCTCTACAAGATGCTCCAGGCTCATCCTGTATTTTTCCTGTCCCAGGCATGAAATCAACCCTATTCTCCAGAGAGCCCAGTCCATCTTACTGAAAAGTAATATTTAAAAACCAGCTTCTAGATACTAGATATGTTCATTCCTACTGAAGCCTTACTACTTCTAGGCCTTTCAGTGGTTAGAGTAAGGAAGTGAATGCTTATGTACTCACCCATTTATATATGGGGAATTCACCCCTTTTATTTCTGGAGTACTCACCCATTTTTATATGGAGCACTCACCCCATTTATATATGAGGTGAGGCAAAAGTAGTTTTACAGTTGCTTCCAGGAAAAATAATACAATAATTAATAAATAATAATACAAGAATAAACTTTTGCATGCTCACAACTGTAAACCTACTTTTGCCCCACCCTGTATATATACCCATCTATTTTATTTCTGTATATACTATCTGTGTATACAGAAAACAAATTAGTTTATACTGATACCTCCCAATTCAATATAGCACCATACAGATTATTCTAGCATTCCTCTTGCTTATTTGTAACTACATTTACCTATTTGCTGTACATGTGTAGGTAGTAATTTTAGAATTGCTAACCCATACTCCTATGAGAAACAAGTTTACCAAACAGAATGCAGAGTTTGTGTAGTGTTCTTGTTTATCTTTATTCTCATAGTATCCAGCCAAAATGCTCTCTTCTAAAGTTAGTTAAGTCAGGTCTTTTCTTCCATATCTCCTTCAGTCTGTAATGTCATTCATTGTAATATAGTTAGATTCATTTTTCACATTTTGCATTCTATCTTCTTTTCCCTGACACCGTGGTTTGTTTTATTTTGTTTAATTTGTGTCCTGTAAAATTCACTCTTTGGTGTTGCCCAGATCTGGGTTTTAAGAAACGCATAGAGTCCTGTATTTACCAACAATTCCATCACCCTCTAAATTCCTTTGTAGTCAGCCCCTCTTCCTACCCCAAATCCTAGCAACTGATGATATATTTTCCATGCCTTTAGTTAGCATTTTTAAAAATATCATATAAATGGAATCACTGGCTTCTTTCACTTGACAAAATACATTTAATATTCATTCATCTATTGTATAAAGCATTAGTTTGTTCTTTTTTTTATTGCCAAGTAGCATTTCATTGTATTACCACAGTTTTGTTTGTATTTTTGAGAGGAGGGGAGTTAGTGAGACAGTCTCCCACATGCACCCAACTGGGATCCCCACAGCAACCTCTGTCAGGGGCTGATGCTCAAATCAATCAAGGTATTTATAGCACCTGAGACTGGCATGTTCTGACCAATTGAGCTATCCTCAGTGCCCGGGGTTGATGCTCAAGTCAATCAAGCCACTGGCTGTAAGAGGGGAAGGCGGAGAGAAGTGGGAGAGGAGCAGATGGTCACTTCTCCTGTGTGCTCTGACCCGGAATCAAGCCTAGGACTCCATATGTCAGGCCGACGTTCTATCCACTGAGCCAACCGGCCAGGGACTAACTACAGTTTGTTACCCATTTACCTGTTGAGGGATAGCTAGAATGTTTCCAGCTTTGGGAAATTATGAATAAGTTACTACAAACATTTATGTAAAGCTGTTTTGTATTGTTAACATGTTTTTCTATCTTTTTTAAAAATCTATTTTTATTTTTACTTTTAATTTATTGTGTTGAAATGGTCTCAAGTGTTCCACTTAATATAACACCCTCTACACACCTCATCATGCCCCCCATGCAAAGTTTCTTTTCACCCCTGTGTCGTCCCTTTATTTCCCCTCCTCCTAACTCCACCCCCTTTCCCTCTGTTTATCACTACTCTGTTGTCTGTATATATGTGTTATATATATGTTTTGGGCTAATTCCTACACCGTCTTTGATTCAGTTCCCTCTTCCCCTTTTTCTCTGACAGTTGTCCATCTGTTCCCTGTGACCCTGCCTCTGTTTCTATTTTGTTCCTCAGTTTATTGTGTTCATTAGATTCCACATATAAGTGATGTCATATGATACTTGTCTTTCTCTGACTGGCTTATTTCAGTTAGCATAATCTCCAGGCCCATTTATGCTGTCGTAAAAAATATGATTTCCTTCTTTTTATGGCCACATAGTATTCCTTGTGTAAATGTACCACTGCTTTGTTATCCACTCGTCCCCTGATGGACACTTGTGCTCTTTGTCTTTGTTTTTTATTTCTTTTGGGTAAATACTTGGGAGTAGGGTTATGAACTTGAGCGTAGTGTAACTGTGTATTTAACTTCATAAGAAACAGCCAAACTTTTTTCCAAGTGGCTACACAATTTTGCACTCCTACCATCAGTGCATGAGAGTCCCTGTTGCTCTGCATAGTCTTCAGCACCTTGGTATTATTAGTTTGCTTTTGTCTTTTAGCTGTTCTGCTATATGTGTAGGGGTATTTTGTGATTTTAATTTGCATTTTCCCAATGACTAATGGTGTTATGCCATTTATATGTTTGTGAAAGGGCAATTCGTCTCCTTTATATTCTCTTAATCTTCTCCTTTTATGATCAACCAGGTAGATAGAATTTTTTTCAGTATATTTTTTATCGAACTAGTTGCTGTCATCTCTGAATGTTTGGCTATATTTTATAATAAAAACATACATTTCCATATATGAGTTTTGGTTTTCTATGCTATTACAATAGAATTAATATATAGGGTTTTTTATGTAGCTGAGTATTTGAATAATTTCATTGTTGTCCAAAACTAGATTGCTTTATAAGAATCTATTGATGAATTATATCTTGGACTGAAAAGACATGTAAGACTAGGAAAGATGTAATATATTATACTAGTGCAATACAATCCAAGGTTGGCTTTGGATTGACAAACATCACGAGAAAAAGAAATTTTAGGGTTTTAGGTAAGATCTTTTCCCCTTTGTCTATCAAATGAGCAAAGAAAACCTGATACTTTCTTGGGATGTCTGTCAACATATGCAACCTTTGATATGTTCATATAAGTAGTCAGTTAATATTAGGTGAAAGAGATTACAAATGAATGAATATTTTTAAACATGGGCCTCTTTATATAAACATTTAAATTGACGAACAGGTTAAAAACACTGTATTTTCATAGGTACTCAACTCAGGGACCTGGGTTTTAAAGAGCATTTTATGAATTTGACTCCAATGGCAAGAGAAGTGAAGGCAAAAATTAATGAATGGGACTACATCAGACTAAGAAGTTTTTGCTCAGCAAGAGAAACTGATAACAAAATAAACAGAAAGCCAACTAAATGGGAAATGATATTTTCAAACAACAGCTCAGATAAGAGCCTAATATCCAAAATATACAAAGAACTCATAAAACTCAACAACAAACAAACAAACAATCCAATAAAAAAATGGGAAGAGGATATGAATAGACACTTCTCCCAGGAAGAAATACAAATGGCCAACAGATATATGAAAAGATGCTCATCTTCTTTAGCTATTAGAGAAATGCAAATCAAAACGGCAATGAGATACCACCTCACACCTGTTCGATTAGCTGTTATTAGCAAGTCAGGTAATAGCAAATGTTGGAGAGGCTGTGGAGAAAAAGGAACCCTCATACACTGTTGGTGGGAATGTAAAGTAGTACAACCATTATGGAAGAAAGTATGGTGGTTCCTCAAAAAACTGAAAATAGAACTACCTTATGACCCAGCAATTCCTCTACTGGGTATATATCCCAAAAACTCAGAAACATTGATACGTAAAGACACATGCAGCCCCATGTTTATTGCAGCATTGTTCACAGTGGCCAGGACATGGAAACAACCAAAAAGCCCATCAATAGATGACTGGATAAAGAAGATGTGGCACATATACACTATGGAATACTACTCAGCCATAAGAAATGATGACATCGGAACATTTACAGCAAAATGGTGGGATCTTGATAACATGATACGAAGCGAAATAAGTAAATCAGAAAAAAACAGGAACTGTATTATTCCATACGTAGGTGGGACATAATAGTGAAACTGAGAGACATTGATAAGAGTGTGGTGGTTACGGGGGGGGGGGGGGGAATGGGAGAGGGATAGGGGGTGGGGAGGGGCACAAAGAAAACAAGATAGAAGGTGACAGAGGACAATCTGACTTTGGGTGGTGGGTATGCAACATAATTGAACGACAAGATAACCTGGACTTGTTATCTTTGAATATATGTATCCTGATTTATTGATGTCACCCCATTAAAAAAATAAAATTATTAAAAAAAAAAACAAAAAAAAAAAAACACTGTATTTTTTGCTCCATAAGACGCACCTGATCATAAGACACCTAGAGTTTTAAGGAGAAAAATAAGAAAAATAATTCTGAACCAAATGGTATGTTAAAATACTTAATAAAATACCATATTTTTCACTCCATAAGAGACACAGACATTTTCCCCTCCACTTTTAGGGGAAAAAAGTATGTCTTATGGAGCAAAAAATACGGTAATATGTTGTTTCATTGAGCTAAATTAATAAAAATGTGTGTAATCCTCATTACCTGTTTTCTTGAGTTTCAAAGACTACTGCTAAAAAACCTGTAATTCATTAACTAATTAAATTCTTAGTTTATATTTAGCTTTTATCAGAATGGAACAAAGACAAAGTTTTAGTGAGTGATATTTTTTTTACACTATTTGAGCCTTATATTTATTGAGCCTTATTTTTATTATTACTGTTTTTATAAAGACCTATATTTAGTCTACTAGAATATGTACAAGGATACCATGTTATTTGAATAGATTTTTCTGTTTGCTGTATAAAGTTCTTTCAGGAACTTAACATATTACATAGAACATGTATTTTTTAAGTGACAGGAGGGGAGATAGTGAGACAGACTCCCTCATGTGCCCCAATCCTGATCCTCCTAGCAACCCCGTCTGGTGCCAGTGCTCAAAACTGAGCTATTTTTAGCACATGAGGATGACATGTTTGGACCAACCAAGCTATCCTCAGTGTCTGAGGCCACATTCGAACCAATTGAGCCACTGACTGTGAGAGGGGAAGAGGGAAAGAAGCAGATGTTCACTTCTCTTGTGTGCCCTGACCAGGAATTGAACCTGGTACATCCATACGCCAGGCCGTTGCTCTATCCACTGAGCTGCTGTCCAGGGCTGTTATATCAAATTTATGCTTAAATTAGAAAAATAATATATGCCTTAAAGGATATCATTCCTGTTACATCATTTGGGTAATTATGATTGATTCCCTAAATACAATTCTAGTTAAGTAGGTGCATTATCCCCTGTTTCAATAGGAGAAAGCTAAAACAGTATTTTATTTACATATTCAGATTCTGAACATGTTAGTATTATGAGTCGTTACAAATGGAAAGATAACTTCTTTTGTGCTTCAGAATGAGCATATCTTTTTAAACATCCTACTTGGTAGAGTGATTATGTCACTACTATTTCTAGTGGCTATACCCAGGTTTGTTGTAGTTATGATGATGACAGTCTTTGAATTTAGGCCAGCCAGTTTTAAATTGGAAGGTGCAACCCTTTCTTATAGTGGCTGCTCTGGTCACTGTTTATAACATAACTTATACTGTCCTACCTTCTTGGGCTCTCTTTGTAAATAAGATATAAATAAGACAATATTTTCCTAGCCTTGTGAGAGGGGCGAGAGTGCGAAAGTACTATATATATATTTATAACATAAGTATATATTTTATTTCCCTCTTCCCTCTTCCTGAATAGTGGGGATAAAAAAGGAAAGTATGGGTTTTTGTTTGTTTAGGTCTTGATGACAGCCTACTTCCTTATGTATGGAAGACTCAAAAAATGAGGTTTGTGACTTCAGTTGAGTATTCTTTAGGGTCAGAGACTAATAAACTGGCAGCTACAAGTAGTTGTGCTTGTATGACAGTTGACAGTATCAATTTTACCTGAAACAACCATTTCTAAAATTGGGGAATTGAGAAAGGATGAAGTTTAACTTCTTTTGAGCAACAGTTTTTTTGGTCAACTCCAAGTTGGGCACTTTCTTTTGTGTGTTATTTAGCTTAATCCTCACAGTTGGCTTCCATGGTGTGCATGGTTACCCACATTTTACAAGTAAAGAAAAATTATCCAAGGTAACACAGCTAGTAAGTCAGGATTTGAACCTTTGTTTTCTTACTTAAAAGTCCACACTCTTATCTACTGTGCTACACTGCTTCTCCTAAGATTAGAAAAATAACGAAAATTATTAGAAAGTCTCTAAAATTTTAAGCCTCTGGGAGGGAAGGTAATAATTAGATAAGACTGTGATTATCTCACCCTTATTTAATGTTTTCTTCACCCTTAAGGGGCATCACTTTTGGAAAATCTATGTTACACATGTTATGTGAGGGAACAGCCAGTATAGTATTCATTAATGCTAATTATGGGAGTGAGTCTCCAATTGATATCCCAGAAAGGATTCTCTAATGATATTGATTATAACTAATAGCTTTCTTGAAAATGAAAATCATCTATTTTAAGAAATAATACACATCTGCATTGCTGTTAGCAGTAAAAAGATCTCAAAAATTTAGTGCATTTGCAGAAACTTTTTAATGGTCTAATTAAACTCTAGAAATAATACTTGCTATAACATTTGCAAAACAAACTCTTGTATAACTGCAAATAATGCTTTAAACTGTTTTGTCAATAAACTCATTTTATGGTAGATCAATAAATTCTATTTCACAGTGATTAAACCTTCTTTATCTCAATGGTATTTTATTCTGTAGTAATGTTATACTGTCAGAATTAACGACCACATGTAGAATTGTTGGTTGTAAGAGTTTTTCTTAACATTTTTGTTATATTAGTGATCTTATTGTACACTTAATTTACCTAAAGGCCAGTTACTAGTTATTTAGTATTTATTCCTAGCATATTGAAATTCTCAAATGACTGAATTATAAAAAGTATTTCAAACATGATAAAATTTTATAGGTAATTGTTTCAGTATATATACATAGACTTTTTGTTTAAAAATGCTAAATATCAGTTGACATTTAGTAAGGAAAAAATCCAGAATTCAATATTTCAAATTATTAACTGAGCCTATTTATTTATTTATTTTCTTATTTTGGTGTTGCAGGTAGATCAATAAAGGCAGTAAGTTGAAATAGAAAGTACAGCCTTAGAAATTATTAGAGTTAAGGTCTAATGTTGGTTCAGCCAGTACTAGCTGTGTGATTTTGGACAAGTCATTAAACTTCTCTAGATTTTAATTCTTTTGTCTATAAATAAAGTAATTAGACTGTGTTTTCTAATAAGATTATTTCCAGCTCTATGATTCTTATGCCAGAAGTTTTGTCACTGCTAAACCTAACATAAAAGGTATATTTGTTTTACTTTTCTGGTTCTTAAGCAATAGGGATTAGGGGTTTTGTCTGTTTTTAGAATGGGCAGCCCAATGTAATTATCCTGGTGAATTTAAGGGCTTATGGTACTATATATACCTACACTAATACAATACATGTAAAAAAAAATAGTATGATTCTTGCCAATAGGAATAAAAGATAATAACATTTAAAAATATTTTTAAAGCTTTTTTCCCCCTTTTTTTTGCAGAGGGAGATTAAGGAAGGGTTAGATCAGGGGTCCCCAAACTTTTTACACAGGGGGCCAGTTCACTGTCCCTCAGACTGTTGGAGGGCTGGACTATAAAAAAAACTATGAACAAATCCCTATGCACACTGCACATATCTTATTTTAAAGTAAAAAACAAAATGGGAACAAATACAATATTTAAAATAAAGTACAAGTAAATTTAAATCAACAAACTGACCAGTATTTAAGTGGGAACTATGCTCCTCTCACTGACCACCAACGTAAGAGGTACTCCTTCCGGAAGTCCGGCGGGGGCTGGATAAATGGCCTCAGGGGGCCGCATGTGGCCCATGGGCAGTAGTTTGGGGACCCCTGCTCTAACCAACTGAGCTACCTGGCCAGAGCTGAATATAAGGTTTTGAGGGGCAGTTGTTATACCTCTTGTTTTTATATCCCAGTAACCAAAAGGTGTTCAATAAACTCTTGTTGATTGGGTCATCATAGATAAGGAATAATATTGTTTTGTAGCATAGTAAAGGTTTTGAAACTTGGTTAAACACTAGGTTGAAAGTATATACAACTTCCTGTGAAATGTGTTTAAATTAAAATTTTTAACTTGCCTGACCTGTGGTGGCGCAGTGGATAAAGCGTCGACCTGGAAATGCTGAGGTCGCTGGTTCAAAACCCTGGGCTTGCCTGGTCAAGGCACATATGGGAGTTGATGCTTCCAGCTCCTCCCCCCCTTCTCTCTCTCTCTGTCTCTCCTCTCTCTCTTTCTCTCTCTGTCTCTCCCTCTCTTCTCTAAAAAATGAATAAAAAAAAAATTTAACTTGTACTTTAAATTATTAAAGATTCTTTCTCACTTTTTTCTTTTAATGTGGTGGTGGTAGTGATGGGTAGTATTTTCTAATATTTATTGAGTACTTTTTATGTGCTTAGCATTGATGATCTAAACACTTTACATACATTAACTTTACATTAACTTTTGTATGTGTGTGTGTTTTTCTGAAGTTAGAAGTGGGGAGGCAGTCAGACAGACTAACTCATGCGCCCGACTGGGATCCACCTGGCATGCCCGTTGGTGGCCAAAGCCATTCTAGCACCAGAGGCAGAGGCCTTGGATCCATCCTCAGCCCCAGGCCAACTTTGCTCCAGTGGAACCTTGGCTGCGGGAGGGAAAGAGAGAGAGAGAGGAAGGAGAGTGGGAAGGGTGGAGAAGCAGATGGGCGCTTCTCCTGTGTGCCCTGACCGGGAATCGAACCCAGAACTTCCACACACCAGGCCAGCACTCTACTGCTGAGCCAATTGGCCAGGGCCTTACATACATTAACATTTAATCCCATCCTTTGAAATAGTTATTCTTGAAGACCATAGATTTATGAGGAACGTGAGATGTAAACAAGTTAAATAAATGTCTTAAAGACACAGAATTAATAAGTGATAGAGTCAGGATTCAAACCCAGAAGGAACAGTTAGAAACCTTCACTACTTTTCCTGTATAGCTAGAAAATCCTTCACTACTTTCTTGTATAGCTTCCTGATGTTATGTGTGTGTGATGTTTCAAATTTTTGTTGGACTGAGGCCCTAAATTCATCAAAACTCACCCTCCTAAGCACACATGTGCGCTTCCTAAACACAATTCTTTGTTGTGATTAGACTATCTTGTGCTCGTGGAATTTTCTTTTGATAAACCTCTTATCTTTAGGTGAGTTGGATAAGAATTAGATTTTTGATACAAATATCACTTTTGTTCCAAATTATTAACACTTTAGAACTATCTATGAGTAATAAACATGATTTTAGCAAAGTTCCAAACACTGCTGTTGTTGGAAGTGTCAAACTAGATAGAATTCTGAGTACTCTAGTAAGATAAATAAGCAATGCAAATTAAATAGTTTTATTAAGATCTCGTAAATTTTCTATTCTGTATAAACCCTGCTTGTCTTAAAAATGTACAAATGCAAAAGATAGGAAAATCTGGGGCAATAATATAGCCAGTCAGACAATTTGGTGTACAGAGATGTGTTGTAGTATTGTAAACCTGAAACCTGTATAATTATGTTAACCAGAGCCACCCCAATAAATTCAATTAAAATAAATAATAATGTAGCCAGTCAGTCACTCTCTAAATGTAGCATTTTTACATAGTGTGTATTGCAAAGCAGCATAGGAATAATGGAGTCTCAAAATAATGCTAAATGGCCAAGCAGGAAAGTTCATAGTAAAATGAATTCTAGCATCTTAGTGAAAATCAGAACATGTCTGCATGGAAGCATTGTTAAGTACTTAATGTTAATGAACACTTCTAGTGTTGAAATTAGGACTTTTAATATAGATTTCAGTCTTCAGCCCTAGTAAGCCTGCTAAGGTAATACAATCTTGAGTAGATGTCAGTGGAAACACACACACACACACACACACACACACAATTATTGCCTAATTAAATCAATGGTGATTGTTTAAATGTAATTTGAATTTGAGACAGTAGACCATGTGTGAACAAGAAATAAATTTGTTTTGCTAAGTCACTAAGGGTATGGGGAATATTTGTTACTGTCCCAGGCCTTGATTATCCTGACTAGACTAATTTGTATGTTTTATAGTAAGAGTATCCAATTAATCATTAGAGATACTCCTATTTATAGAAAAGGATACTTTGGAGAGAGAACATCAGTATTAGTGAAGCCCAATAACAACATTAGTCAGTAGTTTGAATATTATATTATTATACAGCTGATGCTGTATAATAGAGTAGATGTGTGAGAGGAAGCTTTTAAAAATGCATTCAGTAGAATGACCTGTTAGATAACTAAGAGGAGTTATCAATTTATTTTTTTTTATATAACAGGAAAAAAGGGTGATAATCTTTTCTGAGCAAAGGCTTTGGGCCAAACATAAGCTCTGCAACATTCTTCTACAAAGAATGTAGAAGGTAGAAAATAAAAGTTAGAGCCAAAATTAATGAAGTAAAAAACAAAGACTCAACAAAATCAATACATTTAATAAAGTAATAAATCCCCTGGAGGACTAATGAAGAAAAAAAGGAAAAGGCATAAATTTCCAATTTCAGGAATGGAAAAAGAACATCTTATATTTTACAGAAATTTTAAAAATTACATTATGTCAATAGACTTGAAAATTTAGACAACTTTGAACATAAAAATCTGAATAGTTCCATATTTATTAGTGAAATTGAGTCTGTAATTTGGAACTTTTCCATGAAGAAGTTTCCAGGCCCAGATGGCTTCACACATTCTTCCAAGAATTGTCAGAAGAGTTAACATCAACATTACTAAAACTCTTTCAGACACTAAAAATATAGAAAATATTTCCCAACCTGTTTTGACACTTTCATAACTTAATATCAACACCCGGTAAGGACATTATAAGAAAGGAAATTTTCAAGTCCATTTCACTTGCTAATATAGATTAATAAATTCTAAATATATTATCAAATCTAGATAGACAGACAACAGATAGACAGATGATAGATAGATAGGTAGATGATAGATATAGGTAGAGGTCATAAGCAAGTTGCATTTACTATAGGAGAACCAGTTTATCTTTACATTTAGTCAATGTAACTGGCCAAATTAATAGAAAAAGAGAAAGAATAACATCACAATAGATTCTGTTAAATAGAAGTATTTCTCAAGATTCCAGATTTGTTAGTTCTTTGATATTGGCAAGCTGAATCTTGAATTATTTGATAAAATTTACCTGTTCCTGATTTTATTAAACGCCTTTAGCCATCTGTTAGTAAAATAGACTACCAACAACAAGCATCACATTTAGTGATGAAATAGTGAAAGTGTTTATCTGAGATAAGGAATAAAGTAAGGCCTGACCAGGCCATGGCACAGTGGATATAGAGCGTCGGACTGGCATGCAGAGGACCCAGGTTTGAAACTCCGAGGTCACCAGCTTGAGCACAGTCTCATCTGGCTTGAGCGAGGGCTCACCAGCTTGAGTGCAGAGTCGCTGGCTTGAGCGTGGGATTATAGACATGACCTCATGGTTGCTGGCTTGAGCCCAGAGGTAGCAGCTTAAAGCCCAAGGTCACTGGCTTGGGCCCAAGGTCGCTGGCTTGAGCAAGGATCACTCTACTGTAGCCCCCCCAACCTCCGTCAAGGCACATATGAGAAAGCAGTCAATGAACGACTAAGGAGCTGCAACGACGAATTGATGCTTCTCATTTCTCCCTTCCTGTCTTTCTGTCCCTATCTGTCCTTCTCTGACTCTGTCACACACACACACACACATACACACACACACACACACACACAGAAAAAACTTAAGGATGCTTGCTTAACCACTTGTATTCACTGTTATGTCAGAGATCCTAGACCTGAGCTATCTAATACCACATGTGAAAATTTAAATATTTAAATTTCAATTAGTTAAATTTAAAATTATAGATCATCTGTCACTCTGGCTACATACCAGGTGTTCAATAGGCACATGTGGCTAGTGGCTACCATATATCACAAATATGGAACATTTCCATTATCACAGAAATTTCTATTGGACAGTGCAATAAGGGAAAAAGCATAATGATTAGAAGGAGAGGAATAAAACTTCAGTTATTTACAGATGACATGACTGTTACAAAGAAAATTTAAAAAACAATATAAACAATAGAATTAAACAGTGAATTTAGCAAGGTTGCCAGGTACATAATTGATACACAGAAATCAATTTTAGGCCTATTTACCAGCAATAAACAAAAAAATGAAATTTAAAAAGTGATATCAATATATCAAAAATATCAAATACCCAAAATTAATCCAACAAAAGACTTCTATACTGAACACTAAGACATTAAGAAAAATTAAGAAGACAGATAAGTAGAGAAATATGCCAGTTCATGGATTTAATGTTATTATAAAGATGTCAGTTCTCTCTATATGGATTCAGTGCAGTCTCAAAAAATATTCCAAATTTGTTTGTTCTTAGAAATTGGCAAGCTGATACTTAAATTATTATAGAAATGCAAAGGGCCAAAAATAGCCAAGACAGTCTTGAAAAATAATAAAACTGGTAGATTTATACTACAAGATATCAAGACTTATCATAAAGCTGCAGTAATAAAGACAGCATGGTTCTGGCGTAAGAAAAGACAAACCAGTGAAACAAAATAGAGCCAACAAATGCATATATGTATATATAGTTACTTGATTTATGTCCGATAACATTGTAGTGTAGTGAGGAAAGGATGCTCTTCAATAAATTGTGGTAGGTCAATTAGATACCCATGTGAAAAGAAAAGATGAATCTTGGTGTCAACCTCAAACCATATAAAGAAATTAATTACAGATGAATTATAGATATGAAAAGTAAAACAATAAAGCTTCTGGAAGTAAACAGTATCTTGATAACCCTGGGGTAGGGAAAGATTCTTAAACAATACATAAACCATTAACAATAAAAAAAAAAGGATAAATTGTCTACATTAAAGTTAAGACATGCTCTTCATTAAAAGACACCATTAAGAATGAAAAAGCAAGCCCTGGCCAGGTAGCTCAGTTGATTAGAGCATTATTCCCACACACCAAGATGGCTGGTTCAATATCTGGTCAGGACACATATAATAATAAACCAATGAACGCATAAATAAATAGAACAATAAATCAGTCTCTCTCTCTCAAATCAATAAATTAAAAAAATATTTTTAAAAAAGCATGAAAAGGCAAGCCACGGAGTAGGAAAAAAATATTTGCAATTTGCATTATATATACAGACAAAGAACTCAGCCAGAATATATAAAAAATTTCTACTCAGCAGTAAGGCAGACAGCCCAATAGAAAAATGGGTGATATGCCTGACCTGTGATGGCGCAGTGGATAAAGCATCGACCTGGAAATGCTGAGGTCGCTGGTTCGAAACCCTGGGCTTGCCTGGTCAAGGCACATATGGGAGTTGATGCTTCCGGCTCCTCCCCCCCCTTCTCTCTCTCTGTCTTTCTCTCCTCTCTCTTGGTCTCTCTCTCTCCTCTCTAAAAATGAATAAATAAAAAAATGAAAAAAAAAAAAAAAAAAAAAAAAAAAAAAACTAAGGAGTTGCAATGAAGAATTGATGTTTCTTAAAAAAAAAAAAAAAAAAGAAAAATGGGTGATACACTTAAATGGTCACTTCCCAGAAGATACTTAAAAAGCAAACACATATTAAAAGATCCTCAGTCTCATTAGTCATCTGCAAAGTACAGATTAAACCTATGACGAGATACCACTACCTACCCTATAGAATGACTAGACTTGAAGTCTGGCAATACCAATATTGGTGAGGAGGTATTGCATCTGCAATTTTTTTTCCCACAGCTGATGGGAATATAAATTGCTTTAACAACTTTGGTTAATACTTAAAAAAAGACTTTTACTACTAAAGTTAAACTTATATACCACATGACCTTACAATTTCTGTCTTCAGTTTACAGTTGTTTGTATGGAAAAAGACATGTAGGTTATGATTATTACAATAGTTTTGTAAACTCAAAGGAATGTCACAGTGATGCCTGACCTGTGGTGATACAGTAAGTAAAGTTTTGCCGGGAACCCTGAAGTCTCCAGATTTAAACCCTAGGCTTGCCCAATCAAGGCATATATGAGGAGCAACTACCATAAATTGATGCTTCCCACTCTTACCCCCTTTCCCTTTCTCTCTCTCTCTCTCCCTCTCCTCCCTTTCTCTCTCTCTCCTTTTCCCTTTCTCCCTCTTCCTCTCTCCTCTCTCTAAAATCAATAAATATAAAATACTAAATAAAAAAAAGAAAAAGAATGTCACACTGGCACAGTAAACTTACTTTTTTCCTGCCTGACCAGGCGGTGGCACAGTGGATAGAGTGTCAGACTAGGATGCGGAAGGACCCAGGTTCAAGACCCTGAGGTTGCCAACTTGAGCGCAGGCTCATCTGATTTGAGCAAAGCTCATCAGCTTGGACCCAAGGTCACTGGCTCAAGCAAGGGGTTACTCAGTCTGCTGAAGGCCCACATCAAGGCATATATGAGAAAGCAATCAATGAACAACTAAGGTGTTGCAACGAAAAACTGATGATTGATGCTTCTCATCTCTCTCCTTTCCTGTCTGTCTGTCCCTATCTGTCTCTCTCTCTCTGTCTCTGTAAAAAAAAAAAAACAAACACTTTTTCCCCCAGCTCATATATACAATAGAAATGTGAACATTTTTTCATCAAAACACGTGTGAGAGTGTTCACAGAGCAGTATTCATCTAGCCCCGGGGTTGGGAACCTATGGCTCGCGAGCCAGATATAGCTCTTTTGATGGCTGCATCTGGCTCGCAGACAAATCTTTAATAAAAAAAAACACAAAACGTTAAAAATATCAAATATTCTCATGTATTACAATCCATTTCCTACCACTCATGTTCATGGTTGCGGGTGGCTGGAACCAATCACAGCTGTCCTCTGGGACAACACCAAATTTTTATTGGATAATGCATAACATACACGGGTTGTTATATGGCTCTCATGGAATTACATTTTAAAATATGTGGCGTTCATGGCTTTCTCAGCCAAAAAGGTTCCCAACCCCTGATCTAGCCCAAAACTGAAAACAATCCAAAATGTTTGGCAATAGCAAATTGGATAACTAAATAGTAGTGTATTTGTATGCAATGTAATGCCATACAGTAATGAGAATAAATGAATATTGCAGTGCAGAATGACATAGTTGAGTCTCAGAAACATAATGTTCAGTGGAAAGGACCAGTCACAAAAAAGTACCCATTGTGTGATTCCAGTTATATAAAGTTTTAAAACAGGCAAACTGATTTATTGTATTAGAAGTCAAGAGAGTTGGTCCTTTGGGGGAAGGGTTTCAACAGGGAAATAACACGAACAGATGTTACGTGGCTAGTTAAGGAAGTTCTGTTCTACAGTTAGTTTGCCATAAGCTTTTAATAAAATCAGGAGAGGTAAATTTTATCAAAAGCTTTTATTTAATAAAACCTATTCAGATGGTGTGATATTTCTCCCTTTTTCTATTAATTTGAATTCTGAATGTGACCCTGGCCAGTTGGCTCAGCAGTAGAGCATCAGACCAGCGTTTGGATGTCCCAGGTTCGATTCTTGGCCAGGGCAACAGGAGAAGCAACTATCTGCTTCTCCACCGCACCCCCTCTCCTTTCTCTCTCTCTCTCTATCTCTATCTCTCTCTCTCTCTCTATCTCTATCTCTCTCTTCTTCTTCTTCCACAGCCATGGCTCAGTTGGAGCAAGTTGGTCCCGGACGCTGAGGATGGCTCCATAGCCTTGCCTCAGGCTCTAAAATATATAGCTCGGTTGCCAAGCAATGAAGCAACAGCCCCAGATAGGCAGAGCATGGCCCCCGTGGGCTTGCTGGGTGGATCCAGGTTGGGACACATGGAGGAGCCTGTCTCTCTGCCTCCCCACTTCTCGCTTAAGAAAAATGATTAATAAGTAAATAAATAAAATTCTGAATGGTAAACCAAGCTTGTGTTCTTACAGTATTGATCTGGGTACTGTTTACACAGGTATATTCACTTTGTGAAAATTAATCAAAGTGTATACTATATATTTTTTATTTATTTATTATTATTTTTTTTTAGATTTTATTTATTCATTATAGAGAGGAGAGAGAGAGAGAGAAGGGGGGAGGAGCAGGAAGCATCAACTCCCATATGCGCCTTGACCAGGCAAGCCCAGGGTTTCGAACCGGCAACCTCAGTGTTTCCAGGTTGACGCTTTATCCACTGTATACTATATATATTATACTGTGATATGTGTGTCCTAGATCAACTCTTTATCCATTGCACCACCACTGGTCAGGTGAGTAAGGTTTTTTAAATTGCAGCAAAACAATGGCATAATAATTAAACAGAATTTATTAATGGTAAGAATTGACTCTCAACTTTACTTCTCTTTTTCTAGTTTGGTTTTTCAGACATTGGATCATAATCTTTGAGAAAAGAGAAGCAAGATGAGCCCACAGTTTTTCCAAGCTGCAGTGCAGGGTGAGGGAACCTGTCAGCCCAGGAGTCTCACAGGATTGAGTCTGGAGTTCACAGATGAGAAGGAAGCTACAAGTGTGAGGGCAAAATACGGGAAAGGAGAGGGCTGCACAAAAGGAGAGTGCCAGAGACCTGTAAAGGGCCCCTTCCAGTCCTTGCCTTAGTATCAGTTTGTGTACACATATGAAGTGACTACTCAACACTAGGAAAAGAACCTCTGGAAGGAGTAGGAAGAAAAAGTCCTCAGAGTTCACACAGAGTAGGGTGGCCTCACCAACCAGAATGAAAAAACCTCCTAATAAGCACTGGGTAAAGTCTTAAGAAGCCTTAGACTTTCAACCTTTTTCATCTCATGGCACACATAAGTTTTTTTAAATAAACTAAACTTCTGCTGCACACCAAAAAATAGTTATAATTTTTATTAACTTATAAACAAAAAAACATTGTAGTAGCAATTACCTACCCTTTTTGCTCCAAAGTGACTTTTTGAAAAACCAGTTACCTATACTGTAGACAAGGATTTCTTGTACCAAGAATTATCGAATCAGACACAATCTTATTCAACGTAACCAGTAAGTTGAAACTCTATTATATGACCTACATATTTATGGTTTCTAACAGGGCATTCACACCAGAAAGCTATTGTTGTGTTGGCTGTTGTTATTTTTTTGACAATCTGAAGGAAAAGAGGTCTATTCCTTGACTAAATAGTCAACATATATCATCTTTTAAAAGTTCTTGCGGAACACGCTTTTGAAAATTGCTGCCCTAGTATATGCTAAAAGTAAGCTTTAAAATGATCAAATTATTGCCAAGTAACTTAACTACACCCAGAACAAAGCTCAGAAACACTTAAAGGGACACAAAAATCCATACCATCGGATCCAGCAGTCTCACATCTAGGTACAATATTTGATAAAAATAATTAAATCAGGATCTTGAGGAGATATTTGTGCTTCTCTGTTCATTGAAGCATTACTCACAACAGCCAAGGTGTAGAAGCAACGTAAATGTCCATCTACAGATGAATAAATAAATAAAATGTCATATATACGTACAATGAAATATATACATATAATGAAAAAGAAGGACTTCTCTTATGCAACTACATGGATGAACTTTGAGGACCTTATATTAAGTGAAATAAGCTAGTCACAAAAGGAACAAATACTGAATGATTCCACTTATATGAGGTATCTACAGAGGTCAAACTCATAGAAGCAGAAAGAAGAATAGTGATTGCTATTGGTGCTAAGGGAGGGAGAGATGGGGAGTTGCTGTTCAATAGCTATAAGGTTTCAGCTATGCAAGATGAAAACATTCTAGGCATCTGCTATGTAACATTGTGCGTGTAGTTAACAGTACTGTACTGTACACTTAAAATTTTGTTGAGGGTAAACAAATAAAGTGTACAAATTCATTTGTCCACTCAAATTCTCTATAAATAGCATTTCTGCTTTTTAAAAAACTGCAATATATGTATATAATGAAAATTAAGCATGAAAGATAAATACATATCCACAGCAAATCTGAAAAAAAAAATCCAGTACCCAACAATGTAAAATTCTTAAATGTTTTGTATCCTATAAAAAATTACTAGATATTAGAGAAGGAGGAGACTATGACCCATCATGAGGACAAAAATCAACCAGTAGGAAGAGGGAAAGAAATGACATGATCAAATTATCAGACAAGGACATTAAGGCAGCAATTAGAAATATACTCCATATGTTCAGGAGAGTAGAGGAAAACATGAACATGCCAAAGAGAGAAATGAAAGTTATTTTTACAAAGAGAGACCCAAATAGAACTTCTAGAGATGAAAAATAGAATATCTGAAATGGAAAATGTAGCAATGAGATAAACAGATTAAACACTGAAGGAGAAAAAGATTAGTTAAAACCTAAAGACAGCAACAGCAACTAGCTAAAAAGAACCACCAACGGAAAAAATAGAACTTGGGATAAAAAAACACATCAGTGAGCCATGGAACAGTATCACATAGTTTAACACAAGTGTCACAAATTTCAGAAGGAGATGGGGAGACAGAAAAAAATATTTTAAGAAACAGTGGGCAATATTTACCAAGTTTGATGAAAACTTTAAACCCACAGATTATAGTTCACAAATCTCCAAAGAATAACCAAGCACCGTAATCAAATTGTTGAAAACAAATAACAGAAATCTTGAAAATTATCTTAAAAGCATCCAGAGGGAAAAAAAAGTATCACCTTAACAGATGAATAGATAATGTAAGAATCATGTAGACTAGAAGAAAAAGAAGGAGAACGAGAGGAGGAGGAGGAGAGAAGAAGAAGAAGGGAGAAGAAGGAGGAGGAGAAGAAGAAGGGAGAAGAAGAAAAAGAAAGAAGGAGGAGGAGGAGAAGGAGAAGAAGAAGAAGGAAGAAGAAGAAATAACCTGACAAAAAATATTTTTCCAAAATGGAAGTAAAATAAAGACTTTTGGATAAAAAAGATGAGAGAATTTGTCACCAACAGACATGTGCTACAAGAAATGTTAAAATAGTTCTTCAGGCAGAGCCTGACCAGGCAGTGGCGCAGTGGATAGAGCGTCGGACTGGGATGCAGAGCACCCGGGTTCGAGACCCCGAGGTCGCAGCTTGAGTGTGGGCTCATCTGGTTTGAGGAAAAGCTCAGCAGCTTGAACCCAAGGTTGCTGTCTCCAGCAAGGGGTTACTCGGTCTGCTAAAGGCCCGCGGTCAAGGCACATATGAGAAAGCAATCAATGAACAACTAAGGTGTTGCAACGCGCAATGAAAAACTAATGATAGATGCTTCTCATCTCTCTCCGTTCCTGTCTGTCTGTCCCTGTCTATCCCTCTCTCTGACTCACTCTCTGTCTCTGTAATAAATAAATAAATAAATAAATAAATAAATAAATAAATAATAGTTCTTTAGGCAGAGGAAAATAGTATCAGATAGAAATGTGCATCTGTATAAAGAAATGAAGAGCACTGGGAATGGTAAAATGTGGGTAGATATAAAAGCTATTTTTCCCTTCATTTAAGATTTTTTTTTCCTTGAAGAGAATTGCTTCCAACAAGAATAAAAATATAATGTAGTGTCTATAACATAAGTAGAAGTAAAAAAAAAATAAAAAGGTATAGCTGATAAGTCAGTAGTGGATATAAGATAGAATCAAAAAATACCAACAGATTGTAGGAGAAAAAGAAAACAAAGATGATATAAATAGAGAAATAGCAAGATATATCAAGATTGGAATCTAACCAACTCAATAATCACATTAAATGTAAATGGTCTAAACACCCTCATTAAAAGATTGTTTAGCCCTGGCCGGTTGGCTCAGCGGTAGAGCATCGGCCTGGTGTGCAGGAGTCCTGGGTTCGATTCCCGGCCAGGGCACACAGGAGAAGCGCCCATCTGCTTCTCCACCCTTCCCCCTCTCCTTCCTCTCTGTCTCTCCCCCCCACCCCCCAGCCGAGGCTCCACTGGAGCAAAGTTGGCCCAGGCACTGAGGATGGCTCCATGACCTCTGCCTCAGGTGCTAAAATGGCTCTGGTTGCAACAGAGCAACGCCCTAGATGGACAGAGCATCGCCCCCTTGTGTGCGTGCCAGGTGGATCCTGGTCCGGGCGCATGCGGGAGTCTGTCTGACTGCCTCCCTGTTTCCGGCTTCGGGGGGAAAAAAAAAAAAAAAAAAAAAGATTGTTTGATTTATATGTTTTACAAAAAAATTCAATTATATACTGTCTACAAAAAACAAACTTTGAGTACATAAAGATACAGATTAAAAGTAAACAGATGAGAAACTATAAGGTCTACTGGAAAGTTCTGTTCGTTTCTATCACAACAAGTTTCGACACGTAAGCACATGTTTATTTGGTGCATGTGTGCTTCTCTATTTTTATCACTTAATGTATACATATTGACATAGCAAATTAACTAAAACAAAGTTGATTCACGTTAGTCTTATTGTGTGAAGCGATAGTGTACCCATGGCTACTGATAAAGTTCATTTACGCCACTTCATTTTGGGGAGTCGTCAAAAAACTGCAGAACTAGGCTGGGAAATTCTGTCGCATCCACCATATTCCCCGGACTTAGCACTCTCCGACTATCACTTGTTTTTGTCCTTACAAAATTTTTTGAAGGACAAAAAGTTCAAAAATGAAGAAGATATCAACCAAGCACTGGTTCAATTTTTCGCATCAAAAGATAAAACAGTTTTCAAAAATGGGATATACAAATTGCCCTCACGCTGGCAAGAAATCATTAATAATAATGGCAATTATATTATTTAATAAAGTTTATTGATGGTAAGAAAAATTTGTATTTTGTTTTATTTCAAAAACGGACAGAACTTTCCGGTAGACCATATATATACAATGTAGACACTAATCAAAAGAAAGCTGGGTTCCTATATTAGTATCAGAAATGTAGATTTCAGAGTAAGAAATATGAGATATTCCATATGTGTAGGCATCCAATAATAGCTTTAAAATAGTTGACGGAAAACTAGAAAAACTGAAAGGAGAAATAGTCAAATACACAATTATACAGTAGTTGGAAATTGTATTTTAGTTAGGATTTGCTCTCTCATTAAGCCAAAAGGTTATGCCTGCCAAACCTGATTATGGAAGTAGTATTAAAGGTGCAGATTCTACATAAGTATGTACAACCAGGAGTCAGTAATATTGGGGCTTTCTAATTGCTAGGTGTATTAGTTTCCTATTGATGTTGTAACAAATTACCACAAATTTGGTGGCTTAAAACAACACAAATTTATTCTTACAGTTCTGGAAATTAGAAGTCCAAACTGGGTTTTACTGGCTACTTCTTACAGGGAAGATGTAACTTGTGTTTAGGATAGCAAAGTAGAATTTGAAGTGGGAATTATATTCATAGGAATTTATTCAAATGTATTCCAGGTATAATTAGATTTATATATGGAAGGAAAACAAAACTGTATTGTCCTAAGTGCTTTGAGGGGGGGAAATAATTCATTTACACATGGTTTCTCCCCTCAAGGAATTTGTTTTCTGACATAAATGCAACAACAAGGATATATAAGAAATTCATCCTTGGAGAGTTGCAAGGTTTAGATTAGTCTAAAGTCATAAGACTAGCCTGAACTATGGTAGCACAGTGGACAAAGCATCAACCTGGAATGCTGAGGTCACTAGTTCAAAACCCTGGGCTTGCCCATGCAAGGCACATACAAGAGGTAAGTACTACGTATTGATGCTTTCCGCCACCCCCCCTTTCTCTCTAAAATCAATCTTTTTTTTAAATATAAAAATAAAATCATAAGACTAATTGAGAGTGTTTCTGTTTCAATGGAGATTGTGCTGTTTGGGGAGGAAAAGCAGGCTGGAAGGAATGAGGCAGAGAATATACAAATGAGAAATAATTTTCTAGTAACAAAGAAATAACTTATTTATTACTGAAGATGGAGAATATCCATATTTGGGCATTTTAGGGTAATTTCTCATTTTCCTGGAAAGGCTGAAGGAAGGTATATTGGCTTTGAATTTGATGAGTCTTAAGGAGTTCCTTACAGAAAGTATGTTTAGGTTGGGCATATTTAACTTTAGGGTGCTCTGTAACTGCCAAGAGTTTTAGATCTAAAGTATATTAAAAACCTGTAAAAAGATTCCATATAACTCCCTAAAGTCTTGAAACTACCAACTTCCCTATGACCTGCTTAGTCACTTCTTGTGACTAAAGTAGAGACTAAGAAAGAATAAAATTTCACTGACTTTATGCTTGTTTTTAGCTTATAAAAGCCTGACCTGAGCCCTGGCCGGTTGGCTCAGCGGTAGAGCGTCGGCCTAGCGTGCGGAGGACCCAGGTTCGATTCCCGGCCAGGGCACACAGGAGAAGTGCCCATTTGCTTCTCCACCCCTCCGCTGCGCCTTCCTCTCTGTCTCTCTCTTCCCCTCCCGCAGCCAAGGCTCCATTGGAGCAAAGATGGCCCGGGCGCTGGGGATGGCTCTGTGGCCTCTGCCTCAGGCACTAGAGTGGCTCTGGTCGCAACATGGCGACGCCCAGGATGGGCAGAGCATCGCCCCTGGTGGGCAGAGCTCGCCCCATGGTGGGCGTGCCGGGTGGATCCCGGTCGGGCGCATGCGGGAGTCTGTCTGACTGTCTCTCCCTGTTTCCAGCTTCAGAAAAATGCAAAAAAAAAAAAAAAAAAAAGCCTGACCTGTGGTGGCACAGTGGATAAAGCATGGATCTGGAATTCTGGTTCAAAACCCCAGGCTTTCCTGGTGAAGGCACATACAAGAAGCAACAAGTTGATGCTTCCTGCTTCTCACCACCACCATCACCTCCCCCCCTGCCTTTCTCTCACCTCTCTCTAAAATCAATAAATAAAATCTTTATTAAAATAGCTTATAAATAAAATCCCCTTGTTTCATTTCTCCATTCAGGTTATATTAATGTACTGTGTAAATTGCTAGAAGGATTTAATTTTCAGGCAAGAAATAGACACCAATAACATACTTGAATACCCCACCCCTTCCCTATTCCAGGCAATAGTAAGGGGATAGAAAACAATGATGTCATGTCTTCAAATTCAATATATAATATTAAGCTTCTTTTTAAATTCACTGTTTCCTAGAGATGGAGTTTTAGTACTAACCAACAAAAAAAAATCTCTCCTCATTATAAATTTGCATCATAAGGCATAAGAGAAGCCCAATTAATAACCTAGATTTCTGCTGGATTGTTTAGAAATCCTAGCTGCTTTGTAGTTGGCTTAATAGAAAAGGAAAGATTGTGTACCATCTTAATTTCTTATTCCTTAATCAGTATTTGCCACAGTTTGAAGCCTAAAGCTTGTAAGATGTGGGATACTTTTAAGTTCTATTCTAAAGGAGCAATTTTTTTTTTTTTTAAGGCGGAGAGGGCGAGACAGGAACATCAAGCTGCTCCTGTATGTGCCCTTATCAGGGAATTGAACTGGCAACCTCTGTGCCAGGACGACGCTCTAACCAACTGAGTTATTCGGCCAAGGTTTTATTGATTGATTGATTTTTAGAGAGATAAGGGGGAGAGCGGAGAGGGAAGCATTCATTTGTTCCACTCAGGTGTGCATTTACTGGTTGCTTCCCTTGTATACCCTGACTGGGGATCAAACCTGCAACCTTTTTTTGGGATGACGCTCTTAACCAGCTGAGCTAACAGGCTAGGGCAGAAGGAGCAATATTTTAAAAATATCTTCTTGCAGGAAGAAAATATGTATCTATATAGGTATAGATAATATAAAATATACATGATACACATGTTTATGGAGAAAATTTTAATTTGGGGAGAAAATTACTTTCTCTGCCAAATATTTGTAATTCAAATTTCACCTTTGTAAATTACTCCAGTGCCAAGATCTGAGACTTTATGTAAATTTCAGTGCAAACTTATTAGTTTCGACCCTTAGAAAATGTATAGAAGTCTATACATTAAGAAATACTATTTTTGGCCCTGGCCAGTTGGCTCAGTGGATAGAGCCTTGGCCCAGTGTGCAGATGTCACAGGTTCAATCCCTAGTCAGTGCACACATGAGAAGTAACCCCCTGCTTCTCTTCCCCTCCCTCTCACCCTTCTCTCTCTCTTTCCCTCTTGCAGCCAATAGGTTGAGTGGTTCGAGTGCCAGCCCCAGGTGCTGAGAATAGCTCTGTTGGTCCAAACATCAGCCTCAGGCACTGAGGATAGCTCAGTTGATTTGAGCATCTGCCCCAGATGAGAGTTGCCGGGTTAAGCTCAGTCGTGGAGCATGTTGGGAGTCTATCTCCCCTCCTCTCGTTTAAAAAAAAATACTGTTTTTGATAAATTTCCTCTCTACCTCAGCCACCTCATTTCTTGAGATAAATGGAATTTGAGTTGTAGTTTACATTTGTCTCAAATTTAAAAACCATCAAAGTATCTATAGTATAGATACTTGCTCAGCATGCAGTAATGTCATAAGTAGGAGTTATGTGAAAGTTTTTAGTCCTGAAGTTAATTCAATTTGGTAACCTTCCTATTTGCTTAGAAAATTGTACATCTGGGAAATCTTAGCTTAAATTTTATTTAATTCACCTTTATTGCTGATACAATTTATGTTCCATCCCAATATATCATTCTGTGGAAAGGCAGATTGTATTTGTTTCTTGCCTGCTGTTCTTATCACTTTTATAACATAATAAAAATTGCAGAAGCTTAAAGAAAAATGTCTTTTCTGGAGCAGAGAGGAATGTACTTCTCTCTTTTCAGATTGTCTATTTGGAAAATGTTAACATACCATGTAGTAGATGAGTAGCTAATAATATGTTGATTAAATTAACTGGTAGAGATGCTTACTTTTTTATTGATTTTTAAAAAGAGCCATCACTTCGTTAATAGACAGTTTCTTTTGTTTGCCTGCTCTCTGATGGGAACCAAATTAAGTGTTTGTTTAATCTTAAAACTACTTTATAAAGTAGACAGTCTGATCTCAGCTTTACAAGGAGAAGTCAAGATTTTGAAAGGTTACCTAACTTGTCCAAGATTGTCCAGTTTGCCAGTATTCAAATTTAGGTTTATCAGACTCAAGAGCTCAGTTTTTTTCTAAAATATACTATCTCCTTTTGTTTATTTGACCTATTTTATTAGTTTCTTATATTTTTTCATAGCCTTTATTACTCAAAACCTATAGAAATAATTTTATTCTAATTTTACAAGTTGTTTTAAAAGTCAGATGTATTGAGGTATAACTTCATACAATAAAATGCACTTCTTTTAAAGTATACAGTTAGATGAGTTATGACAGACATACATAGTCATGTAACCTGCACCACAATAATCAAAATCTAGAACATTTTCGTTACCACTTCCCGAAAGTCTCTCATGATCCTTTATAGTCAATCCCTTTCTGCCACTACTGATCTTTTATCCCAATAGCTTTGATTTTTCCAGAATGTTACATAAATGGAATTATATGTTAACCTTTTATGTCTGACTTCTTTCACTTCGCAAAATTCTTTTAGGATTCATCCATGTTGTTGCAGATATCAGGTATCAATTTAGTACTGAGTTGTATTTTATTGTATGAATGAAACACAGTTTATCTAATCATCAATTTGATGGACATTTATTGTTTTTTTTCCCCAATTTGGGATTATTATTAATGAACTGATATAAACATTTGTGTTTAGCCTGACCAGGCAGTGGCATAGTGGATAAAGCATCAGGCTGGGATGCAGAGGACCCAGTTTCGAAACCCCAAGGTTGCCGGCTTGAGCACAGGCTCATCTGGCTTGAATGTGGGCTCACTAGTTTGAGTGTGGGGTCACTGGCTTGAGCAAGGGGTCACTCAATCTGCTATAGCCCCCAAATCAAGGCACATATGAGAAAGCAATCAATGAACAATTAAGGTGCTGCAACAAAGAATTGATGCTTCTCATCTCTCTCCCTTCCTGTCTCTTTGTCCCTATCTGTCCTCCTCGCTCTCTCGCAAAAAAACAAAAACAAAAAATGACTTTTATGTTTATAACCTAATTAACTTTAGAATTTCTGGATTAGTATGGCATTCTTTTGAGTGACTAGATCAGAGATACTTTGGCCTTGGGTAATCTAAGACAAGACTCCTCACTGAGGACCCAGAGCCCTCTATTAGAAGTTGGGGATGAAAAACAAGTGTACTGTTTTCAAATTTTGGAGGTATTATATGACATTTGGGACAGACTTTTTTAATTTAGCATGCTGTAGAAGTAGAAAGATAAATGCTATGAAATGAAGTACAGTGAAAATGTAGTGTGATGGCAAACACTGGACTAAGTTCAAAAATTGAATTTGAAACTAATCTGGTGTCAGTTTCCGGCTCTATATCATACTAGACTTCGGATAGATTTTGACTTTGAACAAATTAGAAACCCTCTGCAAGAAGAAAAATAAAACTAACATTTCCAGGTTTTAGCTATATACCTGTACATTGTTTCATTTAGTTCTCAAGACCACCCTTTGAGGTGCCTATGAGTTACATAGATAGTACTAGTTCTGTTTTACTGAGGAAGGAACTGTGATTCATGGAAATGAAGTAACTGGCTGTGGCAGCAAAGTTAGGAAGTAGGTGGTTGAGTCATAGAGGTAACACCCACTTTGTAGTTATGAGAATTACATGTGATTAAATTAATAAGGACTTAGAACTGATTTTCTCTGCCTCTCCTTCCTTTTACAAATGTCCCTCTTTCTCTTTCTCCTGCCCTGCTGTTCTGCTGTTATTAAGAGAAGTCTAAAATGTGAGTGGTAACTTTATCCTTTTTAATTACAAAAGATTGTATAGTGTCAAAAGGCTGTGTATCAGATGTTTCTATCAGAAACAATGTCAACTAGCAAATAGAATTCATAATGTAATCTAACAACCTGACAGATAATTCTCATGTGATTCTTTTTAGCACAGTCTCAGTTATTTTTTCCAATGTGATGCTTTCTGCATTGCTTTGTGAAGTAGCTCAGAATTGCATTCTATTTCAGTGTCAGAAATTAGCCCGGCAAGTTCTCACATTTAAAAATCAGGTTGGGTACTGATTTCTTCCTCATACAGCTTGCATGGCCAAGATTATATCTTAATGCCTTATGATTGTTTAAAATCAGTGTAAGCAAGCACCTTGATGAACCTTTCCCCTATTGTCATTCCTGTTTTGCAGGATTGTGCCAAACTTGACAAAACATTATCAGCAGCTTTTTTTGTAGAACCCCTAGGATAATTCTACCAATTTGTATAGTAAATCCCCATGTCCATGAGACATGCAGAGTAAACACATCATTAGGTTTTCTTTCTCTTGGCTTTCCTAATGAGGGGAGAGATCTTACACAGCTGGAGAAGCCTGGGACTCCTTTCTGAACTGATTTATTTACATAGTATATGCTTAGTTTGACACATTGCTTAAAAGAAGCAGAGACCTTTTTTTAGTTACCGGTAAGTACTAGACAGTACTTCAGAGAACATTTTAGCTACACTGTAATTGTTTAACTTTTCTGGATACAAAGCTGTTTTTTGCTCTTTAAAAAACATTCCTGTCCCAGTTCTTTATATTGCTTTCAGAGTGAGAGAAGATTAAGCTGAATACATTCAGAAGCTCTTTTCAGAAACAAATTTTCGTTTCAGAAGTTGCTGCATAATACTCCGTAGTTTAAGATGTCTGCACAAACCAAGGGCAAATCATTGTGCTCTTATCTCGTTGGTGAGAAAGTAAATGGTGACTTGGAGTTAGATAATATGCTATTGTGGTCTGATATAAAGAACCTGCACTTTGAAGGCAGATAAATCTAGGTTTAAATCCTACTATGTGCTTGCTAATATTTTTTTTTTCAGCAGTTAAAACTGTTCAGTTTTCTCAACTCTGATAGTGATAATAAGAGTTCCTTTTCAGGGTATGATTTCAGTACCTGAAAGTATATGTTGCACCTGGCATATGATAAAACTACACATTAAATATTTCCTTTCCCTGTAACTTCTCCTCCAATCCCATAAAAAAAAATACTTTTTAAATCATTCAAATGTAATGAAGTAGTTTTTTAAAAAACCTAAATATGTCTCGTATACGTTTGAGGATAGATGAGGGTAGCAGGGTAGACCTACCTGGAGTGCTGGGGATGATTTTCAGCACCACCTCTGGACTGTGGGAAGATTTGGTTGCTGTATTAGGTAAACACAAGCCAATCGATTAGTTTGAAAATATACATGACTATAGGCCCTTGCTGGTTGGCTCAGCAGTAGAGCATTGGCCCAGCCTGTGGGAAGTCCAGGGTTCAATTCCCAGTCGGGGCACACAGAAGCAGCGACCATCTACTTCTCCACCTCTCCTCCTTCTCTCTCTCTCTCCCCCCTCCCTTGTCCCTCCTCCCTCTTCTCATCCCATCCCATGATTCAAATGGTTTGAGCAAATTGACCCCAGGCATTGAGGATGGCTCCATGGCCTCACCTTAGGTACTGAAATAGTTCGGTTGCTGGGCAATGGAGCAGCTGCCCCAGAACATCACCCTCTAATGGGCTTGCTGGGTGGATCCTGGTTGAGGTGCATGCAGGAATCTGTCTTCCTGCCTCCCTCCTCTCACTTAATAGAAAAGAAAAGAAAATATACATGACTATAAACACTGTGTCTAGATACATACCTGAATAAGGCATATCCCAATTTAATATTTGAGGAGTACCCTACCATGGATAAGACATTCTATTGAGTGATGATAAGCTCGTTCTGTCTTTCATTTTCTTTCTGGACTATAACACAAACATGATGACTGAGGCTTCAGAAGCTTTTTTGGGCCATAGCATGATGTAAAGAGGTAGAAAGTATCTAGATCCTTAATGATGTAGGTATATATTAGCTCCAGACTGTCTACTTCTGAGTTTTGTCAGTTGAAAGCGTTGTCACCAATTCAACAGCAACAAGAGTTCCCAATTTATAGTGCAGTGAAGGGTGAGAGACTTTATTCAGTACAGATAGTTCAGCTGTGATTCAGCTCAGCTATGGGACAGTACAGCTGTGTGACAGCTCAATAGAGATATAGCATGATTTGGAACAGCATGTCTGTGAAACAGCTCAGGCAAGGAGGCCTGTATTATAGCTTCACTCTACTGCATGACAGCTCCATCTCTGGTGTTATAGCTCCAGCTCTGATGTTACATCTCCACCTGGGGATACACCGTCTTTGATGGAAACTTAAAGTGCTCTCCAGTGAGACAGAAGTAGTTTGATTATATAGATAGTAGTGCCTGCCCCCAGTCTCTGATTGGTTGATGAAGATGCAAATGAGTATGTAGCTTGCGTAGCTTCAATTGGACAGGAAAAGTCTCAGTACTATTGGTTGAAATACAGTCCCAGCAACTCTCTCAGCCAGCAGATACACAGTGCAGGAGGCTTGACAGACCAGTCTTGGCTTTTGCCTGAAATGCAGCCATGTGCAAGAGACCTCTGCAAACAGTGGCTGCTAGACTCTGGTTATGAATTGGAGCTCAGTTAACCACGGGCAGTCCTTTTTGGCAGGTATATTCTTCTCAGGTTCAACAGTTTCTTTTACTATTGTAAAAAATAACAATGGCTAGAACATACAGTATAAGGATTTATCTTCTGGTATCATCTAGTAGCAGCAGAACCAAATCCGAATAGATTCAGACAGCTGTGTGAGTACAGGCATTTGACTCCCTGTAATAACCCCCACCTCCAGTCACTATTGAAATGACTAATACATCTAAAAATATTACACCAATACTGAAACATAAAAAGGGGATGTTTATATACCTGAAATTTAGAAATGTCAAGGAATTTCTAATAGAAGTAATCTAGATATTTCCACTAAAAGCAATTAGGACTCTGAGAATGACTGTTTCAGATCTTGCAGGAAGTATGGCTGATGAACTTGGGATATCTTGTCATACAATTATGTTAGAACTTAGGAGCCAGCTTGAAGAATTTGCACTGATGAAAGGTGGAATCTCAAGGGACCCCAAATAGCCAAAGCAGTCTTTAAAAAGAAGAACAAAATTGGAAGACTCACATTTCTAATTTTAAAATTTACCACTACGAAGCTACAGTAATCAAAATAATGTGGTGCTATCATAATGTCGGACATATAGATCAATGGAATAGAGAGCCCAGAAATAAACGTTGGCATAAATGGTCACATGATTTTTTGATAGACATATCAAGAATTAAATCACAACTGGATCAACAACCTAAATGCAAGACCTAAAACTATAAAATTCTTTGAAGAAAACATTGAACAAAGAGCTTCACATTGGCAATGATGTATTCAATATGACACCAAAGGCATAGGCAACAAAAGAAAAAATAGACAAGTTGGACTTCATGGAAGTTAAATTTTATATAACAAGGACAATATCAGCAGTAAAAAAGCAGCCACAGAATGAGAGAAAATATTTGCAAGTTATATAGCTAATATGGGATTAATATTCAGACTATAGAGAGAACTCCTAAAACTTAATAACAGAAAAGCAGCCCAATTCAAAAATGGGCAAAGGACTTTTATTAGATATATTTCCAAAGAAGATAAACGGCCAGTAAGTACATGGAAAGATTCCCAACATCACTAATTAGGAAAATGCAGATCATTACCACAATGGGATGCTACCTCACATACATTAGGATGGCTAATATTAAAAAACAAACAGAAAATGAGTGTCTGTGAGGATGTGGAGAAATTAGAACCCTGGACACTTTTGATGGGAATGTAATATGTTAAAGCCATTATGAAAAACAGAATGGTGGTTCCTCAGAAACTTAAAAATAGAATTACCAGCCCTGACCGGTTGGCTCAGTGGTAGAGTGTTGGCCTGGCGTGCAGAAGTCCCGGGTTCGATTCCCGGCCAGGGCACACAGGAGAAGCGCCCATCTGCTTCTCCACCCCTCCCCCTCTCCTTCCTCTCTGTCTCTCTCTTCCCCTCCCGCAGCGAGGCTCCATTGGAGCAAAGATGGCCCGGGCACTGGGGATGGCTCCTTGGCCTCTGCCCCAGGCGCTAGAGTGGCTCTGGTCGTGACAGAGCGACGCCCGGAGGGGCAGAGCATCGCCCCCTGGTGGGCGTGCCGGGTGGATCCCGGTCGGGCACATGCGGGAGTCTGTCTGACTGTCTCTCCCCGTTTCCAGCTTCAGAAAAATACAAAAAAAAAAAAAAGATAGAATTACCATATGATACAGCAATTCCACTTCTGGGTATATATCCAAAAGAATTGAAAACATGATCTTGAAAAGATATTTGTACACCCATAATTATAGCAACATTATTCACAATAGCAGAAAGATAGAAACAACCTAAGCATCAATCAATTGATGGATAAATAAGTAAAATGTGGTATATACATACAATCAAATATTAATCAGCCTTAAAAAGGAAGGAAATTCTGGCACGTGCTACAACATGGATGAAACAAGGTCTTTATATTAAGTGAAATAGGCCAGTCACAAAAAAACAAATACTGTGTGATTTTACTTATATCAGATATTAATTTAGTCAAAAACATAAAGACAAAAAGTTGACTGGTGGTTGCCATGGGGTGAGAGGAATAGGAAGTTATTATTTAATGTTTACTGAGTTCAGTTTTATAAGATAAAGTTATGGAGATAAGTGGTAATGATGGTAGTACATTATGAATATACTTAATATCACTTAACTGTACACTTAAAATTGTTAAAATGATAAATTTTATGTATGTGCATTTTACTACAATTTTTTTAATGGGGGAAAGAAAGAGAGTGACTTTCCACCCTCAGGAATAGTAGGAGACAACAGGTGGTCTTAGCTTTTCTTGCAAATATGGCACTGTACCACAAGTATACCTTTCCCCAACTCCCAAGTTCTAGTTTGAGTGTTTACTAAATAATTAACATATTCTTTATGAGTAACTGAGCAGATAAATTTGAGCTTTGATGTCACAGGTAATTTGTATTCTGAGGGTAATTACAGACAATCCATATCCAAGATTACATATTCTTTCCAGAAATTAAACTAAGTAGAAAAAAAAGTTAAAACATTTATATTCCAGGTTGATTTTTTTGTTTTGTTTTGTTTTTTGGCCATAACTAATTAAAAGACAATCATGAAATAAAAATCTTTTTTTTATCCTAAGATTTGTACATTTTATACCCTAGCATTTTATACTATTGCTAGTTACTCTCTTCATATATACTGCCACCTTGGGATTTTTAGAGCATCAATACATTATTTTCAAAGCCTCAAATTAGCGTGGACTGATGAACTGTTATTATGCTCCATTTCTATCTCTGGAGAAAGGTTTTGCTTCAACACACTATCCCAGAACATCATAATTATTAGCAGACATGAAGCTTTGTAATGCATTTGTAAGTTGTTGCTGAATTTGTGGGGCCAGGGGGGATCCTCTTTTCAATGCTTAATTATTCTAATCTACCTGGAGACCAGGTAGCTTTATTGAACTGTATATACATAAATATTTATAATTATGACTCATTCCTCCTTTTATATTAATATGGCATGTAATTACATTGTTGGATTTCAAGAAAATTCAAAAATTTCATTAGCTTCACGTAAAAATACCAATAAAATTTTAGAATACTAGATTACTCCTAAAATTGTATTTTACCTTTGCAGACAATTGATTCAAGGTCAGAATTCAACTTTGTCTAGAATAATACCTATTAATGTTTGAGTTCAGTTCACAACTGGTAACTTGTTATAATATAGACTATTTTGGCCCTGGCCAGTTTGCTCAGTGGTGGAGTATTGGCCTGGCGTGTGGATGTCCCAGGCTCAATTCCTAGTCAAGGCACACAGGAGAAGTGACCATCTGCTTCTCCTCCCCTCCCCTCTTCTCTCCCGCAGCTTCTTTCTCTTCCTCTCCTGCAGCCATGGCTCGATTGGTTCCAGCATGTTGGCCTTGAGCACTGAGGATGGCACATGGAGCCTCCTCCTCAGGCACTAAAAATAGCTTGGTTGCGAGCATGACTATAGATGGGTAAAAGCATTGGCCCAAGATGAGGGTCACCAGGTGGATCCCAGTCCGGGTACATGTGGGAGTCTGTCTCATTGTCTCCCCTCCTCTCACTTAAAACATAGATTAGCAAAATTACCATCTCAGTTTGTCCTTTATTGTGAATAATTACCAGGTGTTTACATTACTAGAAGAGGCCTGACCACCAGAAATATTAGGCAATTCTCCTTTGAGTTAGAGCTATCACAGAATACTTAACCATTTGACTCTGTAATTTAAGTCTTGGTCTCTCAAGCAGTGAACAGATGGAACATTACTAAGAGCATAATTAAATTGTAAATCTGTTTTAAAGAGGTGGCCAATATACAGCATCACAATCTATATTCCATTGTATCCATTTTCATTTTTATTTGGATTATGATTTCAGAATACCCAAATATGGGAAAGAAAGCAAAGTTGTCTTTTAACTTTGTTAGTTTTAGAAATTGTTAACGTTGTTCATTCATTCACCAAATCTATACTGAATGCCTGCTATGAATTGGACACATTTCTAGCCACTGGGAATCCAGGAGAAAGAAAATCTTAGTCTTTGTGGAATTTAGGTTCTAGTGGGTTGAAGATGTATACATAATATCAAGTGGTGATAAATAGTAGGAAGAAAAATGAAGCCGAGTAAAGACCTGGAGAATAACAGGGTGAGAACTGCTATTTTAGATAGGGTGGTCTGAAAAGTCCTCTTTGATATACTGACCCTTAAGCAGGGACCTGAAGAAGTAAGGGAGCAAGCCAATGGGTGATATTTGGGGAAACTATACCAGTAGAGAGAATAGCAAATGCAAATACCCTGAGTTGTAACAGGCTTGTCCACAGATCTTCTGCTCATTCCACCTTGAAGCTTTCTTCAACAGCTTAAAATTTTAAGGGAGAGTGATGGGCTTCCTCCTATGTGTTTCATACCGAATTTATATAGCTTTTTTTTTTTTTTTTTTTTTTACAATTTTTGCCTTATAACATTATATATATAATCAGTTTGATTATCTCTGGAACAACTACCGTTTCTTCTTTTTATTTGGTACCAAGGAATTATATCAAATAGAAGTTGTCAGATACATAAATAAATAAAAGAATGAGCAAGCAAGACTTGGACTACAATTCAGAGGAAAGAAAAAGCCAATCATTTCTTTCAGTGAAATCTTTTACAAATTTATTTAAAAGTTGTTCTTGGCCCTGGCCGGTTGGCTCAGTAGTAGAGCGTCGGCTTGGCGTGTGGACGTCCCTGGTTCAATTCCTGGTCAGGGCACACAGGAGAATTGCCCATCTGCTTATCCACCCTTCCCCCTCTCCTTCCTCTCTATCTCCTTCTTCCCTCCTGCAGCCAAGGCTCCATTGGAGCAAAGTTGGCCCCGGGCGCTGAGGATGGCTCCATGGCCTCCACCTCAGGCGCTAGAATGGCTCCCACTGCAATGGAGCAACACCCCCTGGTGGGCATGCCAGGTGGATCCCAGTCGGGTGCATGCGGGAGTCTGTCTGACTGACTCCCTGCTTCTAACTTGGGTGGGGGGGGATAGTCACAGTTTTAATGTTTACTAAAGTACTCTAATGGTTATTTGAAATATTTGATTAGGAAAATGAATTTGAAAAGTAAGGTATCATGGAAGAGTTCTTTGAATTGCAGATCACTTTAGAAAGGAACAATTTGCTCTCCCAACGAAAAACTAAGTTATATATTGCTTTCTCTAATTTTTTTATCTATTTCTGCAGTTTTTCCAGTTTCTTTGACATCTTACTGAATGTTATTTTCTATTTTAGATCACCAAAGTTACTAAAACCAATTTTTATTGCATTATGTTTCTAATAAAACTTAGGGTTAGCAATAGATGAGGTTTCAAGGTTTTTGAATTTATGGTTTTTTAAAACTCTTTTTGTAACTTGAAAGGTTAATCTAGTTCATGGATGTCAAAAGCTTTAAAGTACGTAGGAAGCTTATCATCACTCAGCAGAAAACCCTCATTTTAGCTCTTAAAGTTACTATCATTTATACTTAGCAAAATGTCAATGCAATCTACTTTTTGAAATTTGAAAGTTTCTGTGGTCAGCTTTCTACAAGTTGAGCAACATTATAATAAAATGTTCATATTTACCTATGGATAAGCCTTATTTAATAGTAAACACCACATGCCAATACTCGGATTTTTTTCCATCCTCTTTATGTCTCCCCAATCTCTCCCCCTCCCCCAAAATGTCAATGCCTACTTTGAAAACTAAATACTTATAGACATTTTTAACATAAAATTTACATTTCTTTCTTCAAATATTTGAACAAAATTTTCTTTGGCCTTTTGAGTTTTCAAATTTTATGGTTAAAAATAGCAAATATAATCATGAAAATTAGAAAATAAAGACCTATGTATGCATTGTTTACTGAAGTAAGATCATACTGTATTGTTGTTTTATAACCTCTTTTTTTTAAATTAACAATCTCCCTATGTACTTCAAGCTTTCTTTCTTACCAATCTCATACTCAAATTTCCCAGTGTGGGTCACATCTGGTTGTTATCTCTCTTACATCATAAAAGAAGAAAAAAAGAAAGAAATCTGATCCAGTCCTCTTTTTCGTTTTATACCACTAATTTATTGGGGAGACAAGGCCAACTCTTCTGCTGGATGTCTTACCTTTTAAATATATCTGATTGGCCTAACAGCGTTGACCTGGGATGCTGAGGTCCCAGGTTCAAAACCCTAAGGTCACTGGCATGGGCTCATCCTGCTTGAGTGCAGGTTCACCAGCTTGAGCGGAGTTGCTGGCTTGTACATGGGATCAGTGACATGATCCCGTGATTGCTGACTTGAAGCCCAAGGTCTTTGAGCAAAGGGTCACTGGCTCAGCTGGAGCCCCTACTGTTTCTTTTTACTTGGTACCAAGGAATTAAAACAAATATAAATTGTTAGATACATAAATAAAAGAATGAGCAAGCAAGCCTTGGTCAAGGCACAAATAAAAAGCAATCAATGAAAACTAAAGTACCACAACTACGAGCTGATGCTTCTCATCTCTCTCCCTTCCTATCTCTCTCTCTCTCAAAAGTAAAAGCAATCTAATGGCTTCCACATTTAACTTGTTCCTCTATACCAGGGGTAGTCAACCTTTTTATACCTACCGCCCACTTTTGTATCTCTATTAGTAGTAAAATTTTCTAACCGCCCACCGGTTCCACAGTAATGGTGATTTGTAAAGTAGAAAGTAACTTTACTTTATAAAATTTATAAAGCAGAGTTACAGCAAGTTAAAGCATATAATAATAATTATTTACCAAGTACTTTATGTCGGATTTTCACTAAGTTTGGCAGAATAAATCTTTATAAAACAACTTACTATAGTTAAATCTATCTTTTTATTTATACTTTGGTTGCTCTGCTACTGCCCACCGTGAAAGCTGGAACGCCCACTAGTGGGCGGTAGGGACCAACTTGACTACCACTGCTCTATACCTTGTACTCCTGTTAACTAGAAGTTAAATCTTAAGGCCTGAAAGATTTGTTAAACATTTTTGATTAGAGGCCTTGGCCAGATGCTCTGTTGGAGCATCATCCTGATAAGCCTAGGTTGTGGGTTTGATCCCCAGTCAGGGCACATACAGAAAACAACCAAAGAATACATAAATAAATGGAACAATAAATCTACATCTCTCTCTCTCTCTCTCTCTCTCTCTCTGTTTCTCCCTCCCCCCTTCTTCTCTCTAAAATCAATTAAATAAACTTATTTGAAAAGACATTTTTTATTGGGCTATGTGATAGGTTATGTACTTTTTAATTTAACTCATCAAGAGAGATAGTATTTGGATGAGTCACCCTTAATGAGACTGAATTTGACCACTGAATTAGGGTAATGATGATTCAGTCATTCACCATATAAAGTTTCATCTTTTCCTCCTGTGACTAGAAAATAACTATATTTGGTGTTACTTGGCACAGTTTAAATCTTTAGGTCCCTGTCAAACATATACCTGATTCTAATACTTGTCTAAATTAGTAATTTCATGAGGGATCCCATAACGCTACTTTTCTAATTAAGAAAATTTATTTTTCTATATTATTAGCCACAATTTTTTTGTAAAATAGAAATTTTTAACAGCTGAGGCTATGGATTTATTCTTCTGCAAAGATCTAATAGGTAAATTCTTTCACTAGCTCAGAAGATACATAAGTGGTTTTTTGTTTTTTTTTTTTTGTTTGTTTTTTTTTTAGAGAGGAGAAAGAGACAGAGAAGGAGAGAGAGGAGAAAGAGACAGAGAGAGAGAAGGGGGGAGGAGCTGGAAGCATCAACTCCCATATGTGCCTTGACCAGGCAAGCCCAGGGTTTCGAACCGGTGACCTCAGCATTTCCAGGTCCACGCTTTATCCACTGCGCCACCACAGGTCAGGCTAAGTGGGGTTTTTTTCTGGCTTTCTCCTTTTTTACACTGCTCACAAAAATTCAGGGATCAGGGAATGTGCAGATACTCCAGTACTTTCAGCCTTTTGTATAGTGCATTTTCACAAATGAAATAAAAGTTGGTTTTGCATCTCATTTGCATAACTGAACAACTTTCTTTGACTTGCTTTTCTGATTTTCTTGTTTAATAAAAAAAATCAAATGCTTCTTTTTTTTATCGCTTCATACTCATTTTGAAATATCTCCTAATTTTTGTGAGCAGTATATCATTGTAAACTCATGGATTTTTATTGATTCAGTGTTTTTCAGTTAAGGTTTGTCTTTATTTTCACAACTTTGACTAGTGGGGAAGGGGACGTTTCAGGCTGATTCCTGTCCTGTGTCTTTTTGCCATGATACTATTTTTTGAACTGTGGATATCTTTAAACATAAACAGAAGTATAAAGAAAAACATAGTGAACCTCCAAGTTATCTTACAGCTTTGGTAATTTTTAATATATTTTCAATCTTCACTTATTTGTTCTTTTCTACTTGTTGATCTCCTGAATTACATACAATCCAGTTCATATTTGAAAGTTTTTTTGTTTTGTTTTGTCATGGCGTATGCCCCAGACCTGGAATGATCTATTTCTTTAAAACGTCCTGATTGCTTTTAGTTAGGAATCTGGGCATAAAGGTTATTGAAAGATTTATTTGTTTGTTTGTTTGTTATTCATTTTAGAAATACCTTAAACTCATACCTTTGCCTCCTTTTCCTCCTGATGCCCCACTGAAATAAAATGTATAGAAATAAGAAGTGAAGAAGCCAATAACAATAAATAGGAAGACTACCTAAGAGTGATGATTGAAAAGATTTCTATATCTCTTTTCAAGTACTAGAAGGCACAAGTGTACCTTCTTCCCACCTTCCTATACTTCTCTCACCCCTGCATTTGTACTACAGGTAGCTGGCATGAACCTAAGCAAAACACCACACAGATTTTCTTTAGAGAAATTGGGAAAAGCTAAACCTTCTGGAGTACAAGTTATGTCCCCAGAACAAAAGAAAAAGCCATCTTTATTCTGGCATTTAGAGGGCCTGCTGATTCCCCACCTACACACCCTAAAGGAACACTGTATACCTAGCCCACATAGAGGCCCCCTTAGGAGAGCAATCAAGCCAAAAAACAGACCATCTCGACAGTAACAGAGAAAATTCATGTTGTCTAATGAGTCATTCAGGCCTCAAGATGAGTGAGTAACCAGAGATTACCAGGCATGAAATAGAAACTAAAATAATCGGGGGAAATGCCACTAGAGAAAATAGAGCTAACCAGAGAGAACTTTATGAAAAAGGAAGTCTAATGTACTCAGAGCTGCAAGAAGATACTACATCCATTAAATAAGAAAAAAAGAACACAAGATTTTAGATTGAAAGGACACACTGAAGTAGTGACTCAGATATTATACTGTAATGCATTCACATGGACCTGCAGCATTCTTAGGATAAAAGATCCAGAGAAAAGTCATGTACAAAGTAACAAGTATCAGTCTGAAATCAAACCTCTCCTCGGTAACCTTTAATGTTTTAAGGCAATAAAATATTGCCTACAACATTTCAAAAGAAAATTCTGTGCAACCAGGGATTCTATATCCTGCCAAACTATTAATCAAAGGTGGTGAGAGCCGAATAAAAGTTGTTTTCAGACAGGCAAGAGCTCAAAGTTTACTTTCTCTTGGAATTAAAAGAAATGAATGGATTAGAAATTCACCATCAATCTTCTTGAAAAACAGAAATTCATTGTATAATTTTTTTATTATACATTTTCATTTTGGGCTTTGATTTTTTTTTTTAATCTCATTGGTGCCAAAAGGGTTTATTGAGAGGAAAGGGGGAAGGAGAATTGCAAACAATAAAATATCTAGTTGTGAATTTATACCACAAAATAAATTACAGAACTGTAGCAAACAGTAGTGAGACTACTTCTTTTACTCTCAGCAGGAAATATCCCATATATTGCACATATAACTAACCCATAATTTTTCATATTTCTCAATGACCCCAACAAGCAACTGGGGACTGCTTACATGTAATCACAGCTGGCTAGTACACTATATGACCAGCAGAGACAACAGCATCAAATTCTTCTCCCATCATGATTGCAATGACAATATCTGGCTTATATTTAAAAGCATCATTCTCACTGCTGTGTTGAAAATAGACTTGGGGATAGAATAGTAGAACAAGGATAGAAGCACAGAGACGAGTTTGGACATCATTGCTTTATTCCAAGTAAAAGATGACAGTGGCTCTGATGTGATGGTAACAATAGTAACAGAAAAGAGGTCAGATTCTAGGGATAATTTGAAGGTACAACCAAGGGATGAGCAAGAAAGGAATCAAGATTTCTCACCCTGGCCTGTTGGCTCAGTGGATAGAGCATCGACCTGGCGTGTGGACATCCCGGGTTCAGTCCCCCAGTCAGGGCACACATGAGAAGAGACCATCTGCTTCTCTTCCCTTCACTCTTCCCTTCTCTCTTTATTCTCCTCCCACAGCCAGCGGCTCAATTGGTTCAAGCATTGGCCCTGGGATGCTGAAGATAGCTCAGTCGGTCTAAGTCAGGGGTCCCCAAACTGCGGCCCCCTGAGGCCATTTATCCGGCCCCCACCGAACTTCCGGAAGTGGCACCTCTTTCATTGGTGGTCAGTGAGAGGAGCACATTGACCATCTCTCATTAGCCAAAAGCAGGCCCATAGTTCCCATTGAAATACTGGTCAGTTTGTTGATTCAAATTTACTTGTTCTTTATTTTAAATATTGTATTTGTTCCCATTTTGTTTTTTTACGTTAAAATAAGATATGTGCAGTGTGCATAGGGATTTGTTCATAGTTTTTTTTTTATAGTCCGGCCCTCTAGTGGTCTGAGGGACAGTGAACTGGCCCCCTGTGTAAAATGTTTGGGGACCCCTGGTCTAAGCATCAGGCCAGGCACTGAGGATAGCTTGATTGATTCGAGCATCTGATCCAGATGGGGTTGCCGGGTGGTTCCCAGTTGGGGCACATGTGGGAGTCTTTCCCTCTACCTCCCCTCCTCTCACTTAAAAAATAAAAAAGATTTCTGGTCTGAGCAATAAGAAATGAGGAACAGGTGGAGATTAGGAGTTAAGTTTTGGGTGTTATATTTCAGAAGCCCATTTGACTTCCAAGTAAAGATGTTAATTACATGAATTGGCACTTAGATATATGTGTCTGCAGTTCTGAAAAAGGTCTGGCCTGGAAATAGAATTTTGGGAGTATATAAGTTGTATTTAAAGCTTTGAGATAGGGTGAGAAGAGTGAGAGAGATAAAGAAAAGGTCTGAGGACTGGAGCCCTATGTCACTCCCAGCAATTGAGGTTCTGAGAGATGAGAAGGGGAATGATCAAAGGTGACTGAGGAGGAGCAGCCAGTGGAGCATGAGGTGACCCAAGATAGAATGGTGCCCTAAAAGCCGTGGAAGAAAGTATTTCAACAAGGAGCCACTGACAATGTAGGATGAGCACTGAAAATTCACTTTTGGATTTGGCAACATGGGTGTCCTGTTTATCTTAAGACCTGTTATGTTTTTTAAACAGCTACTATGTTGTTAAGATAAAAATATGTATTAAGTTGTTTGAGCACAACTACTTAATAAATGGAACTCTTAGATAGTTCTTTGGGCCTAGGGGCTTTGTGAAAAAATTACTGAGATATAATACAAATGGAGCCACAAAGTTTAGGAATCTCTGCTTTAAGTTTAGAGGATCATGCCAACTTAGCATTTTAAGAGGGGAAAACACCTATTGCCTTTTCTTTGTCTCTGCTGAAAACTTTCAGTTAGTAATTTTAAATCTGATTAAATTACATGCAATTAATAAAACTTTCCTAATGTGGTTATTCAACATAAAAAAAATAAAATCATATCTTGTGAAATGTCAGTAGTACATCTTTGCATGAATTTTTCTTCTTGACTCCATAGGTATGGTCTGAATATGCGTTGCTTGGCAGCTCGGGTCAACTACAAGACTTTGATTATCATCTGCGCACTCTTCACTTTGGTCACAGTACTTTTGTGGAATAAGTGTTCCAGCGACAAAGCGATCCAGTTTCCACGGCACTTGAGTAGTGGTTTCAGAGTGGATGGATTAGAAAAAAGAGCAGCAGCATCTGAGAGCAACAACTATGTGAATCATCTGGCCAAACAGTCAGAAGAGGCATTTCCTCCAGAACAGCAGAAAGCACCCCCTGTCGCTGGGGGTTTCAATAGCAATGGGGGAAGCAAGGTGTTAGGGCTCAAATATGAAGAAATTGACTGTCTCATAAATGATGACCACACAATTAAAGGGAGACGAGAGGGAAACGAAATCTTCCTTCCATTCTCTTGGGTAGAGAAATATTTTGATGTTTATGGAAAGGTGGTTCAGTATGATGGCTATGATCGATTTGAATTCTCCCATAGCTATTCCAAAGTCTATGCACAGAGAGCTCCTTATCACCCTGATGGTGTGTTTATGTCTTTTGAAGGCTACAATGTGGAAGTCCGAGACAGAGTCAAGTGCATAAGTGGGGTCGAAGGTTGGTATCACTGTTCCACTGCATTTTTCTATCCTGATTATGTTGAGGAATAAGAAACTGTAGGTATTAATTATATAGCAAGTACAAATATAATTTACTACCAAGAGACCTTTTATCATTTGGACTTAGCAGGGAGGAATAATTTATTCTGAACCTAGGGCAACTTTCTAGATGGTATGATTTAAGGCTACAGTAAGATCATACCTGATTAAATAGATTATTCCATTAACCTGCCTCAGAATCTGAAATTTTCACCAGTAAGGCTAAGGCATAGGATCTCCAGAAATTTCGTGTTAAAATATATAATTATCCTATGAGAGGAGATGGAGAAGGAACAGAGGCCATTCAGTGGACCCATCAGTATTCCAATACAGTCTTGTTACCAGGTTAGCCAGGGATCATCTCTGGATGGAGGTTTAGAGTCCTCAGAGCTAACAATACGTAGATACCATTTTCTCTGAACTTATTCTGAACTCCTGTAGTCTATTACATACTGTCTTAAATTTGGAGTGGGGGTTCCTTATGAGTATATTAATACAATTTGAAATTTATATTTCAAACCTAGGATTGATCAGAAAGCCTAATTGAATTGGACTTTTAATTTACTTATGATTTGTTAATTTTAGAAGTTTTCAATTTTATTTACTAAACTTAGGGGTTGTTTTACCTCTTCTTTTCTTGCTTAGAATGTCATTTGCCACACCATGATCAGCTGTTCCTCTGTATTTTCTCTAATAGCTTTATGGTTTTGTTTTTTTAACATTTAACTTTTTCATCCAGCTAAATTGGTTATTTTGGGAAATGGTAAAAGGTCAGGATCTTACTTGAGACTTTTTTTCCTAACATATATTGAATAATCTCCTCTTTTCCCCAGTGATTCATGGTATGAACTTTATCATTATACTAAAGTATTTTGAATACTAGAGTATATTTCTGGCCTACTATGCATTGATCAGTCTATCAGTTCTTATGCCAGTTCTACATTATTGTAGCTATTATCCATCTTTAGTGAGATATATAAGCCTTCCTTTTATTAAATGAAAATAATTGTTTCCTAGTTTTAAAAAAATCCCCTCTTGGCCTGACTGGGCAGCGGCGCAGTGGATAGAGCCTCGGACTAGGATACGGAGGATCCCGGTTCGAGACCCTGAAGTTGCCAGCTTGAGCGCTGGCTCATCTGGTTTGAGCAAAGCTCACCAGCTTGAGCCCAAGGTCGCTGGCTCAAGCAAGGGGTCATTCGGTCTGCTGTAGCCCCACGGTCAAGGCACATACAAGAAAGCAATCAATGAACTAAGATGCCGCAACAAAGAATTGATGCTTCTCATCTCTCTCCCTTCCTGTCTGTCCCTCTCTCTGACTCTATCTCTGTCACAAAATAAATTAAATTAAATTAAATTTTTTTAAAATCCCCTCTTGGAGAAAGAATTCAGAAGTTAAGAACTTTATTTGTAACCTAGATCTCTTAACCTCTGTAGCCTCTAATTTTTTAAACTGTGTTAAAACTACATCAGAACACATACAGTTTTATAGGTTCCTAGTTTCTGCTGGGACTGGAACTACATACAGATAAGAGTTTATCTTTCAACACATACACCATGATGCAACAGTACAGTAGTTTGTGCAGTGTGGTGTGATTTTATTTCCCATATAGGGAATTACTAAAATAAATACTGACACCAAATATTTAAATGTTTTCCTTAGAACTTTACAAGAAGTAATCCATTAATGAATTATTTCAAGAATCTACTGTATATTTAAACATACAGCTTTAATTTATACTTTAAGTTGCCTAATCATAACTGTGTTCTGATTAGGCAACTTATTTTTTAATTTAAGTGAGAAGCAGGGAGGCAGAGAGACAAACTCCCACATGCACCCTGACCAGGATCCACCCAGCAAGCCCCCTATGGGGCTATGCTCTGTCCAGCTGGGGCATTGCTCCATTGCTCAGCAACCAAACTATTTTGGTACCTGAGGCGAGGCCATGGTGCCATCCTCAACGCACAGGGCCGACTTGCTTAAATGAGCCATGGCTGTGGGAGGAGTAGAGAGAGAAAGAGAAGAAGGAGGGGTGGAAAAGCAGATGGTCACTTCTCTTGTGTGCCCTGACCGGAAATCAAACCCAGGACTTCTACACACCGGGCCAATGCTCTACCATTGAGTGAACCAGCCAGGGCCATAACTGGGTTCTTAAGCAAATGTGTTAACAATCAGATTATATACTTATGACCACATCTTGACATTGATGGTGGAGATGAGTATGTAATTAACTTGATTAAGTAAAAATGTTTAAGAAAATTTCAAGATTGATATTCTAGAATAAAACTATGGTAATATTATCTACATGTATTTAAATTGGGCAAAACTTGAATTTGTGAAACAGAATTATGAAACATGACGCCTATGCGCAAAAGTAATACACATAAAAAGTCAGTCCTTAAAAGATTATCTACATTACATTGCTATCAACAAATAATGAATGAGAGTGAACAAACAATTTAGTACTACTTTTTAGATAAGTATGTAAACAGTATAATATGGAAACTCAAATTTTGCTGATGACCTTATAATATCCCCAAAAGTAAAACAGTGAGGAGTGGTGTTCAGAGAAAACTCACAAATGTCTGGACATAATAATTAATGATTTTGCTTCTCTATTTTATAGGTGTACCTTTATCTACACAATGGGGACCTCAAGGCTATTTCTACCCAATCCAAATTGCACAGTATGGGTTAAGTCATTACAGCAAAAATCTAACTGAGAAGCCTCCTCACATAGAGGTATATGAAACAGCTGAAGATAAGGACAAAACCAGCAAGCCCAGTGACTGGACCGTGCCAAAGGGCTGCTTTATGGCTAGTGTGGCTGATAAGTCTAGATTCACCAATGTTAAACAGTTCATTTCTCCAGGTAAGTGATACATTGTGTGTCTGCTAATTTTATGTTGATTTATGGCATCTGATACTCTGTTAAAATTGTTTTTCTACTGCATGGTAGGCGTCTCCTTCTAGGGATCTATACCCATAAGAACGAAGTTCCTTCGTTTATTTTAGTATTTCAGTACAGTATTCATTCTTTAATTTTTAAACTCTTTTGCATTAAAGTAGAAATTTTCCTGTAGAAAGAGCCTATTTTTTAAATTCTTTTTTCAAAAAAGACAGCATTAACAACTAGGCCTGCTTCCCATATTGAATTTTGTTATAGATTGTCCCAAACTTCCTATAAAACCATTTCATTAATAAAATCATTTATAAAATCAAATTAACTTTGTGCAACGTTTCCCCTTTTACTAAGACAGTCTCATTAATTAGGATGTAATGCATTTTCCTCCGCTAATCAATATCCATGAGAATTAATGAGTTCATTACTTAAAAAGACAATGAAATCATTTTAGTTAGCACCTCAGGTTTAAATTCTCTATGGAGAAATGTTGTCAAGAACCGAACTCCTTGCTCCCCCCCACCAACCTTGCAGTAGGTAAATAGAAAGAAAAGGTTATAAGACCTCTTCTGTATGCTCTCCGTGTCCTTCATTGATAACTGTAATTCACAGACCTTGAAAGCCACAATACAAATCTACTCATTTTGGATGGCCTTAAGTAATGGATTTATGAGTACTTAACGCTGTGCAAATAATGGGTGACCTTTCATTTTATTCTGTGACTATAACGTCTTTTCTCCTTTGGCATTCTGTGATATTCTAGTACATAGAACATCTTTGCTTATTGTAAAATAGCAGCTTGGTTGGCTGAGAAAGTATGTGGAAATGTTTAACAATATTTAGCTTATGATACTTAAGAGGTTATTGCAGCAGGTCATGGTTAGAATAAGCAAAAGGATATTGGTTTGGGGTACACCAAAGGCGCTTGTTTTTGCACTACTTAATAATGTTGTCTGGATTAGGGTGGAAAACAGCCCTCATCTTAACCTACTCAAGTGCTGGGAGGTTTTCTAGAAAACTCTTTGGAACTCTGTCCTAGTTAGAGCAATAGATTTCATGGTGCACCTTTGGATATCCTGGGTAATATAAATGATAGGGCCCTTCATACTTAGTGAGGGATCCTCACTTGAGTGCTTCTTTCTACGGCCTATAGCTAGAAATAAAACTACTTCCCAAGGTGGTTTTAAGCATGTGGAGAAGAGAGCTCTGTGACAGTAACTCTGCCAGTAGGACACAAGCTACTCACAGTTGCAGCTCCCTGTTGGTGGGAGTGTGCTAGCTGGGGGTGGAGTGCTGGTTTTGATGTCCTGGGTGTGCCTGGTGTCGCATTCGATACAAGTGTTCAAGGAGAGTGAGTTGGAGTTACATGGGAGTTGTTGCTCAGCAGGAGAAAGGAATCCCAGAGGTGGGTTTGTTTTTTATTAAAGCGTTGGTATGGAAGAAGAGGCTTTTTATAGACCTCGTGGGAGATAAATTCAGAGAATGACTGTTGAGAAGAAACCGGGACTTGTGCATAAACGCACAGGCCTAAGTGAGATGAGGCTCTGGAGGACAAAGGCCTGAGTGCTGTTGGCCTTCTGTTTTTTCTTTTTTTGGCTTGGAATATTTTTTTCCCTGGAAGGGACAAAATCATCTATAATCAAAAATATGCTGCAGAGAGTCTGCAGCATTTTTTTTTTGTTTTATTTGTTGAGTAACGTTTTTCTCTTCCTAATTTTAAAATGGAATGAACTGAAAACTGAAATTTTATACCTGTTATACTCTATTCAATTAAATTAGCTTTTTCTTGCCTGACCTGTGGTGGCGCAGTGAGTAAAGTGTCGACCTGGAAATGTTGAGGTTGCCGGTTCAAAACCCTGGGCTTGCCTGGTCAAGGCACATATGGGAGTTGATGCTTCCAGCTCCTCCCCCCTTCTCTCTCTCTATCTTTCCTCTCTCTCTCTCTCTCTCTCCCTCTCCTTTCTAAAATGAATAAATAAAAAAAATTAAAAAAAAAAAAAAACACAATAAAGCTAAAAAAAAAAAAACCCTGATGATTGATGCTTCTTATCTCTGTCCGTTCCTGTCTGTCTGTCCCTATCTATCCTTCTCTCTGACTCTCTCTCTGTCTCTGTAAAAAAATAAAATAAATAAATAAAATAAATTTTAAAAAAAGAATATTATTTTAAAAAAATTAGCTTTTTCTTTCACAAAGCACTCTCTTTACTTCATTTCCATGGCCTTATTTTTCCCTCTGTCTATAGCCATTCTTTCTTAGGCTTCTTGTGACCTCTTCTTCTACCTGACCCTTACCTCTCAGTGTTCCTGGAGGTTCTTAGTATGGCCTCTTCTCATTCCACATAATAAGCCTGTTGCCTAAATGAATGAGTCATTACAGTTTGTGTTGTATGTGAAAACATTGATTTTAAAGACTATTAAATATTTATCATTCTTCGTTGCCTAAAGTACAGGTACACATATGATAAAAATAGACATTTGTAGTGACTGCTGGGAATAACTGCTCGGAGAGGAGAGGTCATGAACTTCAAACAATTAAACTCAGAACTTTCTATTAGTAGATTTAAAGCACTATCTGTGGTTACCACAATCTAGTCACATTCCACTGTCTACCATTCAGATCCTTCTGAGCAGTGCTGACAAGTTAACATCTCTGTGTATCTATACAATGGAACTAAAAGAACTGTCTCGTAAAATTTTTGTGAAAATGATTGATTTAAACTGGGGAGTGTGACTTCTCTGTCACTTCTCCTATGTGGCTTAATATTCCCCTCAGGTGATGTTAGGTTTTAGGAAAATTAATAGTGGTTTTTTTAAAAGGTTACATCCCGTGACATCATTCATTACTGAGTTCTTTGAATTAATCTGTTACCTTGAGATATAAGGTGATTGTTTGAACCATATCATTTCATTGGATTTGTATACATAAAGTGAAAATCAGAATGGATTTCTGGGAGAAAAATGGGTACTTCTTCAGCTTCCTCCATTTTGGATTTCTAAAGATGGGTTATTGTTACCCATTTTGGTGAAAATGAATGTCATAATTAATACCTTGTCTGATTAATAAGGCATTACCCTAAGAATGAAAAAATAAATAGCATTCAAAATAGTCTGCTTTGCTGAATATAATTTAATCTTGAGTGATTCATAAGTCAACAGAATCCTGTACTGAGTGTCAGGTTTTATTTTAATATTGACGCAGAAAAATGCTAGTTAACAGAGAGATTGAATGTTGATATCTTTCCAGATTTTTACTGCATTAGAAGTATACTTAGGAAATCACTTTTTAAAAAATCACTCAAAGTGTTATTTGATGCATGAGTCTGTCAAGATGTTCTCATTCTTAATACAATTTCCATAATTGTCCATCAGATGAAGTAATTAAAAGCCTTGGGTCAGTTATCTCCACACTAGTAAAGTCCAATGTTGGGAGAGTTAACGATCAACTCAACTTGATAATACTCCCCAGATTAATCACACTAGATAAACTATCACCAGTTCACATTTCTAATCTTTGCTCCTGGTTACACACTAAAGATTTCCTTGAGGACTCCCTAAAGCAGATCTGCTTCTATGGCTGAATATTTAAGAGAAATAACTCTTACACTGATTATTCTTATGAGAATGCCACTTCCAATATCATTTCTTTTTCAGTCTTTGAAGTTGGGTTCAGGAATCCTGGTTTCTAGTCCCTGCTCCACCACTAATTAGCATATGACTTTGGGCAAACCTTTTAACCCTGCAAAGAAAGCCTCCATATCTTCACTTTTAAAATGGAAGTTTAATTCCTGCTCTACCAGTCTTGGTAGACTACTGTAAGGATCAAATGAAATAAATACATGTGAATGTGTTTTGAATATTTAAAAGCTCTCTAAAGACCAAGATATTTATATTTATTTTTACCATTATAAAATTTGTACTTTTTTTTGCTGTTTTTCTTATTCTTCCTGCTGCTGCCATCTGATTTCATGTGCTCCGTTTCTGTGTGTGGTAGATCTAGCCCAGCAGTATACAGAAAGTCATCTTTCTGGAAGTCACCCAGCATTGCACTACAGATATGCAAGAGAAATTTCCTGTTTGATAATTTGCCAGATTAAACAGCTTTTCCTATTTTATCAGCTTCTGAAGCCAGTGACTTTGGAATAATAGTAATAATAATAGTAATCACTATCATTTTTTATATGGTCCAAGATACTGTCTTTTCTTAAATCCTCACAGTTACCTTCAGAGTAATATTTCCATTTAACATGTGAAGAAACTGAGAATCAAAGAGGTATATTTATTGAACATCTCAATGCTAATAAGTGGTAAAATAAAAGTTCCTACAAGGCTATTATTTTTTTAACTCCAAAGCCTGTGCTTCTTCTTCCTCTACCTCCCTCAGTTTTCCTCACATTTTGTTGACTACATGAGCCTGTTCCTTAGTTACCAGAAATTTTATTCATAATTCCAGCAAATATCTGCATACAAACTTACCTTTTTTAATATCAAATAGTGATTGAGAGCATGTATTGTGGACCAAACTAGACAACCTGGGCTCAGCTAGCCTTTGGCTTTTTTGTTTCTTTTTGCAGAATGGGTATACCAGAGTAGTCACTGATGATTGATAAGCTGGCATTTGATCCAGAAAAGGCAGTTTGATGAACTATACCTTAGCCATTTGCTCTTAACCCTCTGATGTAAACCACATGGGCCAAAGGATCGGAGCTTTAGCCTGATATTCACAGGCCATCATGGACTCATCAATCTTATCATTTGTGGTTAATTTTAGTAAAAATAATAACAATGATGATCTGACACAAAATATTGAAGTATTTAAGGATGAATTGCAGTTAACTTTTAAATACAAAGAGGCGTTTATTCTAATCAGTCTTTGTTGGTATATTTTATCCCCTACAGAGACCAGTGAAGGTGTATCTTTGCAACTGGGGAACACAAAAGATTTTATTATATCATTTGACCTCAAGTTCTTGACAAACGGAAGTGTGTCCGTGGTTCTAGAGACTACAGAAAAGAATCAGCTCTTCACTGTACATTATGTCTCAAATACCCAGCTAATTGCTTTTAAAGAAAGAGACATATATTATGGCATCGGGCCCAGAACTTCATGGAGCACGGTTACCAGGGACCTGGTCACTGACCTCAGAAAAGGCGTGGGTCTTTCCAACACAAAAGCTGTCAAGCCAACCAAAATAATGCCCAAGAAGGTGGTTAGGTTGATTGCAAAAGGGAAAGGATTCCTTGATAACATTACCATCTCTACCACAGCCCACATGGCTGCATTCTTCGCTGCCAGTGATTGGCTGGTGAGGAACCAGGATGAGAAAGGTGGCTGGCCAATTATGGTAACCCGTAAGTTAGGGGAAGGGTTCAAGTCTTTAGAGCCTGGGTGGTACTCTGCCATGGCCCAAGGGCAAGCCATTTCAACATTAGTCAGGGCCTACCTATTAACAAAAGACCACATATTCCTCAATTCAGCTTTAAGGGCAACAGCCCCTTACAAGTTCCTGTCAGAGCAGCATGGAGTTAAAGCTGTGTTTATGAATAAACATGACTGGTATGAAGAGTATCCAACCATACCTAGCTCTTTTGTTTTAAATGGCTTTATGTATTCTTTAATTGGGCTATATGACTTAAAAGAAACTGCAGGAGAGAAACTCGGGAAAGAAGCGAGGTCCCTGTATGAGCATGGCATGGAGTCCCTGAAAGCCATGCTCCCCTTGTACGACACTGGCTCAGGAACCATCTATGACCTCCGGCACTTCATGCTTGGCATCGCCCCGAACCTGGCCCGCTGGGACTATCACACCACCCACATCAATCAACTGCAACTCCTCAGCACCATTGATGAGTCTCCAATCTTCAAAGAATTTGTCAAGAGGTGGAAAAGCTACCTTAAAGGCAGCAGGGCAAAGCACAACTAGAGCTCACAACCAAAACCGTATCTCAGCCTCTCCTGTACACAGAAACGACGGGCCCTGTCTCAGCGAGCACAGGCACGTGTTCAGACGTCATAGACTGCGTTTTTGTAGATGACATCAAGTGATAAATGATCCTTCAGACCAGTCTTCTGAGATAACCGCATTCCATGGGGTGGGTGTTTAGAATTGTAGGTGTCATTTAGAGCAGAAAAGTGTTTAGTCAGTGGGCTGAACAAAGATGTTTAATCTTGCCTTGCTTATCACCCTGTACAGTTCCACTGGTAGCCCAGTCCCTCTTGGTTTGGGGGAAATCAGTGCTAAGTAGCTGTTACTGGCCAACTATCTATCACCTGAAAACTTAGTATGGGGTGCTTTTAAAATGTGATTATTTATGTTTATGTTGAAAGCAGACTTTAAAAATGTGCTATAATACAGTAAATATTTACTTGTAGCCTGAATAGTTGACTGTGTACACCTTTTTAAAATGTTTTTCTTTTCTATAGATTAACTCCTTGGGGGCAAATGAGCATTCATTGCATTTGTTCAATTTGTTATATATGGAGAATATTTTGAATTTATGGTTTTCTTGATATGTAAATTAAAAACACAGTCCTTGTTCAGGCTTCACAGTTATGTAATGTAAGCACAATTAAAATGAAACATGTTGACTGCACAAGAAATTACAAAAATGTTACCTGTTTTGTGAAACTTGATCTACAATCAGTAAAGGTTTGATAATCAGTCTCTCCTTCCCCTTTCCCCATTGTGATGCTTTCTTTTGTCATTATCTAGAATTTTGTATTTCATTTCAGACTACACTCAAGAGTTTTTTCTATTTGGGGGACATATTTGGGACATTATTTGGGAATTTTATTATAAACCTAAATTTGAGAAAGAGCTAGTAATTTTGATAAGTCCACCACCCCTACCCTTTTAGGAATTTTTTCCCCTTAAAGGAAATTACTAGGTCAGATATTACATACAAAAGTCACAGCCGGTTGTTATTTTTCCTAGAGCATTCTTGGTCATTGACGCTGAGCATCATTGTTTTTCCTTTGAAATTTTTATTTTAAATTATTTCAGCCATTGGATAGAAGTGATGTTACTGCGCTTGTTGTATGTACATGTGTGATCAGACTTTATTTGGCTTTTCTATCTCACTGTACCCCACTATATCTGTACCTCCCGGTTCCTCAGCCCACATACCTGGGTAGTGAGTGTCTGCTGTAGGGCTTCAAGCATTAGGTCAGAACCAAAGGAGGCTGATTTTGCTGTCTTGTTTTAGTGTATGACAGCTCTCTAAATCAATACTGTAACTTACACAGATTGAGAATATGAGTCCCACACTTTCAGGGGTCACACACCAACAGTGCAGTTCGTCTATGACCTATATTAAAGACACGTCGCATCTGTTTTGTTCACAAGAAAACAGTTGTGGGCTATTAGGTTTTCCCATAGCTTTTGACCTTTGTAGTTTTTACGCATTAGCTGTCTCAACAAGAATATCTGGATGCCTTCATTTTTCATTTCAGTGCTCAAAAGCAAACATTCTCCAATCTGGGAGCCCTTTCTACTTCATCATATTTGTTATTTTAGAAGAGTCCAGACTTCTGCCTTGTGTTTGCATACTGGTACTTCAGATCAAGGGACTCAATGAAAACAGTATGGTACTGCTTCTGTGACAAATATCAGTGCCTTAACAATGTGTCTGTCCTTTTCCACTGGAAAAGGAAAGGCATTTTGATCTAGAAATGGCATTGCTATTTCATTGCTGTTGGTTCACACTGCCTTCCACATTGCAACAGCAACTTGATATTTCTTGTGATCTCAGAATTTCCTGAGAGAGAGTTGAACCTGTAGCAGCACCGTCAGTACAGACTAGTGGTTCTCACACTTTAGGACGTCTCAGAACCACCTGGAACTTACTGAAATACAGATTCCAGATAGTCAGTAAATCTGCCTGTTAAACCATGGTAACCTGTGTTTTTCACAAGCAGTCAGGTGACTCTGATGCAGGTGATCTCGGGGCATACGTAGAGGAACACTGCCCAAGACCATACATTGCATTTTTGTTCCTAAACACCTATGGAGCTTTCTAGGGTTTTAAATCATGTAAAATGTTTACTTATTCTGAGCTTAAAGAGAATGGGGAAGGCATTTTAAAATTTTGTTTCTTTAAATTTGTGTTTCAAGATTATGGGTATTAGTTTACACTTATCTTGAGTTAGCTTTTGTGTTAAGTTAAATCTATTGCCACTTCAGTTTTTAAACCAGCCAAAAGTTTCAGATAAAGGTCAAGTCTGACCCTTTAGCAGTTACTGTACATAAAGGCTTCATCCAAAAACCATCCAGTGTATGTGAGCAAATACGGAAATGACACACAAGCACAACTCTCCAGATGTGGCGGTCCTTTTCTTTGTTAGTGTGCAAACTTTCACTGAAAGCTGCTATTTGCATCCTCCTTGTAATTGTTTTTCTTGTTTTTTCTCCATTGTACATGTGGGTTATACACCATGTGTTAAATATGCAATAAAGTGTTTACTGGATGCCCTTCTGAAGGGTAGTCCTTTGTAAAGCTGTACAGACTTTGCAGTTTAAGCACAATGTGCACATGTTAGTTTTATATACAGCAAAACTTGATTTTTTGCAGATGGAAAGGTATTTTGTTTCTATACAAAGTAAATGGATTGTTTGTGCTTAATGTAAAGCTGCTTTATAAAATTGTAAAATAAAGTTTTTTATCTTAAAAGGAATATATACCTTGGCATTTCTCTTTTTTCTCTAATTATCCTAAGAGTATTTGATCCAAGCAAGCAGATTTCTGACCATCATTTTCTGTGCAGCCTGTGAGAGCTATGTTCATTAGGAGGGGAATCGGACCCTTTAAGACACTGTGGGCGGGAATATGTCACATGGACCTTTACCAGGAGGTGTAATCTGTAGGGGTACACAGTGTCCACAAAGCAGTTTCAGAAAAATACAATGCTGCTTTATGTGGTCAGGTGTGTGGAGGAAATGGAACCTAAGCGGGGGCTTCAGGCCTGGCACCAGGTGGACGGAGAGGAGGGCGTATCAGGAGCAAAGCCAGGATGCCATGCCAGCTGTGAAGACCCCGAGTTGGCTGGATTTGATTTGTTACTTGCAACTAATGAACCCTAATTAATAAGTGTGTCCATTATAGAGAGAAATACAATTGTCCCTTGCCATATTGCGGTTCACTTTTTGCAGTCTCACTGTATACAGATTTTTAAATTGTATATATCTAATTTTGTATTGTGGATTTTTCCACTATATCACGGATTTTGCAGTATATAGGTATTTTTATATATTATCTTAATTATTTAGAAAGTGTTTAAGAGCATAGGAAGCGTTTATAAGACTGTGGGAAAGGTTAATAACAGGTGGGAAAGGTTTATAAGAGTGTGGGGAGGGTTTATAAAGCCTTAAATATACATAAATAGGCCCTGGCCGGTTGGCTCAGCGGTAGAGCGTCGACCTGGCGTGCAGGAGTCCTGGGTTCAATTCCCGGCCAGGGCACACAGGAGAGGCGCCCATCTGCTTCTCTACCCCTACCCCCTCCTTCCTCTCCGTCTCTTCCCCTCCAGCAGCCGAGGCTCCATTGGAGCAAAGATGGCCCGGGCGCTGAGGATGGCTCTGTGGCCTCTGCCTCAGGCGCTAGAATGGCTCTGGATGCAACAGAGCAATGCCCCAAAGGGGCAGAGCATCGCCCCCTGGTGGGCATACTGGGTGGATTCCGGTCGGGCGCATGCGGGAGTCTGTCTGACTGCCTCCTCGTTTCCAGCTTCGGAAAAATGAAAAAAAAAAAAAACATAAATAAGAAAATAAATATAATGTTGCTACTTCGCCGATTTTCGCCTATCACAGGGTTCTGGAACCTAACCCCCGTGACAGACGAGGGACCACTGTATAATGTAAATTCTACATTTTCCTCCAATCTGGACTAAACTATTTGCTAGGGCTGCTGCCGTTAACAAAATACCACAGACGGGGTGGCTTAAACCAGGGAAACATTTTCTCACAATCAGAGGCTCAAAGTCCAAATTCAGGGTGTCAGCAGGTTTGGTTTTTTTCAAGGCCTCTTTCCTTGAGTTGCAGATGGCCACCTTCCCTTGTCCTCTGTGTGTTGTCTTTGTCCTAACCTCTTCTTATAAGGACATCACTCATACTGAATTAGGGACCATTTATAAGACCTCATTTTACCTTGGTTACCTCTTTAAAGGTCCTGTGTCTAAATCCAGTCACAATTTGAGATCCTAGGATTTAGGGCTCCAACATGGAGGCCATAACCCCTCTTCACTCTCAAGTGCACAGAAACTGAACTAGTAGGGTTTCATTCAGTTTATTGATAACCAGTTAAGGCCAAAACTCAGAAATCTTTGGACCATTCTGCCGCGGACCAGCCCAGCTCCTAATAACGGTGCGGAATTAAGGAAACATACTCATCAAGAAAAAATGGGAAATGAGACCGGAAGGACTCTTCAAAATGCCGATGGCAATATCCGAGTGCTCCATAGCCCCGGTTTGCTTTATTATATAGCCATATGCAAATCAAGAAAATCCTTGATACAAAGTTACACATCTGAGGCTAAAGCAGGAACTCTTCCCAAGGCAAAAACAGGATGTATTAGTGAAATCTACCAACAACATCTGAAAACAAACAAAGAGTCAGAAGAAGGGCATGTAAATTGCTTCCAGCAACCCAAGGAAGCAAGTGAAGTGGGTACAAATAATAGCCAAATATGGAGATGGAGGGGGGAGAACTCAGCCTTTTTTTTTTTTTTTCTCTGAAGCTGGAAACGGGGAGAGACAGATAGACTCCCACTGCACCCAACTGGGATCCACCCGGCACGTCCACCAGGGGCGATACTCTGCCCACCAGGGGGCAATGCTCTGCCCCTCCGGGATGTCACTTTGTCGCAACCAGAGCCACTCCAGCGCCTGGGGCAGAGGCCAAGGAGCCATCCCCAGCGCCCGGGCCATCTTTGCTCCAATGGAGCCTCGGCTGCGGGAGGGGAAGAGAGAGACAGAGAGGAAGGAGAGGGGGAGGGGTGGAGAAGCAGATGGGCGCTTCTCCTGTGTGCCCTGGTCGGGAATCGAACCCGAGACTTCTGCACGCCAGGCCAACGCTCTACCACTGAGCCAACCAGCCAGGGCAGAACTCAGCCTTTTGCTAAGCCTCGAATCTACAATGGCTTTCTGCCATTTATGGTCCTCAACACCATTCTGTGGACAGAGATATAGACTTGGGACTCAGAAGATAGGGCTTCCTTGTTCTTCCATTGTAGCATCAGGAACTTCCTCCATTCCATGGGCTTCCATTTTCCATTGCCACAGTCCAGTAAGAGAGAACAAATTGATATTAATCTTTTCTTTATAAACCAACAAAAGGTAACCTCTAAACTTGGGTAGTGGTGTCAAATAAATAAATATATATATATAATATATATATATATATTATATATATATATATATATGCACCAACATCAGCCACTAGATTCTTATTCTTTCTACCCTGTGCCATTTCTGTCAGCCCATTCTGAATATAGAACTCTGAGTTATTGAAAAAATATAGAGATACATAGTATATGAAAATAGCGAATTGTGAAATTGGTTTAATGACAATTTTTAAAATCTCAAGACTGCATTATTGTAACTTACAAACAGTTAATAATATAGGGATAAAATATTGATTTTCATTATGCCAACTCAGTAAGGTTGTCAAATTGAAAATTGATGTGAATTTAAATGTTGTATTTGGTGATGAAATTGAACGTTTGCTGCTCACTTTCTGATGAAACGGGATACATTTACCATCTGGTAAGCATGATTAGTAACGTGTGTTTGCGTGTGTGTTGCATTTCGTGAATGTTAACTAGCAGCAACACTGCAGTTTTGCTCTTCCTTTTCCAGGAGTAGAAAGGTTTTATGACAGTGCTGCAGAGCAAACCATCGAGGAGCAGTAGCAAAGAACATGGCAGAAGGGAAAGGAAAAGGCTCTTTGAGGGGTCAGAAATAGAGCACCCAATAAACTAATGGTAAACAGTTTAGACTGGGTATTAGGCGACCCCCAGCTCTCTGCATCTAAGTTCACCGCCTGGAAGAGCCAGTGCCTTCGTGGGATTTTGTGCTATGGACATCAGCATCTAGTGAAGTCACTGAGATAGGAATGGCTGCTCCCTATTTGGTTTAGAAAACCTACAAGTATTCATCTCTGGGGACTGGAAAAGGAAAAAAAATCCCTGGGGTGGGGTGGGGAAGGGGGTGGGGCCCTGGCAAAAGTGCATGGTTTTAATTTAATGCCTGTTCCTTTGTCTTTTCCTTTTTAACACAAGTGGAATTACACTGCTCACAAAAATTAGGGGATATTTTATTGCTTCATATTCATTTTGAAATATCCTCTAATTGTTATAAGCAGTATAAATCAATTGAATATAGAGTGGGAGGCCCCAAACTAATTCTCAGATCCAGTCCGTGACATGGCAAGGTAATCGGAACACGAGTGGAGGGACGTAGAGGGGCCCTGGCTTCATCTGGCAATGGCCACAGGACAGTGGCTGGCAACCTCTTATGAGCTTGAATAGATATTCAGAGTTCTTAGTGTCCGAGTAGAGGAAACTATGATTCTGGAATGGGCCTTGTTGGTTTAAAAATAGGGAGAAGGAACAAGCACCATTATAAGTGCTCCTCAAACTAATTTTCATTTACAATTCACCAGGGCTTGAAGCCAGACTCCAGAGGTAGTAAGAAGAGGAAACCCTGTTTAATAATAACTTGCTCCAGGTCGTGAAATCCTTTTCACTAAATACCTAGTGAACACCTTTCTACCAATCATGTGCTACCTACTGAGACAGAAAAAATAATATCCCCTTCCTGCCCAGTTACCAACTCTTCCTCTGGGAGGCTTTGGGTGCCTTCCCTTCCCAAAATCAAAGACCAAGCAATGGTGTTATTCAGTGGTGGGATTCAAGTAATTTAACAAACGGTTCTCTGCCCTAATGACCATTTTAAGTATAAAAAAAGATAAGCGAAAGGTAGTTTGTTATTTCATACATTTAATACTTTAAGAATAATGAAAGAGGTACACAAAACTAGATTGTTATAAGAGTTTTTAAATATTAATGAAAAAATATTAAGTAATATCTGACCAAAAAAACCCAATAAAACTGTTAAGATATTTCTATATTGCTTCTTTTTTTTTTTTTTCTTCATTTTTCCGAAGCTAGAAATGGGGAGGCAGTCAGACTCCCGCATGTGCCCGACTGGTACCCACCCGGCACGCCCACCAGGGGGCGATGCTCTGCCCCTCCGGGGCATTGCTCTGCTGCATCCAGAGCCATTCTAGCGCCTGAGGCAGAGGACACAGAGCCATCCCCAGCACCCTGGCCATCTTTGCTCCAATGGAGCCTTGGCTGCGGGAAGGGGAGAGAGAGACAGAGAGGAAGGAGAGGGGGAAGGGTGGAGAAGCAGATGGGCGCTTCTCCTGTGTGCCCTGGCCCGGGAATCGAACCCAGGACTCCTGCACGCCAGGCTGACGCTCTACCGCTGAGCCAACCAGCCAGGGCCTATATTGCTTCTTGATTGGCATCCTCACTTGCAATTTTTTTCACCTATGGACAGAATGAACATTACTACGGGCATTTAGAATATGCTGTTGCACAGATAAATGTTAAAAAAGAATAAGGAATGTACATTTGTGATTTCCCAATTGGCAGCTGCCCAGGCACCCACCTTAGAAAGAACCCTGATTACTGGTGTCATTTTAACAACCGGTTCGCCGAACTCAACAAAAGAGTAGGTATTGGTTCTGCCAAACCAGTACAAACCGGCTAAATCCCACCACTGGTGCTATTACTCACAGCTAAAGTGGCCAGAGGGCCCACAGTCAAGCTCTTGCAAAAGGACTCCACATGCATTCTTCCTAATCCTGGAAATGTGGTGTGTACTTTATAGATGAAAAACTTGGAGAAGTTAAACAACTTGCCAGATGCTCTTCGGTTATTTGACAAACCAAGGTCTGGAAGCCAGGTATGTCTGGCCCCAGAATCCATGTTCTACCATCATCTCCAAGCAGTAGCCATGATCCACCATCTTTCCTGAGTGCCCCTCCCCCAGGTGCTCAACCAGAGATGCAAATCTCAACCCAGTGCTCTCCCACACCCACCAGATGAGAAAATGAGCCCATTTCATCTGGGGACTCTGTATCAGATCTGCTCAGATAGGTACTTGCTCCACTAAATGAGGAGAGGAACTAAGAAACAGACAGGAGGTTTTTCAGCGATCAGTCTCCTTGGTCTGTGCCCCTGCCTCAGCATCCCTGACCATTTGTTTACATTGGATTCTGGACAAGTCAGCATCACAGCTTCTCCAAGCCCCTCCTGCTGGTTACTGTCTTCCCTAACAGACCTGCACAAACTATATAAATATATTACAGAGAAAAGTAGAAGTCGAGTGTGCTTGTGTATGTGCAGATGCACACACACACACGTAAATGCACAGGGAACATCTGGAAGGATTCCCAGCAAACAGGGACCAGGCACTCTGCCTTCTGCTGGGGCCACAGAGCTGAGTAAGCCTGCCCCTGTCCCTCTGTAGGTCTGTGAAGTAACAGATTCTGGAGGCGCACATTTTTTATTCCTGGCTACGGAAACAGAACACATTTAAAATACTAGTTTGAATGAATGAGATTCTATAGTCCTTCCATTAGTTCACTTTATCCTCAGCATGGTCTTAGGGGACCGGTGGAGTGGGCATCTCCTTTTAATGGAGGCGCAGAGGACTGGTGTGTGGTGACTGCAGGGCCAGTGTGCCGGTAGCAGAGCGGAACCAAAACCCGGGCCTCTGGGCTTGAAGAGCTGTCTTCCCATCCCACATGGGAGTGTGGAAAGGAGCCCCAGGGAGGGCGCTGTCCGGTGCCGGTGCCGACCCAGGGGGCCTTGTCTGCTTTGTCCCGAAGCTCGGTGTGGAAAGTGGGGGGGGGGGGGGGGGCGGGGCAACGTCTCTCTTGGTTTCTCTGGTCATTGGTTCCGCTCTATCTCATCACACCTAAGTTCTCCTTCCGGAAGAAGGTGACCCAGAAAACCACCCGAAGTTCTGCCTGCATGTTGCTGGGTCACCATGTTAAAGCTGGGTGTTTATGCATAGAAAACGCATTTTAAGGGGGGAAAATATACTGTATCTTAAGATGCCGATTACTTCAATTCGAAGGAAGATGGTTTTATTTCGTTCCCAAGGGACACCCAGGCTGTCTTACCACTGAGTGGCCCCCTAGCCTTTCATTTTCTCACAGCCGTGTGAGTGGCTGCACCCCGTGGGAGGGGACTGACCCACTCACGGTTCACTGGCTGTGGGAGGTCGAGCAAGTTACTTCACCTCTCTCTCCACAGCTCAGTGACTCCCCCTGCTGTGTGGACACGGGCTTGCAGGGGCAGGAGCGGAAGGGGGGTGATCACTGCAGGAGCTCCAGTGGGAGGGGACGTGGCCAGGACCGAGGGGAGGTGTTGAGATGGGGATGGACTAAGGATAGATGGCAGAGTTAATGGGCTGGCTGTGCGGGGTGAGGAGTAGCCAGGAATCAAGGGCAACTCCTAAGTACAGGGGTCCTCTAACGACTAGGTCCTCTCCTGGGCTCGAGATCAGGGTATGTGAAGGTATGAGGAGGAAGGAGGATTTAGAGTACGTCTGTATTGCACCTCTTATTCACAGTGGGATTTCACTCCTGCCTCTCTAATCCTGTGTCCACATAGCCAGCAGAGACATTGGTTTAGAATAAAAATCAGATACTTAAAACTCTCCAGTGGCTCCCATTGCCCCAAAACAGAATCCAACCAAATTCCTCACCAGCGAGCCGGAACCCACAGCGAGCTGGCCCTGCCTCGCCCTGGCCTGGCCCTCTTTCTTAGCCTCGCCCCATCACCCACCACGCTGCACACTGGGGCCTTCTTGACCGGCCAGGCTCCAGCCTTGGCACTTTGTAGTGCCATTCCTGCTGCCTGGGACTCTGTTTCATGATTTTTCATGAGGCTGGCTTCTCATTCAGTCATCAGCTCCGAAATCAGCCCCTTAGCGAGGCCCCTCAGACCCCCCAGCTAAGGCAGCCTCCAGGGTGCCCACTGAACAGGACCTTGCCTCCCGTGTTTGCACAGCCTTTCCCCCAACAGAAACGGACTTGCTCACATGTCAGTTCACCTGTGCACAGCCCTGCCTGCTCCCTGTAGAGCAAGAGCTTGACTCTGGCCTCTGCCTTCTTCCTAGCACTCAGTATAGAGCCCTGCCCATTGGATGAGCTCAACAAATAGTCAGGGTTTCATTAATTAACTAATGAAACCTTCCAAAGAGAGGCCTGAGCACTAGCTCTCTCCTCACAGCACTGTGAGGGAGCTCTCTCTACCCTCCAGCATCAGCACGAGCCTCAGCCGGGAGTGCCCTGGGAGTAAAGAACCTCGGGCTGCCTCCCAAACCTTCTGCACTGGGGTCAGTGCAGTGCGGCTGCCCCCAGGTACTGACCTGCACACTGAAGCACTTCCCAGTGTGCTGATTCCCAGCCTTGCCTGCATGTTGGCATCCCCCGGGGAGTTACACAAAACACTGATGCCTGGGCCCCAGCTCTCGTCTGTCTGGGTGTGGACTGGACTGTGCAGCCCACTATAATGTGCAGCCACGTGGAGACAGAGCTACTGTCTGGTGTTCTTTCCTGCTGGGGAACAGAGAGCAAAGCGCCAGGGACGGACAAGGGGCAAGGCCTGAGTCCCGCAGGTGGAGAGAAGGAGGGAAGCGTGCGGTTGCCTCCCTGTCTCTGGCTCGGTTGTGCAGAGCACTTTTTGGCCTTATTGGTTATATGGGTGCGCCCTTCTCTTAGCGCCTAGGTTGCTCCAGGCCCTGCTTTCTTCTTCCTCAAAGAGTTCTCTGAATGGAGGGCTGTGACTCCCCCGTCACTAGGGCATCACCCTGGGTGGGGGATAAACCCCATCAGACAGGGACTTCCCTCAGGCCTCTCATTTTTTCCACTTCCTCCAGAACAAGCCAGTTCCCCTGAGTTCCCAGCACAGAGTGGTCTGGTGGGTCAAGGACAGGGTGAGCCCCGCCCCCCCAGACACGTGTGTGAATACACATGCATACAAGCACTCACACACACAGTGGACACCCTGCCAACCTTTTTAACTTTCAAAAAGGCTGGATTTACAGAAAACCGGGAGAAGTTGGGAACATCCCACCAGCTGCTGTCACTTCAGTGGAAAGGGGAGTCCGTGCCCGCGCTAGAACCACTGGGAAAATTGCCGGGTTGTGCTTGGGTCTTGGAGAACCCTTCCAATTCTCAGATGAAGAAAAGGGACTGGGGCTGAAGACAGGACTTCCTGGTCCTTCCCCAAGTCCACCTCACAGACCAATGCAAAGTTGTCCTCCACCCTTACCTCGACCCCAGCAAACCACCAGGGAAATCAGACTCAGCCGGGGGCTGAACTATGATTCCAGTCAAATGCAGAGTAAGCTGTTTTCAACATCTGCACCTTGGTGTAAATGGAGTAACCAGGTCCTGTTTTAAAAGTGGTTTGCTGTCTGACTGCCTCCCCATTTCCAGCTTCAGAAAAATACACACACACACACACACACACACACACACACACACACACACACACACACAAGTGGTTTGCTGGGAGGCAGCACAGCCCAGGAGCCAGGTGAGAGAGATACTGGTGTGGCCCATCCCAGCCTGGCCCAGCGGCATCCCTGGCTGACGGCAGCCTCCCCGCTGCAAAGCTTGTCTCCCTCTCAAGCTCTGTGTCCTTCAGAGTGGCCTCTTAATGAGTGGAGGAAATCATTAACTGAAGGCTTTCTCTCTGGTTCACGAAGTCACTCACTTTGCCCGGCTGCCTTAAATCAATGCGCCCAGCCCTCTGGTGACAGCCACAGTGCCTGCCTGTGCTCTAAGCAGATCTCACAGTGCATTAATATTTTTAATTACCAAATGAATTAAAATAGACTGAGAGGAAAAGGTGAGCAGAACTCAGCTCTGGGTCTCTCCTTTACTGATCGCACAAAATTTCTCCAGGGACCAGTAGAGGTCCCCTCCCCACCTAGCTAGGCCTCTTTCAGGAGAGATGGGGAGACCCTTTGAAGAACTCTTTGATAGCCACAAACTCTTTCACAAGAAAAATGCTCAGAGACTCTCAGATACCTTTCAGGGCCTCAGGGTTCCTGCCTATAATTGTGGAGCCTCCCAATGCCATGAATATTATCCAAAGATCTGGAGAGAGTCCATGAAACCCAAGAAATAAATCACTGTACTTTTTAAATATATGTTTAAAAATATAAACTCACAGTCCTGGCCGGTTGGCTCAGTGGTAAAGTGTTGGCCCAGCATGTGGATGTCCCGGGTTTGATTCCTGGTCAGGGCACACAGGAGAAGTGACCATCTGCTTCTCCACCCTTCCTCCTTCCCTTCTCTTTCTCTCTCTCCCTCTCTTTCTCTTACTGTCCTGCAGCCATGGCTCAATTGGTTCAAATGCATCAGCCCCGGGCACTGAGGATGGCTCTGTGGAAGCTCCACCTCAGTTGCAAGCATGGCTCTAGATAGGCAGAGCATCGGCCCCAGATGGGCGTTGCTGGGCGGATCCCGGTCAGGGCGAATGCACGAGTCTGTCTCTCTGTCTCCCCTTCTCTCATTTGGAAAAGAAGAAATATCAGGTCTACCGGAAAGTTCTGTCCATTTCTATCACAACAAGTTTCGACACGTAAGCACATGTTTATTTGGCGCGTGTGCCCCTCTCTATTTTTATCACTTAATGTATACATACTGACGTAGCAAATTAACTAAAACAAAGTTGATTCACGTTAGTCTTATGTGTGAAGCGATAGTGTACCCATGGTTACTGATAAAGTTCATTTATGCCACTGTATTTTTACGAATTTCAACAAGGAAGAAATGCTACAGAAGCATGTAGAAATTTGTTGAAAGTGTTTGGTGAAGGTACAGTTTCTGATAGGACATGCAGAAGATGGTTTGAAAAATTCAAAACAGGTGATTTCGACCTTTCTGATAAGCCACATTCTGGGCGACCATCTTTGATCGATGACAATGTTGTTAAGACCATGTTTGAGCAAGATCCTTTTCTGACAACATCAGAGATCGCAGAAAGGCTTAATTCAGCTCAGCAAACCATTTTGGACCATATTTGGAAGATAGGATTGGTGTGGAAATATTCAAGATGGGCGCCACATGAATTAAGTCAGAAGAATTTGTATTTTGTTTTATTCCAAAAACAGACAGAACTTTCCAGTAGACCTTATATATATATATGTATATGTGTTGGGCAAACAAGTGTGTTAGGCTTGCTCGCTTGCACTTTGCCTGATTGGTGCATGAGCACAGGGCAGCACCATGTGTGTATAGTCTGTATAAGGCTGCAGGTGCTTGCCCTCAGGCTGGCAGATTATAGATTGCAGACTGCCTGTTGCCATTGGGAGGGGCCTTTTTTTGCTATTGTTTGCCAGAGAAGGGTTTTTTTTTCTCCTGGCCTGCTTTGCTCGTCAGCCCTAAGAGAGAGAAGTGATTTTTCCTGCCTGCTTGCTTGTCCACTGTTGCAAGACTTTAATAAACAGAATGGCCCACCATTTTCCAGCTCAATAGTTTCTTTCCCCTCTGCCTAAATCCAATGTGAACTTTCACAGCCATGGCACTGGCCTTACAATATATATATAAACTCACAAGTCTTAAGAAATCTGGCAGTTAAAATATTGTAAATGGCCCTGGCCGGTTGGCTCAGTGGTAGAGCGTCAGCCTGGAGTGCAGGAGTCCTGGGTTTGATTCCTGGCCAGGGCACACAGGAGAAGCGCCCATCTGCTTCTCCACCCCTCCCCCTCTCCTTCCTCTCTGTCTCTCTCTTCCCCTCCTGCAGCCAAGGCTCCATTGGAGCAAAGTTGGCCTGGGCGCTGAGGATGGCTCTATGGCCTCTGCCTCAGGTGCTAGAATGGCTCTGGTTGCAATGGAGCAACGCCCCAGATGGGCGGAGCATCGCCCCCTAGTAGGCATGCCGGGTGGATCCCGGTAGAGCACATGCAGGAGTCTGTCTGACTGTCCCCCCCCCCCCCCCCCGTTTCCAACTTCAGAAAAATACAAAAAAAAAAAAAGTAAATAAATAACATGTCAGTGGATGATAAGGAATGGTGGGGACTATGGCTAAATTTAAGCATATAAAATTTCAAATTTAACTTCAAAAATTAAATTAGTTCCTGATAGACCAAACAAGATGCATCTTTAGATTAGATTAAACTCATGAGTAACCTATGTACTATCTTGGATATTTTCGGTATTTATCCCTAAATTCACCCTCCAATTGATAATGAAATCTGCCCGTTATTTAACCTCAATCACGCCCTCCAGAGCATAAGCCTGTTTCTCCTCAGTCTTACCTGGTGAGAGTTCTTTCAACCCTTTTCCTCTGTGCTGTCACTAGTCCTTGCAAGGTTCTGCTAGGGTCCGAGGCCCAAGTTAAACAGCACCACAGCCACGAAGCATCTGGCAGCGAGAGCCACAGTGCACTTCCTGAGCCCTGTCTGATGTGGTTGTCAACACCCATTCCCTAAGCCAGGGGAGATTGCCCCTAGGGCAGTGGTCCCCAACCCCCGGGCCATGGCCGGTACCCATCCGTGGGCCATTTGGTACCAGTCCGCAGAGAAAGAATAAATAACTTACATTATTTCCATTTTATTTATATTTAAGTCTGTACGATGTTTTATTTTTTTAAAAAATGACCAGATTCCCTGTTACATCCATCTAAGACTCACTCTTGACACTTGTCTCATAAGTTCAACAATTATATAAATATTTTAAAATACCATAGTTTTTACGCCGGTCGCATCATTTTATTTTGTGCATTTATCCATCCCACCCTAAAGGCCGGTCCATGAAATATTTTCTGACATTAAACCGGTCTGTGGCCCAAAAAAGGTTGGGGACCACTGCCCTAGGGGACATTTGGTAATGTATGGTGTTGGTCAAATAGTTTGTAAATACGATATATGTTTGCTCGCTTATAGTTTGCATTGGGTGCAGGGGAGAGGGCGGGGGGGGGGGGGCAGGCAGGGTGGTTATAGCCTAAGGCTTAGTTTTAAGACTAAGCTTTTCCCCACACCCTTAACTGATTGCATGATGTGGGGTGGTGCACTCTCATTAGGAATTCCATTGTGCCTCAGATAAGTGACTTTGTATCAGAGACTTCCTTGTTTGTATATTGGATTAAAGGTTTTGATTTCTATACTATAAAGTGGGGCAGACCGGGAGCTTGCTCTCTCTTGGTTCCTGAGATTAGCTTTAGAGAGGAGAGCAGAGAAAGGAGAGCAGAGAAAGGCCACGTGGAGGAGAGCAGAAGCAGCCAAGATGGCAGAGTGCTAAAGGAGAAGCCAGTTTGTACAGAGAGAAGGAGATGGGGAACAGAGGAGAATAAGGCTAGTGAGCTAGAAACCTTTGATCCTAGGAAAACTCGGATAAGTCAGTAGCTTTGTGAGCGCTGAATGAGTGGGTTTGGAGACCAGTGTGTATTTTTACTTGCCCGCCGGGTGCAATCTAGGATTAAAGGTAATGGCCCACCAGTTTTTGGCTCCATTGTTTCATTACCGACTGTCCAAATCAGATGTGAACCTGCATGGACCAGGCGGCTGTGATGGTGGCCGTGGCTACTGGCTTTACATATGGAAACATTTTTGATGGTCACAATTTGGGAAAGAGGGTGCTACTGGCATTTAGTTGGGAGAGGCCAGGGATGTTGCTAAACATCCTACGGTGCACAGGACGGCCCACAACAAAGAATGATCGGCACAAACGTCCACAGTGCTGAGGCTGAGAAACCCTGTCGTGAGCAGCCTGGCTCCTTCCTGGAGGGCCGGGCCCTGCGTGGTTAGTGCTGTGCTCCCAGGGCCCTTGTTGCAGGATCTGACACACACTAGGAACTCAGCTTGGGCCCGTTGATGAAGTGGAGTGCCTAGAGGGTGGGCCTAAAGGAAAAGCTTTCATCTCAGCCCAACTAGCACACAGCAGAGTCTGGATGGTGACCTCCACCCCACCCCACCCCACCCCACCCCACCATGCACCTTGGCTCACCTCCACACAGACACCCACAGCTGACCACCCTGAAGTGAGCTTGCTGGGAGGGGCTTCACGAGTACGCAGAGGGAGTATTAGAATTGTTTGTTTAGTTGGGTTCTCTAGGTTACAAGAAAAAGAATACACCCAGGGCTCCCTGAGAGGGGAACATTCATCGTGAAGAGGGAAGTGAATGGAAACCCCAGCCTCAGGAAAAGCAGAACAGCTGCAGGAAGACTTCCTTCCTGCCCTGCCCCACCCCACCCCCAGCTTCATCTAGAGGTCAGCTTGCCCTTGGCCTGGGCTCCTACCAGGGCCAACTTACCTATTAGCCAAAGTGTTTAGGGCGCACAAATATATCTTAATTTTAAATTCTTTCTTTTAAAATCAGAAGAACTAAAGAATATACTAATAATGAATAGAAAATAATGAATCTAGCCTGGATTATATTCATCATTATACCAATGCAGTTACATTATATTTAATACTGTATTTTTATAAAATGAAGAAGGCCCACTCCCAAAGAAACTGACCATCACCCCGTCCATGCCCCTCTCCGCCCTGACTTCTCAGGTGCCACCCCCAGCACGGACCACCCCCCTTGTTTCTTACTGAAAATCCCACAGGAATCCACTGGAGACATTTTGAATACAAACAGGCAACTAGGAAGTGTGTTGACTTTGATGAATTTTCCTTGGGAAAGGGTTTTCCGGAATGGACTTCATTAAGTCAATTTAATTCCTTGATCAATTTTCTACAAAGCTCAGTTAAGCTATTTCCCATTTTTTCACTTTTTCATTTTGAGTAGACTGAAACTATTTTCATTGGGACCAATTCACTTTTTCACTTAAATTTTATATCAGAAATTTGGTTCATAGATCAAATTTTTATCAATATCAAATTTCACTGATGATAGCTTCTCTCCGGCAGGTTTTCTACTGTAACCTTTGCTGCACCCAAGTCCATTTTCTGGGATCACATTTCATTCTAAATGTTGTCAAGAATATTTGATTCTTTCATGAATTCTAGTAAATAGCAACCTTATTGAGCCATCTAAGTTATTCTATGCATTGGATAAAAGAGATTAGAGTTTATAACTATTTCTTAGCTTAACCCACAAGAAAATCGTGACTACATTCATGAGGTGGAGAGACAGAGGGAGGTGGGGGGGGGGGGGGTAGGGAAGAGAGAAGTGTAGTGGCATTCCTGGGCTGTTGAGGGCAGGCCGGAGGGCAGGATTTCCTGGGAGGGAGAGGGAACCAGTGAGAGGGTGACAATGTTGTTTCCTGTTCAGTTGATCTTAGTCTACTCTTATCTTACGTCATAGGTCACTTGACCACCTTTGGATCATCTGTGGGTTAGAGCAGTGGTCCCCAACTCCTGGGCTGCAGACCGGTACTGGTCCATGGGCCATTTGGTACCGGTCCGCAGAGAAAGAATAAATAACTTACATTATTTCTGTTTTATTTATACTTAAGTCTGAACGATGTTTTATTTTTAAAAAATGACCAGATTCCCTCTGTTACATCCATCTAAAACTCACTCTTGACGCTTGTCTCGTAAGTTCGACAATTATATATATTTTAAAATACCACAGTTTTTACGCTGGTTGCATAATTTTATTTTGTGCATTTATCTGTCCCACCCTAAAGGCCGGTCCGTGAAAATGTTTTCTGACATTAAATCAGTCTGTGGCCCAAAAAAGGTTGGGGACCACTGGGTTAGAGGAAGCATGTGGTAGAAAGTATGGTGGCTTAGACCTGCCACTGAGTCAACAGCTGGGATAAGCCACCGTTCCTTTGGAAGGAGGTAAGGCATGAGACCAGGGGGCTTGGGCTGTGGGCAGAAGAGGTTCCATCCGGACAGTTCTCCTGCACGTCATGGGGCACTTCCATGTGGATTATCTCACGTGGTTTCTAAACAGCACTGTGAGGCAGGCCGTATCACCTTTGGTTTATGTATGGTAAAGCAAAATAAGTCGAGTAAGGTGGGTCCTCTTGTTTCAAGCCCAGGAGTCCCATTGTTCTTCCTGTGAAAAGAAGGTGAGTGAGGCACCTGAGTGACCCGTCCCAGTTGGCAGAGGTCTTTGGAATGGCTCCTAACTTCCTGGGGCCTAAAGGGTACAGGCATATGTCTGTTTGCCATATGTTTAAATATTTAGCCTGACCTGTGGTGGTGCAGAAGATAAAGCCTCGACCTGGAATGCTGAGGTCACTGGTTCAAAACCCCGGGCTTGCCCGGTCCAGGCACATATGGGGGTTGATGCTTCCTGCTCCTCCCCCCACCCCGTTCTCTCTCTCTCTCCCCTCTCTCTCTGAAAATGAATAAATAAAATCTAAAAAATAAATAAATATTTTAAAGTTATTAATCTGTCTCACAAGCCCATAGAACAGCGGTTCCCAACCTGTGGGTCGCGACCCCAGCGGGGTCGCCTAAAGCCATCGGAAAATACATAATGCATATCAGGTATTTACATTCTGAATCATAACTATAGCAAAATTACAGTTATGTAGTAGCCACCAAAATTATTTTTTGGTTTGGGGTCACCGCAACATGAGGAACTGTATTGCGGGGTCACGGCATTAGAAAGATTGAGAACCACTGCCATAGAAGGAAAATTTTTCTCCTCTTACCTTTACAAATAATACCTTAATAATGACAAAATTGAAAAATAGAGTTTTCCATATGACTGAGAACTGGTGTTTATATAGCTAAAAGTAAAAGATCAAAGATGACAGCATTTAATCATTACTAGGCATGTCTGAGTGTTCTGTTGACGAGCTAGCGATGTTTGAAAAAAATAATAAAATAAGAACACATAAGTTATACATTATTTCTTCATTTCCTAAAATTTCTCTTTATTCCAATAAAATTTCTAAGAAGGGTTTTTACAAAATTTTAAGTCTCGTGGCAAACATGCCAAAAATTAGACCGTTTTTCCTGAGTTCTTAAACAGTTTTGCTTTAAATTTTGTATGGAGAACCTTCAGTTTTCTGAAGCAACAGGAACTGGAATTATCAATATACTCCTTACAGCAGTACTCAGATGCCAAGGTGAATCCTAAATTTTACCTATCATGTTCAAACACAGTAATGGGCGTTTTTATGGTAACTTATTATTACAGGAAACACTATGTGATATTCTAATTTCCCATACACATCTCTGTCCCTTACAGGTCTCCGCCTTTCCTGAAGCCGCATCTAGCCTGCTGCTCAGGGTGCTGGTCAGTGACGAGCTACGGGGCTGCGGGGGGACGTGTCTGCAGGTACGTTCTTCAGTGCGCCTGGAGTTCTCATCCCAGGACTGTCTTGATGAGGAAAGCAGTATGTTGGTTTACATTTCTTAATTGGCGTGCAGAATCCATGTGGCATTTAGGTTCTTTCACACTTTTCAACCCTGAGATATTATAAAGAATACCAAAAATACCAGTATTTTGCTCATTTGTGCAAATCTCTCTTCAGCTGAGACTCTGCCTTGATCGCTAATGACCAGAAAATGGTCTCTATAAACTGGACTGTTTGAAAAATATTTTCAGTCCCTTAAAAAGTGCATCTTCTTTATAGTCATATGAGCATTTTATTTGTGTTTCCTAATTTCCTTTTGTTTTCTTGGTATATCACTTCTGCATATTTTATATAAATGTTCTTTTTTAAAAATTTTATTTTGTAAATTAAATTTAACAAAGTGATTTTTTAAAATTTATTTATTTCTTTATTCAGTTTAGAGAAGAGAGACAGAGAGAGAAGAGGGGCGAGAAGCAGGAAGTATCAATTCCCACACATGCCTTGACCAGGCAAGCCCAGGATTTTGAACCAGTGACCTCAGCATTCCAGGTTGATGCTTGATCCACTGCGCCACCACAGGTCAGGCTTAACAAAGTGATATTGATCAATTAGAGTATATAGGTTTCAGGTAAACATTTCTATAGCATTTGAACTGTGAATTATATTGTATACCCATCACCCAAAGTCAAATCCATCACCATATATTTGTCCCTTTTTACTCCCACATCTGCACCTCCCTGGTAACTACTTCACGTTAATCTGTGTCCATGAGTCTCAGTTTTATATCCCACCTATGTGAGAAATCATATAGTTCTTAGCTTTTTCTGATTTACTTATTGCACTCGGTATAATGTTCTCAAGGTCCACCCATGTCGTCATAAATGGCAATATGTCATAATTTCTTCTGGCCGAGTAGTATTCCATTGTATATATGTACCGCATCTTCTTTATCCAGTCCTCTATTGAGGGACACTTTGGTTGTTTCTATGTCTTGGCCACCATGAATAATGCTGTAATGAACATGGTGGTGCATGTGTCTTTACATACCAATGTCTTCGAGTTTTGGGGGTATATACCCAGTAGAAGGATTGCTGGGTCATATGGTAGTTCTATGAATGTTCTTTTTATTTCAAAAATTTCTCTAAACATTAAAAAATATTTTCAGTCCCTTAAAAAGTGACAGCCAGTTTAGATTTTTTAAAAAATAATATTTTGCTAACATTATTGACATGCAAGAGTTTATACCAAATAATTATGGGTAGCACAAAATTTAAAAATAATTGTATTTTCTGTCAAGAACCATGATTTGCCCGTTGAGGATCTGCTGTTTCACTGAACTCTTCTAATCATATCGCATCTTGTCCAAATTACTGCTGGCGCCTTTAAGAGCATTTGCTGACCTTCCCATTAAGTGTCTGTGAGTGGTTGTAAGGCCAAATTTGATATGAGTTTCATCAAGATGTTCTGTCTTGGGACAGATCCAGAAAATATATAATTGCTGAATTATTCTACGAAGGCCATTGCATTGGCACAGTTGAAGCCACATCTCTTAGTATGAATTGAAACTATACACTGAACACAGTGCAGAGAGTGCTTCTTCATTTGGGGTTAAAATTCTGGCTCATACAGTTTTTTCTCATGATCATATTTAGTGGCATTATCAGAGGTTTACCCTTGACAATTTTTAAAAGTGATGCCTATAATTGAAAGTTGTTGTTAAGTTTGTGACTGTAATCAAAACCTATACTTCTCATAAATGCATAAAACTAATGAAAATACAGTACTCCTTTTTTCAGTTTGACTTTTTCTGTAGTTCAAAACTCATACAGCCCTGGCCGCTTGGCTCAGCGGTAGAGCGTCGGCCTAGCATGCGGAGGACCCGGGTTCGATTTCCGGCCAGGGCACACAGGAGAAGCGCCCATTTGCTTCTCCACCCCTCCGCCGCGCCTTCCTCTCTGTCTCTCTCTTCCCCTCCCGCAGCCAAGGCTCCATTGGAGCAAAGATGGCCTGGGTGCTGGGGATGGCTCTGTGGCCTCTGCCTCAGGCGCTAGAGTGGCTCTGGTCGCAACATGGCGATGCCCAGGATGGGCAGAGCATCGCCCCCTGGTGGGCAGAACGTCGCCCCTGGTGGGCGTGCCGGGTGGATCCCGGTCGGGCGCATGCGGGAGTCTGTCTGACTGTCTCTCCCTGTTTCCAGCTTCAGAAAAAAATGCAAAAAAACAAAAAAAACTCATACAATAAATATTAGTCATTTGATATAACTTTTGTCTCTATACAATCTAATTGATTGAAGTTATATATTTTTTAAATTTTATATTCAATTTCTTCTCTTTTTGCCCTCTAAATTAATAATCTCATTTTGAAGTCTGCATCCTAGATAATTATTTCACTTTTTAAAATTTTATCTTACGTTTGCCTATCTTAGCATCAAAATTTATAGTTATTTCTACTAAACCTAGTTTTTATTATTTTGTTTTCTGTATATATTATGTCATTAGTGCCTCTCCCTACCCCAAATGCAATATTCAGTTTGGCTGAATACAGGATATATCATTTTATTTTTTAAGAACGTCTCATTGATGTGCCCTATTGGTGTTTACTTATTTTTATTAAAAACTGTCCACAGGCCCTGGCCGGTTGGCTCAGCGGTAGAGCGTCGGCCTGGCGTGCGGGGGACCCGGGTTCAATTCCCGGCCAGGGCACATAGGAGAAGCGCCCATTTGCTTCTCCACCCCCCCCCCTCCTTCCTCTCTGTCTCTCTCTTCCCCTCCCGCAGCCAAGGCTCCATTGGAGCAAAAATGGCCCGGGCGCTGGGGATGGCTCCTTGGCCTCTGCCCCAGGCGCTAGAGTGGCTCTGGTCACGGCAGAGCGATGCCCCGGAGGGGCAGAGCATTGCCCCCTGGTGGGCAGAGCATCGCCCCTGGTGGGCGTGCCGGGTGGATCCCGGTAGGGCGCATGCGGGAGTCTATCTGACTGTCTCTCCCCGTTTCCAGCTTCAGGAAAAACAAAACAAAAAAAAACAAAAAAAACTGTCCACAGTTGGCTGTTTAGTAAGCTCCTTTTTCTGTTTCTAGTAATTGTACAAGTGTTTTTTAGGGTTACAGGTAAAATATGCTCACTTTTGTTATTGGCAGTTTTAAAAATTTTTAGGAGACTGCTACATCCAAGATATTCTATTGCTACAATAAAGAGAGTTTCTATTTCTTTTCACCTCTTTTTGTCTGAGCTCCACGTTCATAATTGTTCTTTCTATTGTGATCTCTAGTTGGACTCATTCTCAATTATCCATAGGACTAAAAAATAAGAATAACTTTATCTTGAGTATAAAATTTGAATATAAATATATTTTCATCATGGCAATGTAAATTAAATCAATTGTGAAAATGAACTTTTTAAAAAGGTATGTGAAAATAATTTTATTTTTTCTAAACTAGTAATAAATATCTGTTAAATTTTAAAGGCCAAATACAAATTATAAGTAACGAATACCAAAATTTAAAATCAAAATTACTTAAACCTGGGATTTTCTATTTAACTTTTAAAAATTATAATTATATCTTAACTGGCTTATAAAAATAAAACCACTTGTGATTCTAGCATTCAATGTCCATCTACTTAGCAATATAACTTTTTCTGACTCTGGCACATCCTGTGTGCTGAATAACAAGAACTGCTAACATTAATAAGTGCTTATTGTATGTCCTGACAGCTCTAGGAAGTTGGAGGGCTTATTCACATTTTTAGGGTAGGAAAACAGAGAAACTAAGAAATTGTTCTGTATCTCAAGCAGTGAGGGACAGACAGCATCAGGAGGTGACTCGCCACTTACTGAGTACCACCCTAGGGAAACGTCCACAGGATAGGGCCCTTGAACGGTTTGGGGCAGGCGGACAGCCCCGAAACCCAGGGTTTTCTGTCTTCACACTAATGCCAGAGCAGCTACATCTGGCCCCTTTAGGCCTAAGGCCTGGGGTCCTGGAACCCCTAGTGTGAGGCTCTGTGTGGTGCAGGTTAGGGACCAGACATCTGACTGCAGGTCCCAGCTGTCACACCGCTGGACCGAATCTGCGCCTCCTCTTTAGTCGGCACGAGGGCGCCACCTGCAGGGCATCAGGGGACTTTCCTGAGCAAACCAACTCGCATCAGAGCAAGCACTGAGCATGAGGAGGCTTGGCTGGGTCAGTCCCACAGCAGATCTCACGGGAAGAAAGGAAATTCAGACAAGTGCAACCAGGAAGATCCATCCTACTCTCCCCATCGTTAATTTAGTTATCTCTTTTTCCTTCTGCCTCAAGCAGAAGAAAATTTCTTCCTAATGTCTAACTTCAATCCCTCAGGCTGCAAGGAAAGCCCTTTCACTGCAAAGAAATAGAGAATAGCCCTGGCCGGTTGGCTCAGTGGTAGAGCGTCGGCCTGGCGTGCAGAAGTCCCGGGTTCAATTCCTGGCCAGGGCACACAGGAGAAGCACCTATCTGCTTCTCCACCCCTCCCCCTCTCCTTCCTCTCTGTCTCTCTCTTCCCCTCCCGCAGCCGAGGCTCCATTGGAGCAAAGATGGCCCGGGCGCTGGGGATGACTCCTTGGCCTCTGCCCCAGGCGCTAGAGTGGCTCTGGTCGCGGCAGAGCGGTGTGCCGGGTGGATCCCGGTGGGGCGCATGCGGGAGTCTGTCTGACTGTCTCTCCCAGTTTCTAGCTTCAGAAAAATACAAAAAAAAAAAAGGAAAAAAGAAAAGAAAAAGAAAGAAATAGAGAATAGGGCAAAACCAAGCAGTCTTTGCAGCTGCTTCCTGGAAGTTCCAGAGATACAGCTCCATAGTAGTGCATTAGGAGTTCCCGTCCCATTCATGCCACCCCGGTCCCCCACCCGTGCCTCTTAGGCCCAGCTCCTTGCCTTAGAAAAGCTCCAGTTTGTGAGTGCACATGTTCAGAATCCTGCTACCGCATTGCACCTGCATAGCCCTCAGACAACACGGTGAGATCTGATCAGGACTGGTGGTGGTGGTTTTCAGATGATGAAACAGGCCTGGGGAGATGGCATGGCTCGTTCTAGAGAAGCCAAGTCAGGCCAGAAACAAGTAGCACTCTAATCCCAAGCCCAAGGCACTTCTCACCAGCACTGTCTCCCCTTGTGGGAAAGGAGTGTGGTGGAAAAGCAAATTCCTGTATCCATTCTGTGTGTCAATGGGGATGTGCTCATGTGAGCATCCAGCCCCAGGGTGAACACTCTCGTGCTTTGCACAAACAAGTTCATGAATGACTGGGACAGCTGGACCTCGATTTGCAAGACAAAAAAAAAAAAGAGAGAGAGAGAAAGAGACCTCTCACCTACCCCACATCATATACAAAAACTAGCCCCCAAATAGATCATAGTCTTAAATGTAAAATTCAAATCTTTAAAAACAGAAGATACAGGAGAAAAATTTTTTACTTCAGTCTCAGCAAAGTTTATAGACAACAAAAGCTTACACGGCAAAAAAGAAACTTGATAATAAATTGGACTTCATCAATATTAAAAACGTTTGTTCTGCGAAAGACACTGTAAAGGGAAACAGTCTAGGAAAACATTTACAAATCGTATCTCTGACAAAGGACTCACATTCAGAATACGTAAAGGAGTCAGCAGTAAGAAATAACCCAATTAAATAAAGGCAAAGGATTTCAAACAATATTGCAGCAAAGAAGAAATAAGGATGGCAAATGGAAGACGCCGGACATCATTCGTCTGAGGGTAATGTAAATCAGCACCACAGTGAAGGAACTCAAATACTCAAAAATACAGTGGCCCCTCTTGTATGTGGGGGATATGTTCCAGGACCCCCAGTGGAGGCCTAAAACTGCAAATGTGACTGGCCCATATATATACTGCATACTGTATCATGTCTTCTCTTATACATATATACCTATGAGAAAGTTTAATTTATAAAGTAGGCACAATAAGAGATTAATAACAATGACTCATAATAAATGAGAACAATTATAACAATATACTCTAATAAGAGTTATGTGAATGAGGTCTCTCTTTCTCTATCTGTCTCCCTCTGATAACCCAGTAAGCTACCAAATGACTGAGGGGCGGGGGCATATGCAGCTAGCATGAAGGTGTGAAGATTTCATCACGTTACTTAAAACAGTGCATAATTTAAAAGTTTTGTATAGTTTATTTCTGAAATTTTCCATGTAGTATTTTCAGACTGAGGTTGACCACAGGTAAATGAAACTGTAAAAAGCAAAGCTACGGATAAGGGGAGACTGCTATCAGGGTATGGTTAACTTACGGCACATTTCTACAAAAGGATATTAACTATCTTTCAAAATTGTATTTTGCTCTTCAAAATAACATTAAAATATTTATGGAACAACATATTAAGTAAAAGAAATAATATTTAAAGATATAAGCAGTATTGCCTTGATATGAAGGAAAATTATGTGTGTGTGTGTGTGTGTTAAATACTTGTATTAAATAAAGACTGAAATACATAAAATAAATATATATATATATATGACTCATTTCTGGGCATAGTAGTTATAGGCGATTTCAGTTTCTTCCTTATACTTCTCAGAATTCTCCAAAATGTTTCCCAACATATGCATATTGCTTTTATAAATTGTCTCATTAAGTCGAGAGAGAAAAAATGGATGTCTGGCCCCTAAGCCCTCCCTAATCAGCTGTTCTTCACAGAGGAGATGGCACCCAGCTGCCAACGACAGGGCCTATGTGCTTAGGTCGTCCTCCCTCCAGCCCCGTCCAGAGGCCCCCTGTGGCGCTCTGCTCTTGGAGTTGCTACTTCCCTTCCTTCTGGAAACACCCCCGCCCCTAGCATTATCCTCACTCTCCCCTCTCCTCCAGCTGCTCCTGTTTTGTGGCTATTCCTGCTTCCTCTCCATCCCCTTTTTCTTCCTGATCTTCATTCTGTCCTCGTGGGATTTCACACACTCTGTGGCATCAGCAAGGGCACCCAGGACGCCCACACCACCAAGTCTAGCCTAAACAGTTCTGGCAAGCTCCAAACCCTTGCTCATTTACCCATCCGGTCAGCAGATGTTCATTGTGAATCTATTGCCAGGCCTGCCCTACCACCAACAGCCAAGGGGCTGCTTTCACAGCCCTGACATTCTAGCAGAGGGTTCAGGCAATAAACACGTCAACAAATAAATGAATAAGTTAACTGCAGAACCTCTATGTGAACAAGGTCCCCAGGACACTGAATGCACATTAAAATTTGAGAACCACTGCTCTGCACCTGCTGTTCTCAAAGTGTGGTCCCCAGCCAGCGGCTTTAGCATCTCTTAGGAGCTTGTTAGAATGCAAATTCTCAGCCCAGATTTACTGAATCCCAAAGTCTGTGGGCGGAGCCCAGGGTCAATGTTTAACAAGCCCTTCAGGGGATCCTACAGGGCCACATAAAGGGCTCCTCAAGGTTAGGGACCACATCCCATTTATCTTGGCGTCTGTACTAGTTTCCCATCGCAGCTCTAACAAATTACCACAAACAAAGTGGCTTAAAACAACATTTATTATCTTTCAGTTCTGGAAATCAGAAGCCCAAAATTAGTGTCACTGAGCTAAAATCCAGGTGTTGGTACAGATGTGTACCAACCCTTGAGCCTCCAGAAGAATCTATTTCTTTGACTTTTCCAACTTCTAGACCAGGGGTAGTCAACCTTTTTATACCTACTGCCCACTCTTGTATCTCTGTTAGTAGTAAAATTTTCTAACCACCCACCGGTTCCACTGTAACGGTGATTTATAAAGTAGGGAAGTAACTTTACTTTATAAAATTTATAAAGCAGAGTTAGAGAAAGTTAAAGCATATAATAATAATTACTTACCAAGTACTTAATGTTGGATTTTCGCTAAGTTTGGTAGAATAAATCTTTATAAAACAACTTACTATAGTTAAATCTATTTTTTATTTATACATTGGTTGCTCCACTACCACCCACCATGAAAGCTGGAACGCCCACTAGTGGGCGGTAGGGACCAGGTTGACCACCACTGACCCAGAGGATGCTCTCAATCCTTCGCTCACGGCTGCATCCATCCCACTGTCCTCGACTTCCATCATCACACCTCTTTCTCTGAATGCTGATCCTCCTGCCTTTCTCTTACAGGAACCATTATGACTACAAAGGGCTCACTCTGATAATCCAGGATAATTGTCCCATCTCAATATCCTTAACTTAATCACATCTGCAAAATCCTGTGTCAGGTAACACAGTCACGGGATCTGGGAAGTGACATTTCTAGTTTACCACAGCATCTGTCACAGACAGGGTGCTCAGTAAGGATCTCTAGAATGAATGAATGAGCGAAGGAAGAAAGATACCAGGGGCCAAATAAAGCCTGCCCTTCCCCCGTGTGAGCTCAGGACCCTGTGAGCTTCTGACCCAGTCTTTTTTTTTTTTTTTTAATTTTTTTTTAAATTCATTTTAGAAAGGAGAGAGAGAGAGAGAAGGGGGGAGGAGCAGGAAGCATCAACTCCCATATGTGCCTTGACCAGGCAAGCCCAGGGTTTCGAACCGGCGACCTCAGCATTTCCAGGTCGATGCTTTATCCACTGCACCACCACAGGTCAGGCCTGACCCAGTCTTGAGGTGAAGAGACCCCGCAATGCTCCTTGGCACACTGGCCCTTCAGTTCAAGTAGACAGGTGCCATTTGCACTGGGAAGGTAAAGCCCCAAACTGAGGCTCTACCAGCCAGGATGGAGCCCGACAAGTGGCACTCACCAAACACTGGGGGCAGGCTGACTGATAACCCGAGGTCTGCTGTGAAGAGAGTCAGCTGGGCAAGCGTGGTGTCTGGGATCACCAAGAGAACATGCACTTTGGGTTCAAGTCCCGACTCAGCCATTTGCCAAGTGCATGAGAACTAGAGAAAAGGAGTGAAGTCCCGGCCCTGGTTTGATGGATGGAGGCAGGGATGCCACTGCTGATAAGGAGGCAAAATGCGAAGCTGGAGCCGGGGCCTGGGCGGGCCGGGCGGGGCCGGTGCTGACTCTGACTCTGGGAAGCCTGGGACTAGCCTCCCGCCTGAGGCCCCTGACCCCCAGCCCTGACAGCTGTGGACACGAATCAGGCTATAAGTCTTACATGGCCTTTGTTTCCGAGTGATCTGCTGGCTCCCTTTAGCCATTCATTACCAGTACAGGGAAACTGAACTCCCAGAAGGATGGAGTCATAGGTGCCCATGGTCCTGGTGGCCTCCCTGTGGACCTCACAGTGCGGCAGGAAATGCTCAAAATCTGGGTGGGAAACTCTGGGCTCAGCATTTACCAGCTTCCCTGATCCTTTAAGCTTCAGTTTTCTTATCTGTAAGCAGGAATGATACAATCTGTCCCACCTCTCCCTGGGCCCTCGGTGATGAGGACGTGCCAGGGTTGTGAAGGGTAACAGGAGTGTGGGCTGGGAGAATAGAGGGAACAGAGCGTTCAAGTAATAGAAAGAAGCTCTGTCTGGAGTCTTCCGACCGGGGTTTTGATGTGAGCCTGAAAAAGGGCTGTTTGTTGTTAGACTCAGAAATATTATGATAAAGACATTAATGTTCTGTAATTAAGGATACCAGCTTGGGGCTGAATTAAATATTTACACAGCCTTCAACTATCTTTTCCCTCTCTTTAGCAGCTCCCTCCCCGTGCTAAAATATTTAGCAGGGATTTCAGAAGTATTCTCAAACTCAGCTAAGGGTCAGAAAGGGACTTGAGAGTGAGGAAGACTGACCATTGCTTTTCTCAGACTCCCAGCGGCTTTCGTTGGGGACCAGGACAATCCACTGGGCTTGCTCAGATCCATGTCTTGGAAGAAATACATTACACTTGGACCGTTCAAAGGCAAACTAAATAAACCGTGTAGGCTGCTACGGCAGGGACTGGACCTGAAGGGGCTTTCTGGTATCCATGTCAGAAACCACCCCCAAAACAGTTGCACAAGAGTTTTTGTGGAGGAAGAAAGCCCAGATAGGCAGATGGCAATCTAATGCAATTTCAGCCTTTAATTCATGGAGTGACCTCAGACAAGTCACTTTGCCCCTTTAGGATCTTAATTTTCCTGGAATAGCTAATAGATCTCTACCTCTCTGTATTCTAATGTCTGAAATTGATTATAAGTTCTCCATATTTCCCATAAGTGGACAATTTCTCAAAGGCTTGATCCTGTGAAAGCCTCGAGATTGGCTGCCTAATGTGAATAGGAGTCATATTTTGAACATTAGCTATAAGAATATATGTTGTGGTGAAGACATGTTCCAGGAAGAATTGTATATATATTTAATTTCTGGACTCTGAAATGTGCCTTCTGATTACGAAGAAAGGCAGTATAGCACAGCAATTGAGAGCACTAACTTTGGACCAGGGCTGAGTTGAGTCCCAACTGTGTGACGTTGTGCAAGTCACTGCCTCAACTTTCCAGGTGATGAAACCAGGATAATAGTAGGCATGGGGTTTGGTGAGCGTTACAGGAGATATTGTGTCCGACCTGCAGTAAGAGCTTGATAAACACTGGTTGTGATTATCAGCTTAAATCCTCTTGTCAGAATGAAGCCTTCCTGCCGGGTGTTTTGTGTGAATCGGCCGTCCACGCAGCAAGCAGACTGGGTCTGCCGCAGCGTCCGCCGAGTGGGAGCCGCGCTCCCGCCGGGCCCGGGAGGCCCCGCAGCACTTCTGCCTCCGCCTCTAGCAGCTCCTGAGCTGGGTGTGGACAAAGAGCACAGCAAGGCTTCCGCCGGCCTTTCCTGAGAACACAACTTCAAAAGGGCCACACCTAGACTTTTAGAAAGCCCCAGGCCCAGCGCCAGCCCCCCTCTTCCTGGAGCCAGCACTCTGTCCCAGCCGTATACCTAGAAGTGTCCTTGGCCATCCAGGCTGCCGCGGAGGAGGCTCTGGATAGCACCGGGTCACCCTCCACCTCAGGGGCAAGCCCCAAGATCAGAGGGGAGAAAGCCCTTGCCTTTGGCTGAGTCCCATCTCAGTTTGAACCTCAGCCCTGTCTATACCAGCTGTGGACCCTCAGCCCCTTTCTTGTCCACTCATGGCCCCTGTCTGCCCCCACAGACGGCCTTATTCATGAAGCTGTTCGCGGTGCGCTCTCCCTCCGCGGCCCCCACAGGTGGGCACTGAGCTCAGAGGGCCAAGGGGGCAGGAGCATGGAGAGGAGGGCTCATCTAAGCTGGGGACCTCAAGGTCGTTCCACCTACAAAGTAGCTCTGCCACCCTGGCCTGAATGCCACAGTTTGTCTGAAACTTGAGCTTCTTTCAAATGCAAATACCCCAGAGAGGCTGCCCACGGGAGGGGGTACCTGCACTCATTTACACCTGAGCTTGAATAGGTGTATTCAAGAGCCTTCCCTGAATGCAAGACTAAGAATGATTACTATTATATACTCATACAAATATATGTTTATTGCATATTTACTACCACAATACCAGAAATCAGAGAAAGAATCACTCATAATCCCAGACCTAGTGGATAGAAAGTTCGGTTCTCTTTGTCTTCCCCGGTTCCCCTCCAGCCCTTGCACGGGCACATAGACGCTTTTTCACAGCTGGACTTCTGCCCAGTGCAGTTTAGCACTCGAGGCCGTATCATCAGCGTTTTCCCATGTTGCAACAGTCATCACAATTAGCTTTTAAAATGGGTGGGCTGCTGTGTGGCAGCGTTCTGGAGCTGGACACTTAGGTTGCTTGGAATTCCCTGCTGTTAGGTATAATGCTGGAACTTTGTTCAAAGAGCTTTTTCATTGTTTGAGGATTATTCCCTGGGGATCCATTCCTAGGTGTGGGATTGCTGGGTTAAATGCGGTGGATATTTGTGTGGCTCTTGAAAGAGAGCTGAGTCCAGGTTTAGCCTAGAGCTTGCAGACAGCTGGTACCCAGGAACTGAGAGAGAGAGAGAGCTGGGGTCAAAGTGGGGGCTCTCTGGGTTCACTGGGGCAGTCAAGATTCTGCAGGGGCAATCCTTAAAGGCTGTTCGCTCTGGAGGAGATGCAGCAGCTTCAGGCCGAGAGCAGAGGCTGGAGGCTGCGCAGGGAAGCACCCTCCTTCCCACTCCTCCAGTGTGTGCAGCGTCCACAGCGAACAGAGGGGGATTAAGGTCGGTTGGGGCCCCGGGCACTGAAGAAGATATTGGGCCCCTTACATTAGAATAAAGTATAAGTTGGGGTTTTGTGGGCCCTTCAGAAGTCGGGGACCAGGGCGCGCGCCCGGTGCACCTGCCGTTAAATCAGCCTCTGACAGTGAAGGATACGGAGGCTGGAAGAGGAAGAAACCCGGGAAAGTCGTGCGCCTCCTGCACTGGATGGCCCAGAATTCAGGCAGGAAGTGCAACTGCAGTTGCTGCAGGGGAAATCCACCACCATCGCTCTATGCTGAAGCAGCCAAGCCAGGCTGCCCTTGCTTTGCACACATTTCTTTGTATGTACAGTCTATTTGTTGTGTGCTGAGTCCAACCTGTACTGTGGGTCAGGACGATAAGGACACAGATGTGACCGTGGCCATCTAGATGCCCCAAGAGTCAAGCAGCTGAGGAAGTTGGACTACCTTGGGGTCTTCACGCTGGCTGCACATCAGAATTGCCTGGGGAACTTTAAAAAGTCCTAGCCCCACCTCCAGAGATTCAGATTGAATTGGTGACTGATGCTGGCATCAGCCAGGACTGAGAACCACTGGAGCGGGTATTATATTTTCTTGTTAGAAGCAGAGACCCGCTGAGGCTGGTAGAAGAAAACAGAGGTTATTGTGGGATGGCAATGGTGCCTGCAGGGGAGGGTGAGCTAACCCCCCTTCATAATCTCTATGTGTGCCCTTTCCCTAGCCACCCAAATAAACCCTCCGCCCAAACAAAACTGCATTTCTCTGCAAATATAGCTTCAAGACCAGTCCCCTAGCTCTTCCCTTGCAAGCATGGGACTCCCCACGCCCCTTGTATAGAGGACTGTGCCCCCCCCCCATCTACTGTAAGGATACTGCCTTGGGCCTGGGAAGCTGGCGTCTGAACCAGAGGCAGCCCCTGGATACCGCAGGTCTGCCGGTCCCACTCATGGCATGTTTCCTGTTGAGCATCTTTACTATTTAGGTCAAATGACCCTGAAGGCCTCTGGATCCCCTGGTTCTTGATGGATACTAGCACTGGCAGAGCTGGGGCTTCCTTCAGGGTCTCTCCCTGGGGGGGGGGGGGGCAGGGTTCTAAACCTAAACATGGCCATTTGGCCTAGTCCTGGCCAATGTGAGTCCCAAACAATGTGAGCCCACCAAGGAGGAGGTCAGCCTCCTCCCCTTCTAGGGCCTCCCTTCTCCACATACACTCTTCAAGGGCTAGCCTTTCATGCTCCACCTCTCTCAAGCCTTCTGAGGACAGGATCCACATCTGGGGAGGCACTGTCCCCCAGCCCCCACTCCAGGGGCCTTTGCCCTCTGGACAGAATGTGCTCTCTGCACTGAATGCAAAGCTTTGTTGCTCCCTGGCAAAGGGTTGCCAGAGCCTGGGCATCAAGGAGGGGCTGGGGCATGGGAGGTGGGTGAGCAAGCCACTGCAAGCCAGGAAACTTCCAGAGCCACCAGATGCTGGAAGAAACAAGGGCACAGTCTCCTGTGGAAACTCGGAAGGGAATGGCTCTGCTGACACCAGGATTTGGGACTCACAGCATCCAGTACTGTGAGAGAGTATGTTTTTATTTAAGCCACTGCATCTGTACTAATTTGTTACCACAGCCCTAGAACCTAATCATGCTTGTGACTGTGTGTCCAGGCATAGCGGCTGAAAGGGAAGCTCTCGGAGAAGTTCCCATCAACCACATGTCCTTCCCAAACAGCCATGTCTTCCTCTGTACACTGAGGCCAATACTTCTAGCCCCAATGGGATGATGGCTGGGCACGGGCCTGGCCAGAAGGGCAGTTCCAACTGTGTAGGTGAGGTGATGGTTCTAGGTCAGACCTGGCACCTCTGCCAGCCTCAGTTTTCTCATCTACAAAGTGGGGCAGTAAACCCTGTCCTGATGACTCCAAGACAGAGGAGACAACAAGAGGGAGAGGACTCATCTGTTAAATTAGGGTTGGATGCTGAAGGGCCAGGAATGCATGAGGGATGTGAGTCCTGCTATTAAGTGGGGCTGACAGCCCCTTTTGTACTGTCTGTTCCTGCTGTCAGACAAGGTATTTTGAACAAAAAAGACAGTCTGAGCCCACCGAGGAGGAGCTGGTCAGCCCCATAACGGTACCTGGTCAGGAAAGTAACTTCTGATACTGTGCTGTTCACCCTGGCCACCTACTTACCAGGGAGGGCAGAGGCAGGGATGGGAGATTCCGAGTCATATGGATGGGGCAGGACAATTCTCCCAAAAATGGTATTTAAATTACATTGTAAAGGTGTCCAAAGGGGATGTGACATTTATGACCGGCATTCTCCTTTCTTCCTGTTCTTCATGGATCCCTCTGACCATCTGCAGACCCCCCCCCCACCTTTGTGTAGTCCATCCACCCGTTGCCATGAGAGGCATGCAGGGCCCAACCCAGTGTGTCAGTTCCACTAATGTTTACTGAAGCCCTGAAGGAAACCCCAAAACCCCAAATGTTAAATTCACTCAGCACTCTGCAGTCTACAGAGCACTTTCAAACGCATTCTATGGCTCCTGTGATAACCCTGAAAGAAAAAAAGTTATAATTCCCACTCTATAGATAAAGAAACCAAGGGTCAGTGAAGAGAAACAACTGCTCAAAGCCATTTATTTGAATATTGGTTGCCTGATTCCTGGTGCTTGTTCCCTGTCACCTCCCTGCCTTCCTGACCTGTCATCTGCTGCTTCATTGGGTAATTTGGGGCCTGTGCCTCTCTGGGAATAGTTTGTGCCCCTATTTCCCTAACTGACATGGCCTCAAAATTCCTCCAAGCACTTTCCCTTCTGCTCATTCCCACCTCTGCTCCTTGGCTTAACTCCTTCTCCCAACTAGAATGCTTCTGCCAGTCATTGGAACATCTCCCAGTCCTTCCTGTGCTTCAGATTTCCCTGGGCTGCACAGAAGGCCCCCACCCTGCCCCTGCCAGGCTCCCTCCCTCCCATTCTCCTGCTCGGCCCTCCCTGTGTGCTCACCATCCACAGCAGCCTCTCCTGCTTAATCATTCAGCTAGGTTTTACTCTCCCTAAGAGCAGAGCTGGGTGTCTGTGGCACCTGCCAACCAGGTGTTCAGCCAGGACGTGCTGATAGGTTCATAGGTAATCCACCGATCACCTCCCTTTAGGTTGGGAGCTTCTTTATCTTCCCTCTTTAGCTTCCCAAGGTGCACACAAAGGGCCTGCAGTGGGCCCGAGTCTGGTGAGGCACTGTCCGCCTGTCACTTTGCTGGGGAGCGGGGTACATGCCTATGCTGTGTGTGCTGCAGCTTCAGCAGGGTGGGAATGAGGCCAGCACTAGGCTTTGAACATCTTACCTCCTCTTCTGCCTCCTGAGTTCATCACTGTCACAGGCATCAAAAGACATCAAAAAGCATACAACCTCTTGTCTTCCCTATTCAAAGGACTTCATATCTGATATTTCAGTTAGCCCGCAACACCCTTGGGAAGGCAAAGGGAGGATTATTAATGAGGGGCTTGCCTAAGGCCACTCTGAATTCAGCACAAGCAAGAACCAATATCCATTCCCCCAATGCCAGCCATTCTTAACCTCTGCTCTGCACAGGATGACTGCCTACCTGTTTGTACTCCCTCAGTCACTTTCCCTTCAAGAACTTAAGTCTGCGGGGACACGCTAATCTAGACTGAGGGTCTCACATGTGTGTGCCCCCCACACACACACCATTTACAAGATGTGCTGCCACAGAAAACCTTATAAAGCAACATGCCCCATAGCACAGTTTGGGATCCATAAAAAGGGCCTTAGAGATAATCAACTGAAAATGGGGAAACTGATGCCCAGAAAAGGACAGAGACTCATCCGAAGTCACAGAACTAAATGGAGGCCACTGGACTCCAGGTGTAATAATGCTCCTTCCACTGTGTGCACTTAGCAAATGCTGCAAAGCAGGGAGCAAAAGGAGCTTGGGGGTGCTGAGGAAAGGGGCTGTGATGCCCCCCTACCCCCACCGCACACCACTTCATGCTGGGAGCTTTTGTCCAAGAGGTGGATTTTCCAGAGTTGTCCGGGAGGGTAAAGGGTGGGGGCAGGAAGTAGCTGCAACCTGTTCCTTTGGCACCTGTGAGCAGCCACAAAGTTTGGGTCTCAGGCACCAAACGTTTCTTTGTCCTCTGTGTCCCTTCAACTCTTATCTCTGTGCCTATTGAGTGGCAGAGGCCCAGGCCCAGCTCCTTCCAGGACCTGGCAAATGGAAACTTGGGAGAAAGGGTGAGGGGTGGGAGAGCAACACCTTCTCACCCCCCCCCCCAACTTAACGAACTTCTTGGCCCCTCCACGACCAAAACAGTCAGGAGCCTCTCCCCCTGGAGAAGAGGACATATGGGGTGTGGCTGTGGGGACCCAGTTTGTTTTGCTTTTTTTTTTCCTTCCCGGTGCTCCACCCCATGCATTCTTCTGAAGGGCATGCTCAGGGGCCTAGCCCTCAAGGAGGCCCTCAGGCTTCCAACCATTGGCCCCTGGGAGTGGGGGTGGGCATGAGGGCGCAGAGGGGTAAGGGACCCGATGCGCACCCCCGGGCACAGGACTTTGGTCACACCCAGCCTAACGAGTGGTGGGGCTACCCTTTGGCGGTCACCGAGTCCAGCGCCCGTGCTGGCCGGTTAAATACAAGCCCCGCGACGGGAGGGTGCCCCCTGCCCGCGGCTCCTCCCCCGGCCTCCCGCCCTGCCCGCCCCGCCCCGCGCGGGAGGGGATCGTGGGCTGGCCCGCCGGGGTAGGCGCGCCGACCGGCCGGGCCAGGTGCAGCGCCCGCGTGTCTAGGGGCCGCTACGCCCAAAGCAGCGCCGGGGTCCGCGCGCCCTCTCAGCTGGACTCCCGTGACCCTCGGAACTCAGGTAACCGAGGGCGGGACTCCTCGCCGTGCCGCCACGGGCCCCCGCGCTCGCGGCCTCCCGGGTGCCGGTCCACGCGCAGCCCACCCCGCGGCCGCCCGCATGCTCCCTGGGGCCCGCGAGCCGCTCCGAGGGCGGGTCTTGGAAAGTTCGCGCCAGACGGCTGTTCGCGGGGCGGTAGGGAAATAGCCCCGTTCCCAGCAAGTCCCCCGTCTGCCTCCTGCTGCTGGGAGCTGGGGCCGCCGTGGGGCGGCCGCGCGGGTGCACAGGATCCACCCTGAAATCGGTTGAGTTTTTGCCTTCTCACTTTTCCCATCTCTCATTCCTCCGAGCCTTTGCGGCCCTCCCCGCGCCACCCACTCCCTTGAAAAAATCTTTGGATGGGGACTGCAGAGTTGGCGATGTCTTAAGGGATGTTTACATTTGTGCTTCCCGCCTCCTCGGGCCAGATACACGCTGGGACACCCGGCTGAATGAGCCGGTGAGGGTGAGGCGGCGGCCCTTGGCCCAGGGGCGTCAGTCTGGGCCCTGTTGAAATGGGTGCGCAGCCAAGGGGCGTCCTGGCTTCTGTCCTGGCTTGTTTAGGCCACAGCCCTGGCTGGGCATCCTTGGCTCTCCCAGTACTTTTCAAGCCCCAGTGAGTTGAGCAAATCAGAAAGGGTGGCCTGCACCTGCTTCGACCTAGGGCTCAGTAACCCTTGCTGATTTGAACAGAAGGGGCTTCCTGCAGCCTGGACTGTGAGGAGGGTTCCGCTCAGGGTAGGGATGAGGACCTAAGGTGCCCCTTCCCACCAGAACCAGAAAGAACAGGTTGGGGGAAGTCAGTGGGTCAGAGTGGAGCTAACATGGACACATCTCATTTCATTTTACCCCCACAAGAAACCGGTGCCCTAAGTAGGTCTTATTTCATGGTGGAAGAGGGGGAAAGAAGGCTCCAAAAAAGTGAAGCAGTTTGCTCAGAAAAAGTGGTGAACCTGGACCTCAAACCAGTCTTCTAGAACCGGGGGGTTGCTTCTCGACATCTTTGCTGGCCCCTGAGTCAGCAGGGGTTGGTTTCTTCTCTCTTTCCCTTGAGGTTCCTGCTCTGAAAGGGGCAGACCAGAGAAAAGGACTTCCAAGAAGAAATGTAATCTGGTCTGGAAGCTTCTCCAAGAGAGAATCTGCTCCTTGCTAAACTAAGAACTGCAGGAAGGCAGGGCCCTGCTTTGTTCATGGTCAGTAGCCAGAGTACCAGGAACAAAGGTGCTCAACAGGAACGGAATGAATTAGCCTGAAACAGCAGAGGTTGTGTCCCAGCTGATGGCTCTCTGCCCCCGGTGAGCAGAAGAAAGGGCACTCTGAAAAGCTGGACAGAAAGGGGCCGCCGCCACCATCAATGGCCATACCCACCCATTTGAGGCAGTTTGGCATTTTTAAAACCAGTGAACACCTCTATAATCCCAGGTAGTTTTCCAGGCAGACAGGCTTTGGCTTCATCCACAGTCCACTCCTTGTCAGGCGAGGGAGAAGCAGAGGGAGGTGGGTGACATGCCCAGCTCGGTCTGCCCTGGATTTTGTTCCACCTGCACCCAAGTCTCACCCATCCCTCCAGGAAATCTTACTTGGAAGTGCTAATCTTCATTGCCTCCTCCCTCTCCTTACCATTCCATGGGGCAACCATAGACAGAGGGAAGAGAACTTGCTTTGCTGGGCCTTCATTTCCTGACCTGTACAATGGGGACAACAGAATCAATATGGTTGTATGGGAGAGTGGGTGGCCCAAATGGTTCTATAAACTACAGAGTAAACCATAGTTATCTCACGTGTGTGCATGTCAGCCTGACCTGCCCAGGTGGGCTATACATTTCTCTGGGAAGTGACCATGCATCTTGGAATCCCTCAGAGAGCTGATCTCATCCTGAGCACACAGTAGGTTCACAGGACATATTTATTGATCAAAAACAGTCTCTGGGCCCTGGCTGGTTGGCTCAGTGGTAGAGCATCGGCCTGGCGTGCAGAAGTCCTGGGTTCGATTCCCAGCCAGGGCACACAGGAGAAGCGCCCATCTGCTTCTCCACCCTTCCCCCTCTCCTTCCTCTCTGTCTCTCTCTTCCCCTCCCACAGCCGAGGCTCCATTGGAGCAAAGATGGCCCCGACGCTGGGGATGGCTCCTTGGCCTCTGCCCCAGGTGCTAGAGTGGCTCTGGTCGCGGCAGAGCGTCGCCCCCTGGTGGGCGTGCCGGGTGGATCCCGGTCGGGCACATGCGGGAGTCTATCTGACTGTCTCTCCCCATTTCCGGCTTCAGAAAAATACAAAAAACAAACAAACAAACAAAAAAACCAGTCTCTGCAGGATGAGAAGATACTAAAATTGGTGGAGAAAGGGAGAGCTTTTGATCCCCTTCCCTTTCTCCATGTAAGGGTAGGGGACAGGCTACCACAGTGGTCCCCAACCTTTTTTGGGCCACGGACCGGTTTAATGTCAGAAAATATTTTCACGGACTGGCCTTTAGGGTGTGACAGATAAATGTATCACATGTCCGAGACAAGCGTCAAGAGTGAGTCTTAGACGGATGTAACAGAGGGAATCTGGTCACTTTTTAAAAATAAAACATCATTCAGACTTAAATATAAATAAAGCAGAAATAATGTAAGTTATTTATTCTTTCTCTGTGGACCGGTACCAAATGGCCCACAGACCGGTACCGGCCCGGGGGTTGGGGACCACTGGACTACCGTATAGGGAGGGTCCGGGAGGAGGGTCATGAGTGGTGTGAGAACCCCTGGAGGTGCATATGGTCATCGTCTTGTTTATCCAAGGCCACGGTCAAGTGGGGTGTCCACAGCGGGCCCTGGAATATTTTCCATGGCAGTGCCCTGAAGACTGAGGCCCTGCCAGGAACCCGTACCACCTGGACTCCTCAGCAGACCCCAGTGTCTGCTTGGTCCCAGGACAGATCAGGACCCCCAGAGTCGGTCAGTTCTGTCCCCTAGAGGAAGCCACTGAGGGCGTAGCTGGGATTTAAGCCATACATCAACATGCCCCCCTCCCTCCCAGCTTTCCCTGTTCCTACTGCTGGTTTCTGAGTCTTAAGAGCTTTAAACCCAGAATTTCCCTGCTGGAGTCAGCCTTAGAGATTATATCCCTACACGCCCTCCCTGCTTCATTTTTCATGGTACTTATCACCATCTAGCATCTTGTACATTTCACTTTTTTCTCTTGTTTATTGTCTGTTGTCCCTGTTAAAATATTAGCTCTGTGAGGGCAGGGCTTTCTGTCTGTTTTATTCACTGTTCTGTCCCCAGGGATCAGAGCAGTGCCGGGTCTGTAGTGGGTGCTTGGTTAATACATGTTGAATAAGTGGTACGTCCAGCCTGCCCTTCCTCACTGTACAGATGGGAGACTGAGGCCCGGAGATGAGAAGTGACCTGTTGGAGGCAGCGCTAGAGCTTTTCTTTTCTTTTTTTTCTTTTCTTTTATTTTATTTTTTTCTTTTTTCTTATTTTTTCTGAAGCTGGAAACGGGGAGAGACAGTCAGACAGACTCCCGCATGCACTCGACCGGGATCCACCCGGCACGCCCACCAGGGGCGACGCTCTGCCCACCAGGGGGCGATGCTCTGCCCCTCTGGGGCGTCGCTCTGCTGTGACCAGAGCCACTCTAGCGCCTGGGGAGAGGCCAAGGAGCCATCCCCAGCGCCCGGGCCATCTCTGCTCCAATGGAGCCTCGGCTGCGGGAGGGGAAGAGAGAGACAGAGAGGAAGGCGGGGGGGGGGGGGTGGAGAAGCAAATGGGCGCCTCTCCCATGTGCCCTGGCCGGGAATCGAACCCGGGTCCCCTGCACGCCAGGCCGACGCTCTACCACTGAGCCAACCGGCCAGGGCCAGCTTTTCTTTTCTTTTTCAATTTTCCGAAGCTGGAAACGGGGAGGCAGTCAGACAGACTCCCACATGCACCCGACCGGGATCCACCCGGCATGCCCACCAGGGGGCGATGTTCTGCCCCTCTGGGGCATCGCTCTGTTGCATCCAGAGCCATTCTAGCCCCTGAGGCAGAGGCCACAGAGCCATCCCCAGTGCCCGGGCCATCTTTGCTCCAATGGAGCCTCCACTGCGGGAGGGGAAGAGAGAGACAGAGAGGAAGGAGAGGGGGAGGGGTGGAGAAGCAGATGGGCGCTTCTCCTGTGTGCCCTGGCCGGGAATCGAACCCGGGACTCCTGCACGCCAGGCCGACTCTCTACCGCTGAGCCAACCGGCCAGGGCCTAGAGCTTTTCTTGATTGGACTCCAACTGATTCAAGGCTGGCTCCCTGTCCCCTGCACCAGATTGCTAAGGGTGCTTCAAGCCAGCTGTCTCCAGTCTCTCAGAGGGACAGCTCTTAGGCTGAACAGACAGCCACCCACACAGGGCAAGTTTGAGAGAGCCAGGGAGCAGTGCTCTGGATCAGACCGCCTTTCTGAAAAGAAACCTCCCAGCGCTGTCCTCTAAAAGCCGGCAATTCCTCTGTTAGTGGTGGACAATGCGCCCTCTCCAGGCCACCTTTTAAAGGGCACCGGAGAACACAGGAAGACCAAAGCCAAGTCCCCGCCACTTTGCGGAGGCAGGTTGAGTGTCAGATCACCTGGGCCAGGGAATAGCAAACCTGTCTGAGAAGGTTTAACCAGACATGTGGGCTAGGAAGAGTGAGGACATTACTCTGCCAAGGCCCTGGGAAGGCTTGGGGCTCTGAGACCTCACTTAGGAATTTGATAAGGGTGGTTCCCTTGGGAACTGTCTATGGCATAGAAGATATGGGAGAAACATCCACACACACCAAGCAACCTCAGCTCCCCACCCCTTCAGCAAAGGCATATGGTCTGTGTTCTAAGGCGAAACTCTGGGGCCCTGTGGAGGTGATTGGAGGGGAAGAGACTGGTGGCAATGGGACTTCCTGAAGATGCTACTGCAGGAGCATAGATGGGAGATGGGGTCCATGGAGGCATTTCCCCTCCTCCGCTCCCAGGAAGTATAGACCCTGCCTTCTTTCCTGATTGCTTGGAGGGAGGAGGGCTGCGTTTGTAATAATATACTACTCACAAAAATTAGGGGATATTTCAAAATGAATATGAAGTGATAAAAAAGAAGCATTTCATTTTTTTAATCAAACAAGAACATCACAAAGCAAACACAAGTCAAGGAAAGTTGTTTGATTATGCAAATGAGATGCAAAACCAACTTTTGTTTCATTGGTGAAAATGCACTATACAAAAGGCTGAAAGTACTGGAGTATCTGCATGTTCCTTGATCCCCTAATTTTTGTGAGCAGTGTAGTAATAAACATTCAGTAACTATTAGCTGAGTGCCAGGCCCTGTTCTGAGCACTTTACATGTATTAGTAAATTCAGTGGTTGGCAAACTCATTAGTCAACAGAGCCAAATATAAACAATATAAACAGTACAACGATTGAAATTTCTTCTAAGAGCCAAATTTTTTAAATTTAAACTATATAGGTAGATATATTCCTTATTGAGGTAGTGCCTGCACATGGCTTTTTGTGGAAGAACCACACTCAAGGGACCAAAGAGCCACATGTGGCTCACGAGCCGCGGTTTGCCAACAAGGGTGTTAGTTGATCTTTATAATTACCCCTCAAGGTTGAAACTATATCTTCTTCATTTTACAGATGGGGAAACTGAGCCTTAGAAAGGTGGCATAACTTTGCCCAAGATGACACTTGTAGGGGTAGGGGGCACCAGAATTAGCCAGGGTAGTCTGGCTCTAGACTCTGCAGCCTTAGCCTCCATGTCCTGCTGCCTCAATCAACCCGGTAGACCACACAGGTAGGACAGAGGGCCCGGAGGCCTGGTGGTCGGCACACCCCTCACAGGGGATGCAGCTGCCGTGCCGGTCCACACAGCAGATCCATGGGGAGCTTTGACTTTTCCCCCAAGCCCTGCTATCGACCCCAAATCTTTTTCCATTGTTATTATGGTTTGCCAAATTAAGAGTTGGAATGCAGCTGAGACTTGATTTTGGGTGCAGAGACTCCAGAAGTTGGGCTTTGAAGGATTTGTAGGAGTTTACCAGCTTGTTGGAAAAATTAGAGAGGAAGGGCACAGGGCAGATGGAAGGAACAATAATAATTTTTAGCCTAAAGAAATAAATTTGTAATGTAACTCCTATGTCTGAAGCCACTGTAGTTTCCCTCTCCCAATCCATGCCCCCCCCACCAACCACTCCCTGTGGACTCCCTTCCTCTAAAGAGGGTGAGGCCTTGACCTGAGACATAGCCCAGCGTTTCTGTCCCGACCTTCTCTTTATCACTACCATCACTACAAGTCCGGTGGCTTTCCGCAGCAGTGCATGGAAAAGTACGCCTGTTGTGACATGATGTGAGTCAGTCCTTTATAAATAATGGGGTTGCACAGTCAGCTCTGATGGTTGGACCTGTGCCCTAGTATTTGGCCCATGGTTGGAGACATGGTGTTGGTTCCTGGGAAAAAGGACAAAGGTGACCGAGATGTTATTTTGAAATTATGCAGGATGGCGGTGAGGAGCCAACAGGTATGAGAGATATAGTCATTTTTGGCATCTAGGAAAAAAAGAGTGTTCCCCCAAAGCAGTAATCTAAAGTGTAGCTCCCATGCCCTGTTCTCTGAACCAGGGTTTACCTTATAGAGTTGTGCTCACTTCTGGCCTTGACACCAGGCTGGGATCACCCCAATTATGTCTGTGGGGACTTAAGTAGCAAATTTTGCCTAAGCCTCCAACAGGCATTTTACCTGGACACACCATAGCCCCTTAAGACCTTCTTTTTCTTTGGTTGTTGGGGAGCCCTTTGGCTGGGCTGACCTTGGTGGGGTTCATTTGGAACCTGCTGGAGGCACAGAGCCTGGCCATCATGGGCTTCTAGATGCCATGGTCCCAAATTCAACTACTCTGCCAGCTTGCATCGGTCATTGAGTTGGCCACTGAACTCTTTTTTTCTTTTCTTTTATTTACAGAGACAGAGAGAGAGTCAGAGAGAGGGATAGACAGGGACAGACAGACAGGAACGAAGAGATGAGAAGCATCAATCATTAGTGTTTCATTGCGCATTGCAACACCTTAGTTGTTCATTGATTGCTTTCTCATATGTGCTTTGACCACGGGCCTTCAGCAGACCAAGTAACCCCTTGCTTGAGCCAGCGACCTTGGGCTCAAGCTGGTGAGCTTTTGCTCAAACCAGATGAGCCCACGTTCAAGCTGGCGACCTCGGGGTCTCGAACCTGGGTCTTCCGCATCCCAGTCCAACGCTCTATCCACTGCGCCACCGCCTGGTCAGGCAGCCACTGAACTCTCGAGAGCAGAGGGTTGGTGTAGCTGGTGGGGAGTGCTAGATTCTAATTCTGACACTAAAGTTGACTTTAGCTCTGTCCCTTCCTAGACCTCAGTTTTCTCATCTGTAAAAGAGATATCTTGGCTTAAATCAGGAATGACTAACGTGTTAGACTGGATACTGCTTTGTTGCAGGGGCTGTCCTGAGCACTGTAGGGTGTTTAGCAGCATCCCTGGCCTCTGTCCACCAGATGTCAGTGGCACTACCTCTCACTTTCTTCTTTACAACCAAAAATTTCTCCAGACAATGCCGGATGTCCCCTGGGGGCAAAGGGTCCCTGGTTGAGACCACTGGGTGTGATGATCCCTAGATACCCTCCCAGGGGTTACTCTTAGGACACAGTTTTCTCTTTCCAGCCCCTGTTCTATAAATGTGGACTGTGTGTGAATTTGTGGGTACGGACGGGGGGGGGGGTGCGCTCCAAGGGCTTATTGGTGAGAACAGGGAAGACTCCGGCCTGCCGGGCTTCTTGCTAAAAGCCAAGGCCAAGTTGTCTGCTTCCAGACCTTGCGTTATATGGGAAGGTGGGGCAGGGGCTGCAGGCCTGTGGTCGGCCACGCACTAAGGTCAGCAGCCTTCCAGCCAGTGACTAATCATCTCTGTGTGCTCAGAAGACTTGGCTTCTCCAAGGTCCTCTCTCTCACTGTCCTCAGAGGGGACACAGGAAGTGAATCAGTCCATCCTTTGCACGGAAGAGGGAGAGGACAGAGCAGGGTGGTGTTAGTTAGACACAAGGGCCGTGCACGCCTGCCTCGACCCAGCCCTGCTTTCATCTTGTTTATTCCTCCCAAGTAAGCTGTTTGTTATCTTTGTCTGTGGGAGCCCCTTCGGACCTTGTTGCTTAATAGAAGAGCAAACATTTGTCTTCTCCAGGGGTAGGAAGGGGTCTGTCGATGAATCTTGGATGTAAATCACTGTTCTAGGGACAGCAGGCTTTGAGCTTTGGGTAGTATTAATCTGAAACAATTAATTTGGGTTATTCATTCTAATAGTCCTTATAGACTGCTTTAGACTGCGGGCTAGATGCTGGGGAAGGAGCGGTGAGTTAGACATAGTCCCTGCCTACACAGACCTTCAGTCTGGGAGGACACGATGTCATTCTGTAACTGCCAGGTACTATGCGCATGTGCGCACCTGCGCAGAGGAGGTCTGGTCAGCGCCACCCCGCGTGTGCTGAAGGGAACTTGGGATGTGTGGATAGGGTTTGGTGAGGTGGTGGTGGCATACAGAGGTTTTCAACACAAAGAAGCAGGTATAGGTTTTGGTTTTGCATTATTTCATTGTAGTAAAATATACCTAACATAAACTTTGCTATTTTTATCATTTTAAAGTATATACTTTAGTGCCTTTAAGTGCATTCACATTGTTATACAACCATGACCACCATCCAACTGTGGAACTCTTTTCACTTTACAAACCTGAAACTCTAAACGCGAAGTCCCTCTGCCCTCCTCCCCCCAGCCCCTAGCAACCCCCGTTCTGCTTTCTGTCCCCATGAATTTGACTACTCTGGGTACCTAGATACCTCATATAAGTAGAACCATACAGCACTGGCCATTCGTCTGCGGCTTCTTTCACTTAGCACGGTGCTTTGAGGTTCATCTGTGTTGTAGTGTACATCAGAATGGCCTTCCTTTTTAAAGAAGGCTGAATGATATCCCACTGTGTGGCTAGACTACATTTTGTTTAGCCATTTATCTGTTGATGGACACTTGGGATGCTTCTACCTCTGGCTGTTGTGAGTAGTGCCGCTATGAACATTAATGAGCAAACATCTGTTTGAGTCCCTACCTTCAGTTCTTCTGGGCATACAGACAGAAGTAGGAACACTAGATCCTACGATAATTTACGTTTAATTTTTTTAGGAACTGCCATACTGTTGAGGAAGAATGTTTGAGTAGATTTTAAGGCTGAGCATGAGCTCTCCAGGTGTCTTAAGTAGAAGAAGGGGAGGAGAAGAGTAAGGAGAGGGGAGCTAAGAGGAGCGGAAGGAAGGGGAGAGGGGGAGGGGAGGACCTAAAATGTGGCGTGAAGCTCGTGGCACAGTGGTGTTTGTGACTAGTGGCAAGGCCACGGAGGGCTACAGTATGAAGGGCCTTGGACCAGGCTAGGGAACTTAGTCTCCACATTGAGACAGGGAGAAGCACTGAAGGGGTTTTTAGCAGGAAATAATACATGACACTTGTCATCTTAGAAGGACGTAGCTGAGATTGATATCACAGGTCGACTGGGAGGAAAAGAGGCTTAAGGCAAGAACCAAGTGAGAGAAAACTGGGTAACACCGAAGCCGCGTCGTGGGGTGTGTGGAGGGAGCGGCTCTGAAGGGTGGGTGTGCCACACAGGGTGCCCAGGTTTCTGGGTTGGCAGCTGGGTGAGTGGTGGGTAAGCCAACAGGAGGGGCGGCTGGTTTGACAAGATGATGAGGCAATAAGCTTGGGCCCAGCTGGTTTGGAGGGGCCCCTGGAACCACCTGGGCGGAGATGAGGGTTTGAGGGGTGTCAGCGCTGTGCAGAGCACGACGATGCTGCAGCAGAGAGAGAACGGCTTGTCACGGGCAAAGGAAAGGAAAGGAAAGGACTGCTGTCGGACGGCATAGAGGACCCAGCAGAGTGGATCCAGGACCCGGGGAGACATCTGCTCAGGACGGGTTGGTCAGCATCTTATATCAATCCACACCTTTGTGCTGCCAAGTTCAAGGTTCTGGGCTTGAAACTGGAGATAGAGAGATAAACATGAGCCAGTGACTTTATTTATTCACCCATGAAGCTTAGAAAATGAAACTTGGCCAGTATCCTTGCACAGTTAAATATTCAGTCATGATTGTGATGGGCGATATGCAGGAGAAAGAGTGTGTTGTGAAAGTGTGTCACGGGGACATGATTTAGTCTGGGGAAGAGTTTTATACCATTGCACTATGGACGTTCGGGGCCAGGCAACTTTTTGCAGTGGGGCTGTCCTGTGCATTGTAGGACATTCAGCAGCATCCCTGCCTTTTACCCACTAGATGCTAGTAGCTACACACGCCCCCACCCCAATTGTGAAACAAAAAAGGTCTAAATGTCTCCAGATGTCAAATGTCCCCTGGGAGGCAAAGTCACCCTCCATTGAGATTCATGGGTCTAAGAGGTCAGAAAGGTTTCTTGAGGAAATTATGTTCATCTGAATTCTAGAAGACAGACAGGCATTAAGATAAAGCAGGTATGGAGAGTGGAGGAGAGTATTCAGGGCACAGATGTGTGCAAAGGCCCTGAGATGGGAAAGAACATGAGGAAGACCAGCGAGGAGGTGGTAGAGGCAATGAAGAGGCACCCAGCTGGTGAGCAGTGGTGGAGGGGGAGAAGCGGACAGACTAGGGACACTCAGGAAGGAGCACAGGCAAGAAGGCCTCCCAGGGGTAGAGGATGAAACTGGCTGGAAGCTGGTGAGTTAGGTCTTGATTATGTTGGGTTAGAGATCCGGGCAGACACCCACGTGGGACCCTGAGCTGAGAAGTGAGGTCTGGGCTGAAAATGTGGATTTGGGAGTTTCGTACACACAGAAGACAAGTGAAGCCCTGGGGTGGACGAGCCAGGGAGTGCGTGTGGACCAAGAGGAGAAGAGCAGAGAGGAGGCCTGGAGTGAGCTCCAGGAGCGCCACGTTTGAGGAGTGAGGAGGAGAGCCTGCAGAGACCGGAGGAGTTCCCAGAGAAGGTGCAGAGGAGCCCAGATTGTGTGGTGCCCTGGAACAGTATCCAGGGAGGAGAGCCTAGCCTGCCGTGATGTCTCTGGAGCCAGAGCAAGTAAAAGAGGACTGGGAAGCAGCCACTGGACTTACCAGTCCCCGCTATGGAAGAGGTCAGGTGGAGCTAGCTGAGGAGTGGGGCAGGAGGGAAGCTGGATATCAGATAGGGAAGTGGGTTAGGGAGGCCTTTCTTTTTTTTTTTTTTTTAATCTTGCTTGCCCCCCCCCCCACATACCTTTTTCTTTCTTAGAAAAGAAATATACATGGTTCAGAATTCAAAAACAGTGAAGATTTCAATGTGAGAAGTCTTCACCTAGTTCCCCTTGGCCTCCCGATATCCCCCCTCTTTGGAGGCACCTTCACCAGTTTCTTCCAGATTCTTCCAGAGATACTTCATGCATGATTAGTAAACACATAAATAGAGCCCTTCCCCCTCACGGTATCACACTACATGCAGCCTTTTGCTCCATTTGTTCTTTTCTCAGTTAGCAACCTTGAGATGCTTCCAGATCAGTACATAGAGGCTTCATTCTTGTTTACGGCTATATAATATTCCAGTACTACCTAGATGTCATTCATGTAACTTGTCTCATGTTTTTTTGGACATCACAAACAACGTCCTACTGAATTACCTGTGCTTTAGTTATTTTGCAGTGTAGGTAGGTGCATATGGGATAAGGTCCAGGAAGTGGAATTGATGGGTAAGAATTATGTGAGTTTGTATTTTGAAAGATATCAGCAAATTGCTCTCCACAGGATTGCTGAGAATGTGTACTCTTACCACTTATGTATGAGTTTGCCTATTTATCCACACCCTCCGATGTACCGCGTTACCAAACTTACTGATACTTTCTAGAAGACAAAAATAATTTCTCAGTATTGTTTCTTTTTAAGCGAGAGAGAGAGGGACACAGGGAGGAAGAGAGATGAGAAGCATCAACTCATAGTTGAGGTAATTCATTAATTACTTTCCCATATGTGTCTTGACAGGGGGGCTCTAGCCAAGCCGTGACCCCTTACTCAAGCCAGCGACCTTGAGGTCATGTCTATGATCCCACACTCAAGCCGGATAAGCCCGCGCTCATACCAGATAAGCCCTCACGCAAGCCAGTGGCCTCAGAGTTTTGAACCTGGGACCTCATCATCCCAGACCAACACTCTATCCACTGTGTTGCCACCTGGTCAGGCTCTCAATGTAGTTTTAATTTGTACTTTTCTTGCTGTGAATCAGATTGAACATGTTTTCATAGAGATAAGAGCCATTTCTATTGAATATTTCCTTTTCCATGAACTATCTATGCATATGTTTTGTCCGTTTTCTGTGAGGTTGTTGGCCTTTTTCTTATTGAATGGGAGGTAGTCTTTATTTATCTGGGAAACTAGTCTTTTGTTTAGTATATAAATTATAAGTGGTTCTCCTGCTACCTCCAGTTTATCAAGGAGGTTTTTGCTGTTTCTACTCTTTTTTTTTTTAAGAATTATAAATGGCCCTGGCCGGTTGGCTCAGTGGTAGAGCGTCGGCCTGGCGTGCGGAAGTCCCGGGTTCGATTCCTGGCCAGGGCACACAGGAGAGGCGCCCATCTGTTTCTCCACCCCTCCCCCTCTCCTTCCTCTCTGTCTCTCTCTTCCCTTCCCGCAGCCGAGGCTCCATTGGAGCAAAAGATGGCCCGGGCGCTGGGGATGGCTCCTTGGCCTCTGCCCCAGGCACTAGAGTGGCTCTGGTTGTGACAGAGCGACGCCCCGGATGGGCAGAGCATCGCCCCCTGGTGGGCGTGCCGGGTGGATCCCAGTCGGGTGGATCCCAGTCGGGCGCATGAGGGAGTCTGTCTGACTGCCTCCCCGTTTCTAGCTTCAGAAAAATACAAAAAAAAAGAATTATTAATGTGCCTGGTCAGGTGGTGGTGCAGTGGATCGAGTGTCAGACTGGGATGCGGGGAACCCAGGTTTGAAACCCTTAGATCGCCAGCTTGAGTGTGGGCTTATCAGCTTGAGCATGGGCTCACCAGCATGAGCACGGGGTTGCTGGCTTGAGCATGGGATCTTAGATGTGACCCCATGGTCTCTGGCTCAAGCCCAAGGGTCGCTGGCTTGAATCCCAAGGTCGCTAGCTTGAGCAATGGGTCACTCGCTCTGCTGTAGCCCCCCAGTCAAGGCACATATGAGTAAGCAATCATTGAACAACTAAGGTGCCGCAACGAAGAATCGATGCTTCTCATCTCTCTCCCTTTCTGTCTGTCTGTCCCTAGCTGTCCCTCTCTCTGACTCTGTCAATAAATAAATAAATAAATAAATAAAAGGTTTAAAAAAAAAAGAATTATGAACGCTGGCCCTGGCTGGGTGGGTCAGTGGATAAAGTATTGCCCCAGAGCACCAAGGTCATAGGTTGGATTCCCGGTCAGGTCACACACAAGAAGCAGCCAGTGAGTACAGAACTAAATAAAACAACTGAGTGGAATAGTGAGTTGATGCTTCTCTCTCTCCCTTTCGCCCCCCTCAAATCAATGGGAAAAAAACTTCTTTAAAGAATTATGAATACTGATGGGAGGGGTTCACTAAAGAGGGTGGTCCCTGGCACAAAGGTCCCTGAGGAACCATGGGGACATTCCAGATCGGGCAGGCTGGGAAACACCTCCACTGTTATCAGGCAGAAGCAAGGGAGGAGGGTGCTGGTGCCAGGGTGTTGGTGGCCACACCGAGTTGAGGGAGTGAAGGCTGATAGCTGAGTTCATCCGTGGATGGGGCTGTGTTAAGGAGGTATCAAAGAGTTCGAGGGGCAGGAGAATTATTCTGTTAGCAAGAGAGTGTTTGGATTAATGAACTCTTAAAGCTGAGCTAGTTGAAGGGAAGTGAATGAATGTATGTTCTATGTTCGCTTGGATTCTATCTGTCTGTTTGACACCCATTAACCACAGGGCCAAGCCAACGGCTAAAGTTGTTTACATCTCCCCTACTGTCCATAGCCCATACTCTGAACCACCTCCTTATCTCACTGTCCCACACCAAGTCAACATTTCCCCTCCCCCAAACCAGCCCTACGGGGACAATTGAGATATCAGGGACCCCTGGACAGGCATAGAGTATGAGCGTCAGTAAACCTCAGGTCCCAGTCAGGCCCAGAGCTGTCACAGTGGGAGTGGTTGAATAAGCAGCTCTTAGCGCCATCACGGGAAGCTCTCAGGGCAGGCTTCCTACAGGAGGTGGGCTTCCTACAGGAGGTGGGCTTCCTACAGGAGGTGGGCTGGAGAGGAGGCAAGGCCTCACGGTGAGAACACAGGACCACAGGCTGGAAGGCAGGGGAGTGCATGTGTGGGTGGGGTGGAGGGGCAATGATCAGAACAGAATCTTTGGGGGGGGCAAGGGGGAATTTGCCTATTCTAATAATGTTGGCTTAGAGTCCTGTCCTATGTGCTGTAAATCAACAAGTCACCAAAAGTTCACAAATGCATGTATACAATTGGTAATGACTCATGCTACCTTGTGATTTCTCTTTTATTGTTGCCTAGAAAGTTATTTACCTTCTTGAAAGTGGGAGCTGGGGGATAATAATCTCACATTCAGCAGGTGCCTACCAACTTCTTGTGAACTCTGACCTGGGCCCCGTGCTGTGGGTCTTACAGGTGTGTGGCAGGAAAGACATCACGTAGCGATCCTCCAGGACAGCCCCAGGTGCCACTGCAGAGGAGCCAGGAAAGCCAGCTGGGCTGTGGTGGGCAGAGAAGACTTCTTGAAAGAGGAAGAGCTTGAGCAGGCAGTGTGTCTGGGAAAGGTGGCCCAGGGGGAGGGGAGGGAAACAAGGTCCGGTAAGGAGGCCCCTTGTTTCCGGTGTTCCGCTGGCATTTCCCTGGGGGAGCGTAGCATCAGGCCTCCTGGTGACAGGAGGATGGTGACGGTCACTCTGGAGCAACATGCAAGCCGCTAAGATGCAGAGAGAAGAGGCAGCGAAGCCCCTTTGGGCTCTGTCATCGTGGAGGGTCTCGGCTAGCACCAGAGCCGGGGCGGGGCAGACTCAAGCCAGATGGGAGAGGTTGGACCCAGTGAGCTGGCATTTCAGGACTGTGAAGCTTTGAGAACCTCCAGTGGGGTTATTGCCCCCGGGAGGACCCCTCCGTTGCCCCCAGGGAACAGGTGTTTCCCCAGATCAGGGAGTCCTTGTGAAGGGAGGAGGGGCGGCCTCTGTGAGAAGGGCATGAGGAGGGGATGTGTCCTTGTTTGAAACATGGGCCTCAATAGTTTATTTCTTGAATGTTTGTGGTACATATCTTCTCTAGAACCTGCCCGATGGTTTTTAAAAAAATGCAAATGATAAAAAAAAAAAAGGAAATTGTGTGAAGGAGGAAGGAGGATGAAACCTTTGGCTTAACCATGAGGCTGGGGGAAGGAGGCAGGAGGAAGGGAAAGCTCCACTGCCCCCCCTCTCTCTCCGTCCTCCCTCTTCCCCCCTCCCCTCTCCCCCTCCCTCTCCGTCCTCCCTCTTCCTCCCTCCTCCTCCCCCTCCCTCTCCGTCCTCCCTCTTCCCCCCTCCCCCCCTCCATCCTCCCTCTTCCCCCCTCCCCCTCCCCCTCCCTCTCCATCCTCCCTCTTCCCCCTCCCCCCTCCCCCTCCCTCTCCGTCCTCCCTCTTCCTCCCTCCTCCTCCCCCTCCCTCTCCGTCCTCCCTCTTCCCCCCTCCCCCCTCTCTGTCCTCCCTCTTCCCCCCCTCCCCCTCCCTCTCCATCCTCCCTCTTCCCCCTCCCCCCTCCCCCTTCCTCTCCGTCCTCCCTCTTCCCCCCTCCCCCCTCCCCCTCACTCTCCGTCCTCCCTCTTCCCCCCTCCCCCCTCCCCCCTTCCCCTCCCCCTCCCCCTCCCTCTCCATCCTCCCTCTTCCCCCCTCCCCCCTCCCCTCCCTCTCCATCCTCCCTCTTCCCCCCTCCCCCCTCCCCCTCCATCTCCGTCCTCCCTCTTCCCCCCTCCCTCCTCCCCTCCTTTCCTAGTCTGGTTTGGTTTCATCTTCATCATCCTCCCAGGGAAATTTCTCCGAGGCCCACAGACACACAGCTAATGAATGTTGCTTTTCAAGACCGGGGCTTCAGGACTTAGGCCAGGCCCATCTCGCTGTGTGACCCTGAGCAGGCCACCCAGCATCTCTGGGCCTGGGTTTCACACCTGGCTTCTCTTCTGGAAGCATCAGGTTTGTCTTTGAGGTGCCTTTTAGGATCCTCCTAACAAACAAGTCTTTGCTCGTCATCTTCAAGATGTCTTTAAGGGCCTGAAGAGAGCAGAAGAGGAGTCAGAAGTCAGTTCCCGTGGGCTAAGGGTCGGGCTCCTGCAGGCCCGGGAGGGGGAGGCGCACAACCTGGGGCGGCCCTCTGCCCAGCCTGCCTGGGGTGCTGCGCACACCTCTCGTTGTCTGCAAGCCTCAGATTTTACTTTCAAAGGGAAAGAGCCTCTCCTGATACAGTGGGCCCATTCCAGTCAAGATGGCTTTGCCTGGGCTCCAGCTTCAGTCCCAGTGTCCTGCTGGCGTGAGGAGCCTGGGGCCGACTCTGCTCGCTGGGGCATTAAATGATTCCTGCTCTAGGTGGGCCAAAGGTTTCACAGCTGGTGGTGCCCAGCCATAGCTTGTTTATCTGCATTGTTTTATCGAGTGCCTGTGGGTTCTGGGTCGGTATTGCCATATTCATTTTCTCATGCTGGGATGGGGAAACTGAAGCACGGGAAGGCCATGCAGCTTGCATACTTACCTGGGCCACCCGGTTAGATCTGAACCAGGTCTTCAGACTCCCTGCCCAGGGCTCTCCTCCCACAAACTCTTTATGATGCGCCCTCACACACTGGTTCTCTGCTCCCCCTCTGCCCCTCCCACTCCGATTTACCTCCCGGAGTGCTGACTGCTGCCAGTCACTGTGGAAATGAACTCACTTGGCTCAGGTACGAAGACCTGGGCCTCTGTGTGAAAAATGAGAGGGAAAAAAATTTCCTCTAATAATTTCAGCGAATCACCATGACACCTCCCTTCTCCCCAAAGTACCAGTATGTTGTTTCTGAAGCAACTTCCTTGAAGGCCCAAAGAAATGAATCTGTAATGGTGAAGTTTTCAGCCTCAGGGGGTTGGGGTGGCCTTTGATTCATACTGCTGAGGTGACCGCTCTTCCACGTCCTTATACAAATGCTAACTAAGCCCAGTGTGCCATTCCTGGGCCAGGAAATACAGAGACCTATGTTCACGCATGTCCCCGCCCACCTCTGTGCTTCCTACTTCACAGTGCTCTGTGCACACTGCAGGGACACATGTTTGGGAGAGGCGTTTTAAACATGAAAATAGGTTTTTTTCCCATCTCACTTTTCATATAGAGGCCTGGCTTTCCCTCCCTGTACAAAGTGAAACATTCTCCACAGTTACCAGTGGCTGTTGGGACTTGGAGTGCAGGAAGGGATGACCAGGACAGCTGCAGACGGAAGCCCCACCCCCACCCACATGCCGCCTCTCTTGGGCTCGGGGTGGACCTCAGGGCAGGGGTACAAGGCCAGTCTGGAGCCTGAGGGCGGTCTGGCAGTGGAGGCGCATGGAAGGCAGGCAGGCGACACCGTTGCCACCTTCCCGAGCTCGGGCTGCACCTTTCTGAGTTCTTGGGGGAGGATTCCGAAGGACCCATTATTCCCATTCTTCATGGGTTTTTGAATAATGCATTTGCCTCAGCCCTTTAAAAAAGCCTGTGCTTAATAATGCTAGAGTAATGACCTTGTGTCACATTGCAGCCACTGGGCTCTTAATCCACTGCTGCGTTCACATGTGAAATGTGTTTCTTGTGACATTAGGTTTGCAGGAAAAATACCGTCCAAACGAGGAAGAAGGAGAATCAGTTTGCGGCCTACCCTGTGGCCTGTGGCAGGTTTGAGAAGGCGGGTCCTCTGTCTTCACAACATCATAAGGGCAGGTGCCCTGTTGAACACCTACTGCTCCCCCAACCCGCACACATGGGCTCTTGTTAATGCTTGAAATAGGCCAAAGAGGTAGTCACTCTGGAGATGATTAACGTGCTCACCCAGACGCATCTTGTGAAAATTCAGTGGAGTGTGAAATGCCCATTCAGAGCTTGGAATAGACTAACAAGTGAGATTTCAAATCAACACCACCATCCCAGTATTACAGCGGAGGAAAGCGAGGCCTGGACAGACTTGGGGACTCAAAGCCAGGTCACCCTGACTCCAGGCCCAGGCTCCCATGCCACCAATGCGAATAATCGAATAATCGTATGGAAGGGAGGCTTCTGCCTGCCTGAGCTCCTTATTGGCTGTGGGGTCATTTGCCAGTCACACCTCTTCCCACCTGGGCCCTGTGTCCTTCCCTGACCCCCAGTGTGCTCTAGCCTGAAGGTTTGGGCACAAGTTCGTCCCCTACTCAGTCGACATGACCTTCTTCCTTCTGCTAGTTTGCACCACCCTGGCTGTCCTGACCATTTCCCCCTCACCTGCAGGGTGTGTTTTTTGGATAATAATTATGTGAAATGGCTCACCTAGTAGTTTGATCAGTTAACAACCCCCCAGTCCTGTTGGGTGAAGCTCAGGGTTAATGATTGCCAAGGAGAGCTTCTCAGGAATGTGGAGCCTCTGAGGAGGGAGGTTGCTCGGAACAGCCTGGCCCGGAGGGGAGACGCAGCGGGGGACCCCGAGTCTCGGCTGCTCCGGGTGCCCTCCCCATGCTGTCCTCCCATCTTGGTCTCTGTGAGTCCAGCACCAGCAGGCCTCGCTGCTGACCCTCTGCCAGCTTGCTGCCCTTCTCTGGGCCTTTGCTCCAAAATTCCTTTCCCTGGGGTTGCGTTCCCTCGTCCCTGCCAAAGTCAGCCCTCCTGCCTTTGGGATGCACCCCAAGCGCTACCCCCTCCGGAAGCCTTCTCTGACTGCCCCAGCAGACTGGCTGTGCGTCCCCGCTCTGAACTCCTCAAGGCTTTTGGATAAAGTTTTGAGCACTTCCCAGCATGCCTGGCGTTGTGCTTGGTCCCTGGGTCCCCGCAGTGAGCAGGTGCCAGCCAGTAGTCCACGAGGGGGACAGACATGCCCCAGGGGAAGCTGTGCAGCCTGAGGTATGGCGTTGTGGCGGGTGCCACTGGAGTGCCCAGTGACCTGGGAACAGATGAGAGGTGAGGGGCACTGAAGCCTGACGGCCTTAGGTGGGCACTGGAGGGTGAGTAGAATTTTCCAGGTAGACAAGGAATGAGGGTCAGGGCATGTCGAAGCAGAGGGAGCAGCGTGTGCAAGGCCACGACTTGGGGATCAGATACGGATTCAGCTGTGGGGGTGTCAGGGTCAAGGCCCCAACTTGGGGCTGTCCAGAGGCAGGTGGGCTCTCAGATAAGTCTATCTCCTTCCCTTCTGTTAATCCCTTGCAGTTTTGTTACTAAGTGCAGCTGTCTTCTCAGAAACAAGGGACTCTCCTTGAGGGCAGTCATTGTTTCCTAAACCGCTCACCAAGGACCTGCGCGCAGCACTGAGGAGGTGTGCAGAGGTGTGGACTGACCGAGGCTCACCGCCTTCGGGACCCATCACGGGACTCCCTTTGTGCCCCGCCCGCACCTGCTTCCCCCCTCCCTGCTGGCTCAGGTCCCTAGCTCCTGTATTGCTGTGCACTTCGGGCCGTAGTGCCTCATCTCCCATGTGGGTTCTAGGGCACGTGAAGTTGCACAATCACAGAAGCTCAGGGCAGCCATTCCAGAACTGGGCTGTGCGTGGGAATCACCGTTAGAGCTGGATAGCCAGGCTGCCCCTGGGGATTCCGATTCAGAAGGCTGAGGTGGGCTCACTCGGTTGGCTCTGTGTTTGCAGCAAGACTTCTAAGTGATACAGATACACGGTTGAGTTTGGGACTTATTGCCCCTCCCTGTACCCCTAGCTCCCCACCATACACACACAGCACCCTAGACCCTGCCTGGACATTTTCCAGGTGGGGAGCTCAGTGCCCAGGGGGCAGCCCCTCCTCACTGGGAACAGGGCCTCTGTGGCTCAAGCTGAAGCCTACCTCCCCAGAGCTCCCACCTGGGGGTCTTGGTTATGGCCTCAGGAACTGCGTGGCCTCTCCCAAGTTTCCAGGCCTGCTTCCCCATGATGTGGGAAGGTGCCTGTGCCCCCATCTTCACTGGGCCTCCCTCCTTTTCCTCTCCCTATGGTCTGGGCTCTCACAGGCTGACAGCCTTATCTCAGACTTCTAAGTTTCTGATTAGGTTAGGAGCTTGGGAGGGAGGGGGTCGAGCAAGATCATGCCTACCCCAGCAGTCTGACATTTCCCTGGTGGGGGAGAGGAACCCCAACAGTCAGGGCCTGCATTTACCTTCCATCAGCCTGGCAGGGACTGCACCCTTTCCCAACCTGGGGACGGGACCTGCCTGCTGTACCCACCCTCCAGGCCAGCGAGCCCTAGCACAGGTGCCCTGGTCCTCATTCTGCAGGGCTCAGCGGTGGGTCAGCTCTGGGGAGGGGCTGTTCTTACCTTGGCCTAGACTCCCAGTGATCTCACAGCTGGCTGTGATTTGCAGTCCCCTGGGCTCCTCCTCCCACCCTGACCTTCGGAGGGCCTGACTTACCATGGCCTGGGGAAACAGTGTATTGTGAAGTTCCCCAAGGAGTCAAGGTACATAGAGTTAAGGACCCCAGGCTGGATACCCAGCAGCCACCATCCAGCTCTGAGAATGCACAGAAATAGTTATACTGGAGGAAAACAGCCCAGGCCGTCTGACTCCGTATGGCACATTGTACTAGAGTAAACCTTTTTATTTTAGAAAGAAGTATTTAAAATTTTTAAGTAAAACCAAATATTTAACAATTGTTAGATACAAAATGCATGACAGCTTAGAATCTCAAATAAATATAAATTTATAAAACTAGACATTATAATTCTGATCTATATTAGCAGATAAACAAAAGTGAAAGAATTCAAAACATTAAAATACATGCTTCAAAAACATCAAATTCAGTCATGAAAAATTAACGAGGAAATATCTGAGCCCTTTTAAAGTAGACTCTTAAATTCAAAGTACATTGACAATATCATCATGTCACAAGTATGTTTTTTCCTATAAATTTTCTAGAAAAAGCTTTTCCTGACTCTACACTAGCTGGGGAACGGTGAAGATATATTTTTGAGATATCTTTGAATATTTTCCGCTGACAAGGCCTTTTAGCTTTTACTTTTTTTCTCAGACACTGTACTCTCCTATTCATCCAGAGCCGTGGTTTTTATTTCTAAAGCATTTCTAGTTTGTCCTTAAGTTCTTTAGTTTTATCTCATTCAGATGGAGAATCTGAGGCTGAGTTTCTGGTCTCAGTTTCAAAACTGTCATGTTGATGTTTCATATGTTAGGAATGGCTATGAATACAGCAATAATCATTCATGCAAGAGACTTTTGCTTTGTCTAACTGCCATGCAGTGTCTGAGAAGAACTCGAGACATATTTCATGTTTCAGGGGTACTTCTTGACATTGTGATTGTCTCCTTGTAAACATATACAGAAAGTGAGAGATTCATATAATGAATTTCCTTCCGTGCCTGGCCTCAATACTCATCAACTCAGGGCCAGTCTTTTCCATATCCACCCTTACCCACCACCCCTGCTCCCTACAGATTCTGTGGAAACAAGTTCAAGACCTCATATCATTTCATCTGTAATTACTTCAGTACACATTTCTAAATGAAAGGGCCTTTTAAAAAACACACCCATAGTGGCCCTGGCTGGTTGGCTTAGCGGTAGAGTGTCAGCCAGGTGTGTGGAAGTCCTGGGTTCAATTCCCTGTCAGGGCACACAGGAGAAGTGACCATCTGCTTCTCTACTCCTCCCCTTCTATCTCTCTCTTTCTCTTTCTCTCTTCCTGTCCTGCAGCCATGGCTCAAAATGGTTCAAGCAGGATGGCCTCGAGCGCTGAGGATAGCTCCATGGCCTTGCCTCAGGTGCTAAAAATAGCTCGGTTGCTGAGCAAGGGAGCAGTGGTCCCAGATGGACAGAGCATCTTTGAGCAAGGGGCTTGCCAGGTTGAACCCAGTCGGGGTGCATGTGGGAGTTTGTTTCTGCCTCCCCCGCCTCTCACTTAATAAAAAACAAACAAAATACTATTACTGCACTTTAAGAACTAACCATTTGTCATCATCATAAAATATTCAGTGTTCAGATTTCCCCAATGGTCTTGTGTATTTTTTGTGGTTGGTTTGAGATTTCAGATCTTAAAAATTCTGAAATAAAAATTTTGAACCAAGGAAAAGATACCATTTTGGCCCTGAAGTGCAAGATTCATGAATAGAATATGGCAAGCACTGGGTAGTACATTCTAGAGAAATGGGCCAGACCCTGCCTCTAATGTTCAGAGTGCGGTGGGTGGCAGAAGTGATTCAGTTGTTCAGCAAACATGCATTCATTCAGCAGTAGTACTGTGCCCAGTCTGGGCTGAGCCCCTCGGACACAGCGGTGAACCCGACAGACTCGGCCAGGCTTGACCTGCAGGGAGCCAGGGCACTGGTGTTTCACTGTGAAGTTTGCACATGGGATGATATAGACCCTTTTAAGTGATACTTGAGTTGGACTTGAATGGTAGAATTTCATCGAGAAAGTGGAGGAAAAGGTATCTCACTAGAGTAAACAGCAAGTACACAAGCATGGAGGTGCGACAGCCCTTGGTGTGTTCAAGGCCGGAGACCAGTAATGGCGTGTGGGGCATATGGCAAGGCTGGTGGGAGCTGGGGCTGGGGCTGGGGGGGCTGTGGGAAGCTTAAGGGTATACTAAACAGTGAGGCCTCCTGGGACCATCCCAGGGGGACCCAGTGATTTTGTTGTATGAGCCTAAAGTGTGGACCCTGTGTCAGGAGAGCAGGGCTTTGCAGGAACTCTGAAGGGTTGTTTGGATTTCCCAGCCCTTCCTGGAGCCTTATAACTACTAGGGCAGGAGTCCCATTTCATGTATCTCCGAGGCTAGCACGGTGCCTGGCACACAGAAAGGGCTCAGTATCTGTCTGTGATTGAACCTCCAGGGCTCCCAGTGTAGAGGGCACTTCTGCCAACCTCTGCCTTCTCTATGGTGATGACAGAGGGAATCCCCTTGGGCCTTTGGCCTGGGAAAGGTGGTGGTTTTTCCAAAATGTGTAAGCTATTTGGCTTTGGAACCTGGGTCCCAATTACCCTGAATGGAGGACTGCAAGGCCACTGTTGCCCCTGGGCCATCAGGCAGGGCGGAGGCAAGCTTCTCAGGTAGGTGTGTGAAGAAATGCCACTATTTGCAATAGATTTGCAAACATTTGCCATGGGTCGGCTCACATAGCTCATTTCTTTAAGACTGGCCAAAGGTTAGAGGACTCATTCATTTATTTCCTTTTATAATAGTATTGTTGCTTTGTTAAAATAATAACAATGATAACACGCATGCTTATTGTAGGCAAACTAGTGTTATAGAAAAGTAAGAAAAAAGAAAAAGAAAATTCCTAGAGCTAACCACTACCATCTAGAAAGAACCCCTGTGTACACTTTGGGGAAGATCCCTCCAAACACTTCTCTGTCCATAAATACAAGCCGTTAAATGTAACACAGTTTTATATAGTCGGTGTTACAAGATTTATGCTATTCCATAACCTGCTTGTTTCATTTAACAACATGTCATGACACCATTTCCTGTCAGTAACCACAGATCTGTAACATTTTAATAGCCACACCGTACAGTTTTGCATGGGTGTACCATAACTTCACCAGCCAGCTCTCTACTGCCAGAAATTTGGATTGTTTCCAATTTTTCTCTACAACGTGCTAAAGAATATCATGCAGGCTTTTTCAAACGTGCACAAATCACCTAGCAATAAATATCTAGAATAGCTGGGATAGCTGGAACAAAGGAAAGGTTTAGGTCACTCACTCAGTCCATAAGCCAAGCTGGAAGGTCACCATGGCAACCCTTTCCCACAGCTACAGCACGTGGAGTGCCCATTAGTCACAGCTCCAGCCAGAGAGGTGGGTCAGAGCCAAAGGGAAACAGGCTGTTTTCATGCAGAATTACAAACCAAGGGCAGAAGGAGCATGAGGGAGCATTAATGCGGAATTCAGATGGTTTGGGGTGCAGCTGTGATAATAGCCACCATTTATCGAGTGGTTGTTATCTGATAGATCCCATGGTTTTTCTTCCTCACAAGAGCCATTGATACTTTCATTATCCTCACTTAACTGATAAGAACATTCAAGTTTAAGAGATTAGATAATCAGCTAGAGGCACACAGCAAATGATGGAGCCAGGATTTGAAATTGACTCAAATCTACGCCTCAGAATTCTCCTTATCTGATCTAAGGTCCCCATCGTCTCTCCTATCACTATCCATGAGACACCTCTCCCCCTAGTTCTAACTCCTCAGCCCCCTGTGGTGTTCATCCCACATTCAGATGGGGTACACACCGAGTCTTCACCTGGCTCTTTTCCAGGACCACCCAGACTACCTGTCACTCCACACCCCCATGCTGAAGTACAGACAGCTCCCAGAATAACGTACCAACTCCCATTCCTTGGCTCCTGCTGCACCCTTAGCTTAGAATGCTCTCCCTTCTTCAAGACTCGGCTCAGGTTTCATTTCTTCAAGAAGTCTCTCCTGACTCCCCAGCGTGATAGCCCTCTGAGTTCCTCCGGAAGCATCTGGTTCTAACTACTCATCAGAAGTGCGTTGTGTCAATTATTAGTGCCAATCTCCTACCTTAGAATGTAGGCTCTTAAGGGATAGAACTGCCTGATCTGTTTCTCCATCCCCATATCCTGCTATTATAGCCTTGGACACATAGCAGTTAGTTATTCAGTAAGTGTGTGCTGTGAACGAGTAAGGGATAGAGCATATTCGCCTCAGTGGGAGAGCGCAGGGACGGCTTCAACCCAAGCAGATTGCAGGAGCGCCCTGCCCACCAGCAGCCACTCCCTGCTTCCCTGCCTCTCACCTGGCTGGTTCCCCAACATTGCCCCACAACACCTGCACCCAACCTCATCCTCCTTAAGTCTGGCTCACCCCTTTCTCTCACAATTCCCATTCTTTCCAGGGAAACTGAGGCACTGGGTGAATCCTATCCCCCCTCTGCCCCACCCCACCTTTGTCCGCGTTGCCCCATCAGTCCCATGAGCCTGACTTTTCTCATCTCTTGGGTCCTCTATGTGTGCTCCTCTCCCTTAGGGGACCTCAGTGCTTAGAAACTCACCTCTCTCTGCCTCTTAAATTGATCTGTTGCCTCCACTTCACCTCCAAGACATGGTCACATATCTTTAATTATTATTATTATTATTATTATTATTATTATTATTAAGTGAGAAGCAGGAAGGCAAAGAGACAGACTCCAGCATGCGCCCCAACCAGGATCCACCTGGCAAACCCCCTACCTGGCGATGCTCTGCCTATCTGGGGCATTGCTCCATTGTTCAGCAACTGAGCTATTTTAGTACCTGAGGCAAGGCCATGGAGCCATCCTTAGCACCTGGGGCCAACTTTGCTGGAACCACTCAAGCCAGGGCTACGGCTATGGGGCTACGGAAGGGGAAGAGAGTGAGAGAGAGAGAAGGGGAGGCAGAGCAGTGGAGAAGCAGATGGTGGCTTCTCCTGTGTGCCTTGACCAGGAATCAAACCCAGGACTTCCACACACCAGGCTGACACTCTACCACTGAGCCAACTGGCCAGGGCCATGGTCACATATCTTTAAACTGCAAATCTGTGCAAATCAAATTAAAGTTGTCTGAAAACTGCCCTCATCTTTCTCCCTTCCTTCATGGGTGTCACCATGTCCCAGCCCCAGGGAGATGGCTCTCCAAGACCCCAGCTCTCTCCTTGTGATTGGACCCCTGACCTTTACCACCAGGGCCACAAATACAGAGCTCCCAGCTGAGTCTGGCAGGAGGGTGGGTGCTGCTTACCCTGCTGGAAGGAGCAGCCACTTGTCGCCATGTGCGAATTTGGCCCATGGCTGTAGGTCTTCGGATTTGTCAGATTTCTATGTGAGGTTGATTTTCCATGTATGTTTTCTATGCATGTTGATTTTTTATAATGTTTGCTTAGTTCTTTTTTCTTAATAGACTTTGTTTTTTAGAGCAGTTTTAGGTTTATAGAAAAATTGTGCAGAAGGTACATACAACTCCCATATGCCCCCTTTTTCTCCTCCCCCAAAGTTTCCTCTGCTATTAATATCTTGCATTAGTTCAGCATTTGTCCATTGATGAACCAGTATTGGTATATTATTATTAACTGATGTCCATAGTTTACACTAGGGTTTACGCTCTATTGTACATTGAATGGGCTTTGACCAATGATAATGCCATGTATCCCCCATGACAGTATAATCCTGTTACTTTTAAAACACTTTAGAAGCCCCAAGTTTCTATTTTCTACATTCTTTTACCTCACTCTGCCCCTCTTTTTCTTGTCTCTGCCACACTCTGTTCAGCTCTTCTCACCTCTCTGTGCTCCTTGGAGTTTCCTGCCCATGCATGTGGGCAGTTTCTGGTCTGTCTCATCTCTCTATCAGACATGAGCTCCTGGACGCACTCAGAGAAGCCTAAGACGTCTAGAAGGCCGAGTCTCCTCAGGGCCTACGACAAGGCTGGAGTGCTCTGAGGATTCTCTCTGAACAGACATGCGGCTGCCGGCTGCTGTGGACAACAGGGCGAGAACGTGCGGCCAGCGACAGAGACCTGGCCAAGTCTCACTTTTCAGTAGCTGCAGGCGTCCCAGCAAGTACAATTTTAGAGAGGAGAGGGTTGAGGACAAGCACGGCTTGGGGAGGCAGGATGCTTGGATCCTTAGCAGGAGCGAGGGGAGGTGTCCAAGACCCCATGGAACGCGCCGGCTTTCCCTTCCCTCCTGCCCACACGGCAGCCTCCTGCAAGAAAGTGGACGAGTGAGCAAGCCTGGGAAAACATGTGAGAAGGAAAATAAATAAATAAAAAACTTCCCCCTGGTGCCCCGGTGGTAACCTGGACTCCATCCTACACACGCGTGCACACCCCCCCCCCAACTCTGCCCCCTATTACTCAGAAAACACATACCTCCTACTCTGCTAAAGGAGCTCAAAGGCCTGAGTTGCTGTGCCTATAACACGCCTGAGTGCCTCTGTGCAAGCTGTTCCTTCTGCCAGCTGGGCCCTCCCCAAACTGACAGATTCTTTCTGATCTCTTATGCTCCCAACAAATGTCACTGTCTCTGTAAAGCTGTAATCCTCCCCTGTTTCCCCCCAAATCTGACCGCATCCCCGCCCACACACGTCCATACAACCTTGTTTCATCATCCGCATAGCGCTTAGTCTGCCCTGTCACAGCGCAGCTCCCTTCTGCTGGGGCTCCGCCAAGGCTCTGCTGGTGGTCACACCACTGCGCCCCCTGTGCCCCGTGCAGTGGCCGGCACAGACTCACTATGAATAGATGGGCAAAGGGATGGACAAATGAATGAATGGACTGCCTCTGAGTAGAACAGTATGCAAGTTTTTATTGTCTATTTATATAAAAGCAGATCTGCGTGGTCTTCGAGAAATCTAAATTGTAGCCACCAAAACAACCACACCTAAAGCAACCAGAGAATATATAACCAAGGTAATAACAGCTGCCATTTACAGAGGTGCTGCTGACCAGGGACTGTGCAGAGAGCCCCATGCTCATCATTTCCTTCACTCCTGCGGTTGGTGAGGGATGAGAGCGAGGCGGAGCAGGCTCAGCAGTGTGCTCAAGGGTTCCGGCTGCTGTGTAGAGAAGCCTGGACTTGTGTCTGACCCTGTGATTGCCACCTCCTCACTGCGTCTGTAGGGGTTCAGGGAAAGCTCCTTCTGGGAGGGCTGGGCCCAGACAGTGGACAGTGAGCAGATGTCCAAGGCTCGAGGACAGGCCGGAGTGTGCCCGGAGTGGGGAGACTCCTGGGAGTTTCAGGAATGGGTTGGGAGCCCCAGTCCCCCCGCCTGGCTCACTCTGGGTGGCCCCCAGGGGTAGTGGTGCTGGCAGTGCCCCAACTCACTTGGCTTACAGCACCTGCTGGGTCCCCCTGGCCTACCTCCCCAGCCTGGCCTAAGGGAGAGCTGGGTCTGAAGAAGAACCATTCCCATTGCCCTCATGGGTGGGGCTAGGCTGCCCTGGGAGTGCAGGTCCGAGTCCCTCTGCAGCACACCTGCTGAGGGCAAGCCTTTCCCAGGCAGCAGGGCCGGATTGCAGGCTGGGCCAGTGGGTGCAGGGACAGGTTCTGCAAAGGGTCACTGCTGTCCTTCACCACCTGGTAGACACGACCCAGGAAGTCCCGCTGTTTCCCACCACGCACAGCCAGCCCAGTGCCTCCGGCCTGGAAGGAGAGCTAATGGTTCTGAACTTTTCTAGCTCACTGAAGCAACACTGGAAGCCACGGCCCTGTCCCCAGTGACACAGCACACATGTTCATGGACACACATGTGCCCATACGTGCACACGTGCACACACACACAATTTTGCCTATAATTTTATTAACCTCAGGTTACACACCTGCATTGTAGGAGTTGTTGCAGCTGATGGACCACTATCCTGAGTGATGTTATTTATAGTAACAGTAGCGGCACTGCTACTAGGAGTTGTAGTAACACTGCTGGTTTTTGTTTAGAATTTGTAGTAATAAGTATGTTCACATTCATTAGTACATTTTAATTCCCCACAGCCCTGACCAGGTAGATATTAATATCCTTATTTCACAGATGACAACGAATCAGGGAGTTACTTAGCCCAGCCAAGGTCATACCTAGGAGAGGGCAGAGGGGAGACTTGACCTTGGCTATCGTAGGTCCTGAGCCCCATGTGCCTCCCTCCTTTCATGCTTTATCAGAAGGCTTCTGAGGAGCTGGAGTTCCACCATTAGAACGTTTTTCAAGCTTGGATGCTCAGGGTGCTTGTTACCACATACCAAGGAATACTAGGAGGACTTCTTGTCCAGCCATTCTTCTGTCCAGATATCTGGAAGCATTGGTCCCCCAGACTCTAGACACATCATGGTGTGTCTGGCTCTAGATGAAATTTTTAAAGGCCATGGCTCCTTATAATCAGTATAGGTGTTCTGTGATGTTAGCACATTCCTTCAGACATTTTTGACTGTGTCCATCAGTAAAAAATCCCTTTTGTCATAACCCAGTACACACATATTGGCATACATAACATAAACAAATATATATAACTTAACATACATAACAAACAGGAACATCATGGAGCAATACTTATCTTTACCATAAGCATGACACTGATATTCTGTTCTATTATTTTCCATACTATCTTATTTTTATTTTTATTTATTTATTTATTTATTTTCATTTTTCTGAAGCTGGAAACAGGGAGAGACAGTCAGACAGACTCCCGCATGCGCCCGACCGGGATCCACCCGGCACGCCCACCAGGGGCGACGCTCTGCCCACCAGGGGGCGATGCTCTGCCCATCCTGGGCATCGCCATGTTGCGACCAGAGCCACTCTAGCGCCTGAGGCAGAGGCCACAGAGCCATCCCCAGCGCCCGGGCCATCTTTGCTCCAATGGAGCCTTGGCTGTGGGAGGGGAAGAGAGAGACAGAGAGGAAGGAGGGGGGGCGGGGGTGGAGAAGCAAATGGGCGCTTCTCCTGTGTGCCCTGGCTGGGAATCGAACCCGGGTCCTCCGCACGCTAGGCCGACGCTCTACCGCTGAGCCAACGGGCCAGGGCACTATTTTATTTTTAAATGCTAGTCATGACCCACTAAATCGATTTTATAATCTACTGACAGGTTGTGACCTGCACTTTGGAAAACACTGCATTAACAGACACAATAATTTTGGTTTTAATTAATCGTGAACTATTTGGTATATGTGCTGCTGAAGCGAGCACAATCGTGAACTATTTGAAAGTTGTTTGTAATTTTGCTGAGGTGGGCATTTGACCCTGGCTGCCACTGGGCTGGGGTTCAGGAGCAAGTCATGTATAATCTTGGGCAAGCCCCTAACTTTTTGATATCTCAGGTTTCCCACCTATAAAATATAAATTTTTTTTCTATTTTTTTTTACAGTTGACATACAATGTTATATTAGTTTCAGATGTACAACCCAGTGATTAGACATCATATATATTACTAAGTGATCATCCTAAGTCTTGTACCCATCTGGCACCATACTCAGTGATTGGAATATTATTGACTACATTCCCCATGCTGTGCTTTACATTTCTATGACTATTCTAAAACAACCATTTGTATTTCTTTTTTTTTTTTTTTTAAGATTTTCTTTGTTGATTTTAGATGGGGGTTGGGAGAGCAGGAAGCATCAACTCATAGTAGTTGCTTCTCACATGTGCCTTGACCAGGCAAGCCTGGGGTTTTGAACCAGCAACCTCAGCATTCCAGGTCGATGCTTTATCCACTGTACCACCACAGGCCAGGCCCAATTTGTATTTCTTAATCCCTTCACCTTTTCACCCATTCCCCAGCCTCCCTCCCATCTGGCAACCATCAAAATGTTCTCTGTATCTATGAGTCTGTTCTGTTCTGCTTGTTTATTTTGTTTTTTAGATTCAATTGTTGATAGATATGATTTATTGCCATTTTATTGTTCATATTTTTTAAATCTTTTTTTCTTCTTCTGTGTGGAAATTAGTAATAACAGCAAGCATTTATTGGAACCTTAACAGGGCTTTCCCATGGCTTCTCTCTCTTTAATCATAACAATAACCGTATGAGGAAAATACTACTGTTATTTCCATTTTACAGATGGGGACACTGAGGCATGTGGAATTAGGTTCCTTGCCCAGGATTGCAAAGGAAATGGCAAATCAGTGTTTGAATCCACATGGCTGGAGTCCAGTACCTGGGTCCTTACCTGCTCTGCCAGCGCCCAGAGATGGCATGGTGAGAGTGAACAAGATAAAGCAGGCGGCAGGGTGACCTGCACAGGCATGGTGCAGAGTGGCTGAGGGTGTCCCCCATTCTCAGGGTGACTGCGCTAGTTAGTTGGTGCATGTCTCACCTATTTCTTTGTACATTTCTTGGGAACAGGGACTATCTTTTTTTTATAGTATGTGTTTTTTTTAATTTTTTTAAATTTATTTATTCATTTTTAGAGAGGAGAGAGAGAGGCAGAGAGAGAAGGGGGGAGGAGCAGGAAGCATCAACTCCCATATGTGCCTTGACCAGGCAAGCCCAGGGTTTTGAACCAGCGACCTCAGCATTTCCAGGTCGATGGGGAACAGGGACTATCTTATGCATCTTTTTTTCCTATGTAACAAAAAAAAAAAAGAATGGTATGGAGGATGCCCACTTCCCTCCACTCTGTGTTTCACAAACCTCTACAGTGTTAATGTTTATGTCCATTAAATCCTCACCTTTTCCTTCCAGCTGCAACAGCCCACCAAGAATAATCAACTAGACATTAGACTTTACTCTTATTCGCCACATGATAAAAATGCAGTGAACAGTGGCTGAATGAATCCTATATTATTTTTATTACCTCTCACTTTTTTATTTTTGTATTTTTCTGAAGTGAGAAGCAGGGAGGCAGAGAGACAGACTTATATGTGCCCAACTAGGATCCACCCGGCAAGCCCACTAAGGGGCGATGCTCTGCCCATCTAGGCCGTTGCTCCTTTGCAACTGGAGCCATTCTAGCACCTGAGGCAAAAGCCATTGAGCCATCCTCAGTGCCCGAGCCAACCTTGCTCTGATGGATGGAGCTTTGGCTGCAGGAGGGGAAGAGAGAGATAGAGAGGAAGGAGAGGGGGAAGGGTGGAGAAGCAGATGGGAGCTTCTCCTGTGTGCCCTGGCCGGGAATCGAACCCACATGCCTGGCCAATGCCCTACCATTGAGCTAACCGGCCAGGACCTACCTTTTACTTTTTTATTTTATTTTTTCAATTAAAGTTGACATTCATTCTCAACGTGGCTTCTTAATATCCTTAGTTACAGGAATTTTGTTTGGCTAGTCTTCAGATGGTTCTCCAGGTTAATGGTTCTATCATTTTTGAGGTGGTCATGGAGGAGAAGAGCCCAGCAGTCACCTTGACAAGAAGCTCTGTTACCCCTCACTCTAGATGTATAGTCCAATCATCCTACCCAGATAGTGTGTGCTGTGAGAGGAGGGAGCATTTCTTTTCTTTTTCCTGCCCATGAGAGTGAGTCTACTCCAGGGAGAGCCAGAGGAGCAAGGTGGGCAGGTCTGTAGGGACCCAGCTGTGGTCCCACTTCTGTTTGCGGTTTCTCTGGTATACCTGAGATTCCCCCAAGGCTGGACCTTCACCTTCTGTCCTGCCACTGGGTGAATTCGTGGTGCTTCTGGCTTGGTAACTTAGACCTGGAAAGCCAAGAGAAACAAGGTGTGCTGTGGCCCACTCACATCAGTGTTGCTTGTTTGCAAAGTATAACTTTTGTTTTTTAACTTGGGTAAAATGTACATGTGCTTTAAAAAATTGTTTTCTTTATTATTCTATAATTTTGGAAATATTATATAACATTTTTATTGTGGTAAAATATGTACAACATAAAAGTTACCATTTTAACCATTCAGTGAATAGTCACGTGGTTGTTGTGCAATCCCTACCACCCACATCGGATTTTGCTACATAGTTCCAGATAACACATAGTACATAAAGAACTAGAATAAGAAGCAAAAGTATAAACAAACCACAAAAACAAAAACACACTTTTAGTTCAGAGGATGAACAGCATTGCTTCAATTAACAGAATTAAGTAAGTATTTGATGAAGGCCCAGGATTAGCCAAGCACATGCCTGAATTTCCAAGCATCCTGGAGGGTCCTCTCCAACAGTGGTGGGGCACTGGGTCGCTTTCCCTGTGAAGATCTGGCTTCTGCCAAAGGAGAGGCACAGGCAGGGTTCTCAGGCCTTCCGAGGCAGGGACAGAAACCCTCTGGGGGCAGTGAGGATGCTGCAGATGTTGGCCCAATGGTAATGGGTGTAGAGAAGGCGTTGACTCTGTGTTCCAAACTCTGCTCTTTCTTTGCTGAACCCAGCTTGTATTTTCAGTTCCCTGGGCCTGTCCTGAGGACGTGGGTTTCTCTAGTTCACAATCACAGCTGTTCAGCAGTCTTACTCCTGCATTTAAACAACCTTGTTAGTCTGAGTTGCTCTAGTCTGAGTTGCTCTCTCTCCAGCAAGTGTGATGGATTTGACTGGGCTGGTTCTTTTGTGTGTCTCCGGGCAACTATTTCTCCGGTCGGTCTTCTAGGAGAGCTGCTTCTCTGAAGGCGATGGAACCCGGCTCTTGGTCCTCTTCTGCCCATCGGGTGGACTCAGACTCAGATCACACTGTCTGCCCAGGGGACAGCACATGCTGCAGTGGAAAGTGAGCTGTCCTAGCCCTCCCCTCGCTGTGTAACTCTGGGGAAGTTACTCCACCCCTCTGACCCTCACGTGCAATGGGAGGAGATTGGGTGACCTCCACAGCTGTTTCCAGCTCTACAATTTAATGATCGCCCCTGTTATAATTTAAACACTTCCCTCCAGCACTCTTGGAGTGGCTCAGCAGTCTGGTAGTTTGGCTGTTTTTTAAGAAAGCCTGGTTATTTTGCCATCACTAGCAAGTGCATGTTCTGTAAATAATCTGACAGTCTTGATCCAGCTGGCGTTTGGCAGAGACTGACTGGATTTCTTCACATCATCCTCTTTCAGGGAAGCAGCCTGGGCATCCGCCGGCCAGAGGTTCCCAGGCCATGTCGGAACTTTGAGTGAGCCTGGTGACGGAGCGGCTGCCACCCATCAGGCTTCCCTACCCGGCTTCAAGATGCTGAGCCTGAAGCTGCCCAGGCTGTTCAGAATCGACCAGATGCCCCAGGTACGTGCTCTCGCTACAGTGGTTGAGTTCCAGGTGGTGACAAGGCCGTGGCCTCTGCAACAGGGCGACTGCTCTGTCTTCAACCAGTCTGCGCAGCGTAGGCCACTCTCTTCCAGGAGTTCCTCCCAGACTCCTCAGAGGCTGAGAGCTTCCTGTGCATCCTCTTACACCAAACCTGGAAATGGAAATGCTCCCGAAACTGTGTATGACATAGCCCTTCCCTGTGACATCTGTACTTTATCCTGAAGTAGTCATTGAGACTACAGATTCAAGCTGAAGAGATGAGGACAGCACCATCTAGTTAGGTAGGGGTCTTTTCATAGGGCCTTGACATGGATGCTTGACCTCAGGCCAAGGGTGAAGACACCCCAGGGTGTACTTTGGTATTGTTCCCATCACTTGCAGGGGGCCCTGGCCAGGCAGGGGTTGAAGTGATGAGGAGGGTTGTTGAGGGGGCCTTTTCCCTGCCCCTGGTCTCCTGGGCCTAGGAACTCAGGGGCAGTCATCCAGAACACCTGGGACTCATTGTCCGTCTGCACTTTCAATAAGCTGGTTTTCTTGTGAGCTGTGTGTGCTCTGACCAACTGGTTCCTGCCCTCCTTCCCTTGCAAAGGGAACACCATGAAACCCTTGCATTGGCATCAGATTCCCTTGGTTTATTTATTTATTTTTTTATTTTTTGTATTTTTCTGAAACTGGAAATGGGGAGAGACAGTCAGACAGACTCCCGCATGCGCCCGACCGGGATCCACCCGGCACGCCCACCAGGGGCAACGCTCTGCCCACCAGGGGGCGATGCTCTGCCTCTCCGGGGCATCACTCTGCCGCGACCAGAGCCACTCTAGCGCCTGGGGCAGAGGCCAAGGAGCCATCCCCAGCGCCCGGGCCACCTTTGCTCCAATGGAGCCTTTGCTGCGGGAGGGGAAGAGAGAGACAGAGAGGAAGGAGGGGGGTGGGGGTGGAGAGGCAAATGGGCGCTTCTCCTATGTGCCCTGGCCGGGAATCGAACCCGGGTCCCCCGCACGCCAGGCCGACCAGCCAGGGCCTCCCTTGGTTTTTGAGTGGAGAAGTGTTATTTCAGGGTGGGCTGTCCCATCAGGAGGGTGTCACAGAGAGGAGAGCTCCTTTGCACTCAGTTTGCTGCCAAGAGCTTACAACACTCAGCAGCAGGAATGGAAGATTAAGCAGCAATACGCTGCCAGATGCTCTCCCTAAAAGCCGGGGAAGCTAGGTGATTCCAGCAAGATGACATTGAGGGGAAAGTGAAGACAGTGCAGGGCTATTTGGCGGGAAGAGATGAGGAATGCAGCAGGTAACAGACAATTCAAAATGAGGCTGGGGTCCCTGACTGTTGAGCAGAGCGTCTGCCTCGGGTCTCAGAGGGCCGTCCGCTTGCCTTTCTGGTGTGTGCGTTTCAGCGGTTGATTCTGCCCACAGAGCACTAGTGGCTGTGAATAGTGCAAACAAAGGATGATTCTTGACCCATTCACTCATGAGATTTTTATTGACTGCCCACTGTGTGCAAGGCGTTACTCTGTGCAGGGCACAGAGAATCACATACAAATCCTGCCGTTGCACAAGCACTTCTGTTGCTAAGTGGGTTAGGGTGTGTCCTAAGAGAGGGACAGATAGGTTCAGAGGAGGGAGTGGGCACTTCCATCAGGGTGGAGGAGGGATGAGGGACAGCCCAATGAAGGGGCCACCTTTACGATAGGTTGTGAGGGTGGGTAGGATTTGGGAGATGGAGAGAGCATTCCAGGTGGAAGGAATGGTGTGAGCAAAGGCCTGGAGAAGGGAAACCTCAGGGCAGGTGTGGGGATCATGGGTGCCTGCTCGGATGTCTCCCTGGGTGTTTTGGTCAAGTTCAGGTTCGGAGTGTGTGCGGGAAAGACGTGGAGAGCTGTCTCAATGGGTATTTGGGTAACCTGCTGGAATTCCAAAGATGAAGACCAGAAAACCTCGGAAGGCTAAAACCTTCCTTGGGCTGCCACGTCCACTACTGTGCTTGCCAGCATCATGCCCAAGGTTCCTACCTCAGATGAGAACAAAGTGGCCCTGCCCATCTGGAGGGTAGTCTTACAGGAGGATTTGGTGCGGGAGAGGGAAAGGCAGTTTTTAGTATTAAAACAGGTAGGTGTAAGTAGCCTGACCAGGCGGTGGTGCAGTGGATAGAGTGTCAGACTAGGACGCAGAGGACCCAGGTTCGAAGCCCCGAGGTCGCCAGGCTTAAGTACAGGCTCATCTGGCTTGAGTATGGGCTCACCAGCTTGAGCGAGGGGTCGCTGGCTTGAGCGTGGGATCATAGACATGACCCCTGGTCGCTGGCTTGAGCCCAAGATCACTACCTTGAGTCCAAGGTCGCTGGCTTGAGCAAGGGGTCACTCGTTCTGCTGGAGCCGCCCAGTCAAGGTACTATGAGAAAGCAATTACTGAACAACTAAGAAGCTGCAAAGAAGAATTGAGGCTTTTCATCTCTCTCCCTTCTTGTCTGTCCCTCTCTCTGACTCTTTCTGTTTCTGTTAAAAATTAAAAATAAAAATAAAACAGGTGTAAGTATATTAAGGAGAAAAAAGCATAATTTACATAAATATTTAGAATAGGAGACTTCATACAAATGTTAAGCGTACTTTTGGTGGACTCTGTGAGCCCCCAAGCCAGTCTGCAGTGTGACCTTGGGCAGGATACTTAACCTACGTACCTCAGTTTCCCCATCTGTAAATTGGGGTGGTAGTGGTATCTGCTTCCTAGGATTATAGTGAGGATTAAATAAGAACTCATGTGAAGTGCCTGGTATACGGTGACTCATGTTGGCTGTCATTATTGACTCCTAGGCCCTCCCCTGCAGGGCACTGGGATCAGTAGAGCGTGTCAGGAGATTTGAGCAGCCCCTCCCACAGACTCGAACCTGGGCTTCCTCACCTGGTTATTGGCATGCCTGTCTGCTACCCACCTCCTGCTCTATTTTTCATCCGTAGACGCTCTTCTCTAGCCACACCAGTGGTCCCTTGAGATTCCCCACCAGCTTGGGCATTCACTTCTCTTGATCTCTGTTTGATGAAGGTTTTCCTCCTTCCTACCCTCTGATCCCATTTCTGGCTTCCTTCTTCATGACACTGCAGGTGTCCTCTCTTTTCCCTGAGTCCCTGTGCATGGTGGTTACAACCCCTGCCCTGTATATCAACTAGCTGTGTGGCGGGGGCCACTTCCCTGCCTTCTCTGAGACGCACCCAGGGAGTGGGGGGGGGGCAGCACCTCAGCCTTGTCAGTTGTAGTTCTGGCACATTGCTGCCTGATAGATGACTCACAGAAAAAGGCAGTTTCTCCCTCCCCTTAGAAGGTGGGACTTGGGTATGTGCCTCCTAATTTCTAGTCTCCTAATTTCTAGTCTAAAAACAGGCCTGGATATGTTAACCAGTTATTAAAGATTTGAACAAACAGCCAAGGGATATGAAAGAAATATGTAGGCTTTGATTCCTAAATAGACTAAATTTAGAGACAAAACGGAGACATCTATGTGCAAGTTAATATGGAACATAGTGTGACACTTTGACATGAAACACGGGCATTTTGTGTTAAATTGAGAATGGTTTATTAACTACAGCCTTGGCCCACAGGCTACAGGCAAGCACATGACATTATCCCAGACGCCTTAGTTCAGAGCACAGACAGGATTCCCTGAGGTGCTTCGCAAAGAGAATTTCCCAGCCTCGTACTGCAACTCTGTTGTTTCTGTGGGAACTCCGGCAAGACTCGTAACTCTCTAAGCCTCAGTTTCCTTATCTGTAAAATGGAGATAGTATCTGGCAGGCCAGTCTCACAGAGTTATTGTGAAGATCCAAGAAAAGTTAAATAGATCAGTGGGATTATTATGAAAGAAAAGAAACATAGGCCAGTAAATGGCTGGGAGTGGTGTTGGGTAGGTGGTCTTGGGCACCTGGGAACAAGCAGCCGTCTCAGCAGGCAAATGGTTTCCCCAGCCCAGGATTTCTCAAAGTGGGTGCTTGGGTCACCATCGGAATCACGTGGGAGTTTATTAAAATACAGTAGCAGTGGTGATTGCTGGCATCTTGGTATTGCTCTTGATTTTAATCAAAAGGAATGATTTAACATTTCATCATTTATTATAATGTTAGGGGTGCGTGTGTGTAAATAATATATATTTATCAGGGTAAGGCTCCTCTATCCCTAGTTTCCTAGGATTTTTTTTTCTTTTCTTTTGCTTTAGTTAGGAATGGATTTTACTGAACCTTTTTTTCTCAATATATCTTTTGAGGTGGTCGTACTGGATTCATTTAAGTTGTTAATGGGGTGAGTTACATTAATTGATTGCTAATGTAAAGCAGCCTTGCATTTAAATACAGCTTGGTCATGATTTAATTATTATCTGTTTAATATATTGCTAGGATCCATTAACTAATATTTTGTTTAGGATCCTTAAATCTATTTAATGAATTGACGTGTAATTTTTCCTTCTTATAGTGCCCTTACCTGGATTTGGGATTAAGATTATCCCAACCACAAACAAGTTGGAGAATGTTGCCTATTTATTCTATGGAAAAAATTTATAATATTACAATACACACTTCTTTTTGTGTGTGTGTGACAGAGAGAGAGAGAGAGAGGGACAGATAAGGACAGACAGGAAGGGAGAGAGATGAGAAGCATCAGTTCTTTGCTGTGGCTCCTTAGTCTCCTTAGTTGTTCATTGATTGCTTTCTCACATGTGCCTTACCCCTTGCTCAAGCCAGCAACCCTGGGCTCAAGCCAGCAATCTTGGGCTTCAAGCCAGAAACCCTGCGCTCAAGCTGGTGAGCCTATGCTCAAGCCGGAGACCTCGGGGTTTCGAACCGGGGTCCTTCACTCTATCTCTCTATGCACTGCGCCACTGCCTGGTCAGGCACAGTTACACACTTTTGAGTGTTTGGTTCAATTTACCTTTAAAATGTCTGAGCAGGGCCACCATATAGCCCACTCCAAAGGAGCACCATTTACCTTTTTGTCTACATGAATGGCAACTTGTGAAGTTGTATGGAGAACAACTCAATTCTACAGCTTCCTGAAAGGTTTTTTTTATATAACAGCTTTGTTGAAATATAATTCACATACCATAAAATTCACCCTTTAAAAGTTCAGTGGGTTTTAGTATGTTTGCACACACAAAGTTTGCACAAAATCATCATCACAATCAATTTTAGAACATTCTCATCACTTAACAAAGAAACTCTGTACAATTAGTGGACATTTCCCACCCCACCCCATCTCACCCCCATTCCCAGGCCTATGGCAACCACTAATTTACTTTTTCTCTCTATGGATTTGCCTATCTTGAGCATTTTGTATAAATGAGAGATCAAACCATAGGTGGCCTTTTGTGAATGGCTTTTTTGCTTAGAAAAATGTTTTCGGCCCTGGCCGGTTGGCTCAGTGGTGGAGCGTCGGCCTGGCGTGCGGGAGTCCCGGGTTCGATTCCCAGCCAGGGCACACAGGAGAGGCGCCCATTTGCTTCTCCGCCCCCCCTTCCTCTCTGTTTCTCTCTTCCCCTCCTGCAGCGAGGCTCCATTGGAGCAAAGATGGCCCGGGCGCTGGGGATGGCTCTGTGGCCTCTGCCTCAGGCGCTAGAATGGCTCTGGATGCAACAGAGCGACGCCCCAGAGGGGCAGATCATCGCCCCCTGGTGGGCATGCCGGCTGGATCCCGGTCGGGCGCATGCAGGAGTCTGTCTGACTGCCTCCCCGTTTCCAGCTTCGGAAAAATGAAAAAAAAAAAAATGTTTTCAAGGTTTATCTGGGCTGTGGCATGTATTGGTACTTCATTTTTTATGGCTGAATAATATTCCATTATATGGATATACCACAGTTTTTATTCATTCATCAGTTGATGGACACATGAATTGATTCAACTTTTGGCTATTGAATAATGCTGCTGTGAACATTTGTGTACAAGTTTTTATATGGGCATATTTTCAGTTCTGTTAGATATACACCCAGGAGTGGAATTGTTGGGTCATGTGCTAACTCTATGATTAACTTTTTATATTGTGGTAAAGTATACTTAGCAAAAAAGTGACTATCTTAACCATTTTTAAATGTGCAGTTCAGTGATATTAAACGTATTCACATTGTTTGTGCAACTATCACCACCATTCATTTCCATAATTCTTTTTATCTTATAAAACTAAAACTCTATACCCATGAAACAATAACTTCTTATTTTCCCTTCCCCCTAGCCTCAGAGAACTACCATTATACTTTCTGTCTTTATGATTTTGACTAGTCTGGTACCTCATATAAGGGGAATCATACAGTATTTATCACTTTGTAACTGCCTTATTTATTTATTTAGTGTGTGACAGAGAAAGGGACAGATAGGGACAGACAGACAGATATGTGCCTTGACTGGGGGCTACACCAGAGTGAGTGACTCCTTGCTCAAGCCAGCAAGCTTGGGCTCAAGCCAGTGACCTTGGGCTTCAAGCCAGCAACCTTTGGGCTCAAGCCAGCGACCATGGGGTCATGTTTATGATCCCACACTCAAGCCAGCGTCCCCACACTCAAGCTAGTGAGCCTGCACTCAAGCTGGTGAGCCCACACTCAAGCTGGCGACCTCAAGGTTTTGAACCTGGGTCCTCTGTGTCCCAGTCTGATGCTGTATCCACTGTGCCACTGCCTGGTGAGGCAATAACTGCCTTATTTATATCACTTAGCATAATGTCCTCAAGGTTCATTCATGTTGTAGCATATGTCAGAATTTCCATCCTTTTTAAAGCTTAATGATATCCCATTGTATGTTTATGCCACATTGTGCTTATCCATTCCTCTATTAGTGAACACTGGCTTTCCTCTATGTTTTAGCTATTGTGAATAGTGCTGCTATGAACATAGGTGAACAAATATCTCTTTGAGACCCTGCTTTCAGCTCTTTTGGCTGTATACCCAGCAGTGGAATTACTAGATCATTTGGTAAATCTGTTAAGTTGAGGAACCACCATACTGTTTTCTACAGTGGCTGTACCATTTTTACATTCCCACCAATAATTCACAAAGATTCCGGTTTCTCCACATCCATACCGGCACTGTTGTTTTCTGTGTGTGTTTTTAATACTATATATATAGTAGCATCCTAATGAGTATGAGGTGGTATCTCACTGGAGTTTTGATTTGTTTTCCCTAATGATTAGTGATGTTGAGCATCTTTTCATGTGTTTATTGCCCACTTGTATGTCTTCTTTGGAAAAATGGCTATTCAAGTCATTTGCCCATTTTTAAATTGGGCCATTTTTGTCTTTTTACTGTTGAGGTGTAAAAGTTCTTTATATATTCTGGATGCAAGCCCCTTATCAGGTATGTGATTACAAATATTTTCTCCCATTCTATGTCTTGGTTTTTTGTTTTTTTTTTCTTTCACTTTATTGATAATATCCTTTGAAGCACAAAAGTTTTAAATTTTGATGTTATCTGTTTTTTCTGTTGTTGCTCCTTGTGCTTTTGGTGTCATACCTAAGAAAACTTTAGCTAATCCAAAGTCATGAAGACTTCTATTTTTTCTTCTAAGAGTTTTCTCTTTCTCAGTTAGGTCTTTGGTTCATTTTAAGTTAATTATTGCATGTAGTGTGAGAAAGTAGTCCAACTTTATTCTTTTCTTTTATATGTGAGTATCAAGTAGTTCCAGCACCATATGTTGGAAGGACTACTCTTCATTCAACTGCCTTGGCACCATTATTGAAAATCAATTGACTGTAAATGCAAGGGCTTATTTCTAGACTCTGAATTCTGTTCCATTGATATATTTGTCCATTCTTATGCCAGTATCACATTGTCTTGATTATTTAGCTTTGCAATAAGTTTTGGGAAATGTGAGACTTTCAACTTTGTTCTTTTTCAAGATTGTTTTGGCTGTTCAGGGTCTCTTTCATTTCCATATGAATTTAAAGATCCGCTTGTCAGTTTCTGAAAGGAAAAAAAAAGCAGCTGGGAATTTGATAGAGATTGCATTGAATCTGTTGATCAGTTTGGTGAGCATTACCATATCAACAGTGTTGTCTTTTAATCCATGCACATGAGTTATCTTTACCTATATTTAGGTCTTCTTTAATTTCTCTCAGTGATATTTTATAGTTTTCAAGTCTTCAGGTCTTGGACCATTAAAATAATCTGTTAAACCTATTCCTAAGATTTTATAGTTTTTGATGCTGTTGTAAATGAAATTGTTCCCTTAACTTCATTTTCAGATTGTTCGTTGTTTGTATAAAGAAATAAAACTGAGTTTTGTATATTGATCTTATATCCTGCAATCTTATTGAACTCATTTATTAGTTTTAATAGTTTTTTAGGCCCTGGCCGGTTGGATCAGCGGTAGAGCGTCAGCCTGGCGTGCGGGGGGACCCGGGTTCGATTCCCGGCCAGGGCACATAGGAGAAGCGCCCATTTGCTTCTCCACCCCCACCCCCTCCTTCCTCTCTGTCTCTCTCTTCCCCTCCCGCAGCCAAGGCTCCATTGGAGCAAAGATGGCCCGGGCGCTGGGGATGGCTCCTTGGCCTCTGCCCCAGGCGCTAGAGTGGCTCTGGTTACGGCAGAGCGACGCCCCGGAGGGGCAGAGCATCGCCCCCTGGTAGGCAGAGCATCGCCCCTGGTGGGCGTGCCGGGTGGATCCCGGTCGGGCGCATGCGGGAGTCTGTCTGACTGTCTCTCTCCGTTTCCGGCTTCAGAAAAATACAAAAAATAAAAAAATAAAAAAAAATAGTTTTTTAGTGAATCATTTAAGATTTCCTATATATAAGATCATGTCATCTACAAACAGTTTTGCTTCTTCCTTCCCAGTCTGGATGCGTTTTATTTATTTTCCTGGTCCAGTTGACCTAGCTGGGCCCTCCACTATGATACTGATTAGAAGTGGTGAGAGCAGACGTCCCTGTCTTGTTACTAGTCTTAGGGGGAAAGCTTTTCCGTTTCTCTCAAGAAGTACGTTAAATGTGGGTTTTTCATAGATAAGCTTTACTGGATTGAATAGCACTACTCTTAACTTTCCTGAGTGTTTTCTTATCGTGAAAGAGTATTGGATCTTGTGAAATGCTGTTTCTGTATCTATTGACATGATCATGTGATTTTTGTTTTTCTTCCTTCTTCATTAATCTTGTGAGTTTGTATTTTTTTAATTTTTTAAAAGAGGAAAATTTAGGTTCAGTGGAGCTTCTATTATGTATTTTATATCTCTGTCTGTTGTTATTTTTATTTTCTTTCTACTTTGGGCTTATTTTTGTTTACTGTCTAACTTCTTAAGTTAATCACTGCCTTATAATGTAAGCAATTAAGTATATGTATTGCCCTTTAAGTATTGCTTCAACTGCAGTCCACATGTGCTATTCTAATTAATCTCCTTTTTTATTTGTTTATTGATTTTATAGAGTCAGAAATGGAAAGGGAGAGAGAGAAAGAAAGAAATGAGAAAGAAACATCAATTTATTGTTCTACTTATTTATATTCATTGGTTGATTCTTGTATGTGCCCTGACCCACAACCTTGACATATTGGGATGACACTCTAACCAAATGAGCAACCTGGCCAGGGCATATTCTAATTAATTTCTAATTTTCACTTTGATTTCTTATGATTTGATTTCTTTGATTTCTTATGACTTATGATTGCTTAGAAGTGTTTAGTTTTTTTAGTTCCCAAATATAAAATGGAGTTTTTATACTATTAATTTAACTTAATCAATTGTTGTTTTAGAATGCTCTCTGTAGTCTGACCCATGGTGGCACAGTGGGATAAAGCATCAGCCTGGAACACTGAGGTCGCCAGTTCGAAACCCTGGGCTTGCCTAGTCAAGGCACATATGGGAGTTTGATACTTCCTGATCCTCCCCCTTCTTTCTCTCTCTGTCCCTCTTCCCCTCTCTCTCTTTTTCTCCTCTCTGAAAATTGAATAAAGTCTTTTAAAAAATAGAATGCTCTCTGTATTATTCTAATACTTAAAATTTGTTCAGACTAGCTTTATGGTTTAACACATGATTAATTTTCATTACTCTTTTAAGTGTACCTAAAAATATTATATAAGCAATTGTTGGGGGCAGTATTCCATATATGTCTAATAAGATCAAATACTTTTATATTACTGATTTGTTCAACTTGGTCTACCATAATTGAGATGTGTCAAAGTCTTCCACTATAATTGCATATTTGTGAATTATTCCTTGTAGATAAGTAAATTTTTACTTTATATATTTTGAGTCTGTGATTTTTAGGTATGTTCAAGTTTATAGTCGTTATATCTTTCTGGTGAAGTAAATTTCTTATTATTTCATAGTGATTCTCTTTGTGTCCAGTAATGCTTTTTGTCTTGGAATCTGATAGTCACATAGTCACTCCAGCTTGTTGTTTTTGTTATTTGTCTGGTTTCTTTCTTTCCTTTGACTCTCCTTCCCTGTCCTTGTATTTTAACTGTGCCTCATATAAATGACACATAGTTGGATTTTATCTAGTTTGACAATATTTGTTATTTAATGAGACTGTGCAGTCTGTTTATACTTGCAACGAGTATCAATACATTTGCATTTATTTCAATAAGCTTATGAGCTTTCCATTTGTCCTGTTTTCTCTGATTAGTTATCCTTTCCTTTTTTGCTGTCTTTGGATTTTTACATTCTTGTTTTCTCTTTTCCTTTATTTATTTATTTAATTTTTTTTTGTATTTTTCTGAAGCTGGAAACAGGGAGAGACAGTCAGACAGACTCCCGCATGCGCCCGACCGGGATCCACCCGGCACGCCCACCAGGGGCAAGCTCTGCCCACCAGGGGGCGATGCTCTGCCCCTCCGGCGTCGCTCTGCTGCGACCAGAGCCACTCTAGCGCCTGGGGCAGAGGCCAAGGAGCCATCCCCAGCGCCGGGGCCATCTTTGCTCCAATGGAGCCTTGGCTGCGGGAGGGGAAGAGAGAGACAGAGAGGAAGGAGGGGGGAGGGGGGAGAAGCAAATGGGCGCTTCTCCTATGTGCCCTGGCCGGGAATCGAACCCGGGTCCCCCCGCATGCCAGGCCGACGCTCTACTGCTGAGCCAACCGGCCAGGGCCTCTTTTCCTTTTAACATTCTATTTTCTCCTTCACTTCTTTTGTAATTATATCTAGAAATATACTGTATATTTATTAGTTTAGTGGTTATTCCAGCTATTTTTTAAGTGAGAGGAGGGGAGATAGATTCCTGCATGTACCCCAACCAGGATCCACCTGGCAACCCCCATATGGAGTTGATGCTCAATTCAACTGAGCTATCCTCAGTGCCTGAAGCTGACGCTCGGATCAATTGAACCACTTGCTGCAGGAGGGGAAGAGAGAGAGAAGGGGGAGAGTGAAGGGAAGAGAAGCCGATGGTCGCTTCTCTTGTGTGCCCTGACCGGAATTGAACTCGGGAAGTCTGCATGCAGGGCCTGTGCTCTATCCACTGAGCCAACTGGCCAGGGCTACTCTAACTATTTTAACATGAGTAACTGTATTAGGCAGAAAGAGCTAGGCTATGCTGACTTTAAAAATTCTTCCAGATAGCATGACTTAACATGACACAGATTCATTTCACATTCACATTACATAACTGAGTACTCTGTGGGGAACCGTGAGGGACCCAGGCAGATGGATGAGCTGCCATTTTATAGCTGCACCATCTGGAGCATGTGGCCTCATGGTTTGCCACAGAAAGGGAAGAAGGGGCAATGTCTTAGATTGCGTTCCCCAGAAACAGACTCCGAACCAAAGATTTGTGTGCAGGAAGTTCATCATGGTGAGTTCTCAGCAACAACACCTGTAGGGAAGTGAGGAAAGCAGGACTGGGGAGAAGGAGAAGTTGCAGCAGAGCCTCAGCTGATCCCACAGAGGGCTCTGGATTGGGGTTTGCCCTTCAGATGTGTCCCAAATGAGAAAAGGAAGCCAGGACTATGTACCCATCATCAGTGGATATGTGCTGCCCCTGGGCGGGGAGTATAACATGGTCAAGGTGTAGTGGTGTTTGGTCAAAAACAATTCCGTAGTGGGATGAGTGGCTCAGTTTTGAAGGGGGGAAGAGTTCCCTCCTAAGGGCTTTGGGATATCTACTACAAGGAGTACTGCTTTAACTGCCCTGGCCTAGACGTAATGCTAACCAGACATAACCCTATGGCCCCAGCCTAACTGCAAGGAAGTCTGAAAAATGTAGGAAAGCACATGGAATATTTGGTGAGCACCAGCTGTCTCTGCCATACCTAATTTCACCTCTTGGATCTGAGGACTGGTGACTTCCAACAATTCTAGAACTTGATCGGTTATCTCTTCAAATATCACAGAGAAGACCATTGTATTTTTCCTGGAGAAATAGGTTCCACGTCTCTGACTTGCTCTGTCATATTTTCTATGTCTCACTCTCTCTGGAGTACATTCTGGATACTTTTTTGGAGATCTTCTTTCAGTTAACTAATTTTCTCTTCAGCTAGGTCTAGTCTGCTGTTTATTCTTCAATGACTTTTTATTTCTATTTTAATTTCTAAAAGCTATATCTGAGGTTCTTTTCAAATCCATTCATTTTTTTCATATTTTTAAGCTTTTTCTTTAAACATATTGAGCATAGTTATTATATATTTTAATATCTGTTCTTTGAGCTCTCTATCATCTGTTGTTTTTGCTGTTCTTCATGGTGTTTAGTTTCCAGGTGTGGACATGCTTGTATTAAAGGGAGCTACAAAGTTTTCACCTGTTTGTAACCACTTTAATTTTTCCACTTGACATTTCTTGGATCACAGAGGTAATGAGTGTGAATTTGGATCAGAAACCCCTCTGAAAGCAAGGTAATGGTTCTGAATTCTTGGGAGAGATTTTTTTTTTTTTTAGAGAGATAACTTTCCTTATTGTCTCCTTCTGCCTGGTAGGAGTTTGCATTTACTTATCTCTAGAGTCCTAGCCTTCCTTATGGTGAGGTCTCCTGTTAGAGTCTCTGCCTTTGATGGACCTTGGGTTTCATCTCTTATTTACAAAGTCTGACAGCAGAATCTTTGATAGTGAAAGCAGCTTACCTTACAGGGTTCCTGGTTTCTTTTTGTTTGGGGGCTTTGTGACTTCTTGCCTTTGTGTTATCTTGCTGATACATTTCTCTAGCATGTGATGCAGACTTCGTCCAGCACCTGAATTGTTTTAGTAAAAAGGATCCTTTGATTATCATTTTGTCGCAACCAGAAATTTCCCAGCTATTCTTCCAGCTCTTTCTTTCCTCACTCTGGGTGCAGTGATCTCTTTCTTTGCAAACTTTGATAACACTTAGCATTTCCACAAAATGTTTGTAGCAATCCCTAGTGCTAATAGGCTGAATGCAGTGATGCAAGCATAGACTTTTTGATCCAACAGACTACGGGTTATATCTTGGTTCTGTTATTAATTATGCCTTGGGGTTTTTCTCTTTTGGGGGAGGGAGGGTGGCTATAGCAAACAAGCCATGAATTAAACCCTGACTGGGAATTGAACTGGGGCTGCAGTGGTCAGAGCACCAAATCCTAACCACAACACCACCATGAGGTAATTATGGCCTTGGAAGCATCAGCTCACTGAGTTTTAGTTTCTTCATTTGTAAAATGAGGTCAACAGTCCCTTCCTTGCAGTGCTCTCATGATGATCAAATAAAACAGGGTCTGCCCCTAGCATGTGCTGGGTCTGAACCAGGAAAACAAACAGAGGGCACAGACCACATGTCTAAGTATATAAGCACTACAAATGACGCTAGCAAAGAAAGGAAGCTATCCAACAGTTATATAAAGTGCTTCTGTTTCTACCTTGACAATATCTTTTCCTAATGACGAAAAGTGGCATATAAAGCTCTGATTTTTATTTAGCTAAAGTCAGCAAAGTAGCAAAAACAACTAAATTTAATTACTATTGCATGTCTGGATGTTTTAATGATGGATTAGTGATGTTTGGATGAGTAATAAAATAAAAACATACATAATTTATAATTATTACATGTTAATCTCATAGTTTATTTTCCTTGCTTTCATTTCAGCAAAATTATAGTTACATTGTTGTAATGAACATTATCACATAATTTGTGTTGTATTAACAGTAATGCCAAATTACAGCACTATTCTTGAGTCATTGAGTCTTCGTTTGTTTGTTTTTTTGGTAATTAATTTCTTTTGGAAGAAATATCTGCTGAGTTTCTGCTGAGGTAGAACAACTGGAATTATATAGCCTTATTTAGAATCAGATATTAATTATAAATTTTATAAATCAAGTTTAAACATTTTAAAGAAGTTGCATAATTATAATTTAGAAGAAAATTAAATATTTCAATTTCATATGGATCACCGTCTTTAACATAGTTGCTTTCATCTCTCTTAAAATATCTAGGCCCATATAGTACTGATTTCATTTTTTTTTCTTCAAGAAAAAAGACATTATAAAGAAAACTGAAAATACTGTTTTGCTCAGTGAAAATTATACCTCAATTTATAATGTCCAGAAAAATAATCTGTATAGAAATTAACTTCAGGGCCCTGGCCGGTTGGCTCAGCGGTAGAGCGTCGGCCTGGCGTGCGGGGGGACCCGGGTTCAATTCCCGGCCAGGGCACATAGGAGAAGCGCCCATTTGCTTCTCCACCCCCCCCCCTTCCTCTCTGTCTCTCTCTTCCCCTCTCGCAGCCAAGGCTCCATTGGAGCAAAGATGGCCCGGGCGCTGGGGATGGCTCCTTGGCCTCTGCCCCAGGCGCTGGAGTGGCTCTGGTTGCGGCAGAGCGACGCCTTGGAGGGGCAGAGCATTGCCCCCTGGTGGGCAGAGCCTCGCCCCTGGTGGGCGTGCCGGGTGGATCCCGGTCGGGCGCATGCGGGAGTCTGTCTGACTGTCTCTCTCCATTTCCAGCTTCAGAAAAATACAAGATAAGAAATTAACTTCAGGATTTTTGTATGTGAATCTTTTCTTTCATAGTTCATAGACACTTTGTTTCTTTTTTTGAATTTTATTTTATCTGAATGTCATTTTGTTGCATGGTTCACATGTGGCTCCTTTGGTTTAGAAAAATCCTATATGCATTTAAAAAATAAATATGTATTTTTAATCCCTTTAAAAGTGAAATAGCCAAATTTAGATTTTTTTTTTTGTATTTTTTTTTTTGTATTTTTCTGAAGTTGGAAACAGGGAGGCAGTCAGACTCCTGCATGTGCCTGACCAGGATCCACCCGGCACGCCCACCAGGGGGCAATGCTCTGCCCATCTGGGGTGTCACTCTGTTGCGACCAGAGCCATTCTAGCGCCTGAGGCAGAGGCTACAGAGCCATCCCCAGCGCCCGGGCCAACTTTGCTCCAGTGGAGCCTTGGCTGTGGGAGGGGAAGAGAGAGACAGAGAGGAAGGAGAGGGGAAGGGGTGGAGAAGCAGATGGGCGCTTCTCCTGTGTGCCCTGGCTGGGAATCAAACCCGGGACTCCTGCATGCCAGGCCGACGCTCTACCACTGAGCCAACCGGCCAGGGCCCTAGATTTTTTTGTAGGCTTTTGCTAACAACATCTCATAACAAATATCTGTGGAGAGCTCAGATCCAAAATTAATGTCACTTTCCACCAGAGATGGGATTTGCTCTATGTTGGAGGATCTTTTGTTATTTCACTGATTTCTGCCAGTCACCTTGTATCTTTTTTTTTTTTTTTTTTTTTTTAAAATAAATTTTTATTAATGGTAATGGGATGACATTAATAAATCAGGGTACATATATTCAAAGAAAACATGTCTAGGTTATTTTGTCATTAAATTATGTTGCATACCCCTCGCCCAAAGTCAGATTGTCCTTCGCCACCCTCTATCTAGTTCTCTGTGCCCCTCCCCCTCCCCCTAACTCTCCCCCTGTCCTCCCTCCCCCCACCCCTGGTAACCACCACACTCTTGTCCATGTCTCTTAGTCTCATTTTTATGTTCCACCAATGTATGGAATCATGTAGTTCTTGTTTTTTTCTGATTTACTTATTTCACTCCTTATGATGTTATCAAGATCCCACCATTTTGCTGTAAATGATCTGATGTCATCGTTTCTTATGGCTGAGTAGTATTCCATAGTGTATATGTGCCACATCTTCTTTATCCAGTCTTCTATTGAAGGGCTTTTTGGTTGTTTCCATGTCTTGGCCACTGTGAACAGTGCTGCAATGAACATGGGGCTACATGTGTCTTCATGTATCAATGTTTCTGAGTTTTGGGGGTATATACCCAGTAGAGGGATTGCTGGGTCATAAGGTAGTTCTATTTGCAGTTTTTTGAGGAACCACCATACTTTCCTCCATAATGGTTGTACTACCTTACAGTCCCACCAACAGTGAATGAGGGTTCCTTTTTCTCCACAGCCTCTCCAACATTTGCTATTACCCGTCTTGTTGATCATAGCTAATCTAACAGGTGTGAGGTGGTATCTCATTGTAGTTTTGATTTGCATTTCCCTAATAACTAATGAAGCTGAGCATTTTTTCATATATCTGTTGGCCATTTGTATCTCTTCCTGGGAGAAGTGTCTATTCATGTCTTCTTCCCATTTTTTTATTGGATTGTTTGTTTGTTTGTTGTTGAGTTTTATGAGTTCTTTGTAAATTTTGGAAATTAGGCCCTTATCTGAGCTGTTGTTTGAAAATATCATTTCCCATTTAGTTGGCTGTCTGTTTATTTTTATATCAGTTTCTCTTGCTGAGCAAAAACTTTTTATTCTGATGTAGTCCCATTCATTTATCTTTGCCTTCACTTCTCTTGCCATTGGAGTCAAGTTCATAAAATGTTCTTTAAAACCTAGGTCCATGAGTTTAGTACCTATGTCTTCTTCTATGTACTTTATTGTTTCAGGTCTTATATTTAGGTCTTTGATCCATTTTGAATTAATTTTAGTACACGGGGACAGGCTGTAGTCGAGTTTCATTCTTTTGCATGTGGCTTTCCAGTTTTCCCAACACCATTTGTTGAAGAGGCTTTCTTTTCTCCATTGTGTGTTGTTGGCCCCTTTATCAAAGATTATTTGACCATATATATGTGGTTTTATTTCTGGGCTTTCTATTCTGTTCCATTGGTCTGAGTGTCTATTTTTCTGCCAATACCATGCTGTTTTGATTATTGTGGCCCTATAATATAGTTTAAAGTCAGGTATTGTAATGCCCCCAGCTTCATTCTTTTTCCTTAGGATTGTTTTGGCTATTCGGGGTTTTTTATAGTTCCATATAAATCTGATGATTTTTTGTTCCATTTCTTTAAAAAATCTCATAGGAATTTTGATGGGAATTGCATTAAATTTGTATATTGCTTTCGGTAATATGGCCATTTTGATTATATTTATTCTTCCTATCCAAGAGCAAGGAATATTTTTCCATCTCATTGTATCTTTTTCGATTTCCCTTAACAATGCTTTGTAATTTTCATTATATAGGTCCTTTACATTCTTTGTTATGTTTATTCCTAGGTATTTTATTTTTTTTGTTGCAATCGTGAAGGGGATTATTTTTTTGAGTTCGTTTTCTAATATTTCATTGTTGGCATAGAGAAAGGCTATGGACTTCTGTATGTTAATTTTGTATCCTGCGACCTTACTGTATTGGTTTATTGTTTCTAATAATCTTTTTGTGGAGTCCTTCGGGTTTTCGATGTATAGGATCATATCATCAGCAAAAAGTGATACCTTTACTTCTTCTTTTCCAATATGGATGCCTTTTATTTCTTTGTCTTGTCTGATTGCTCTGGCCAGAACTTCTAGCACCACGTTAAATAAGAGTGGAGAGAGTGGACAACCCTGTCTTGTTCCTGATTTAAGGGGGAAAGCCTTCAGTTTAGTGCCATTTAATATGATGTTAGCTGATGGTTTATCATATATGGCCTTTATCATGTTGAGATATTTTCCTTCTATACCCATTTTGTTGAGAGTCTTAAACATAAAATTGTGTTGTATTTTATCAAAAGCCTTTTCTGCATCTATTGATAAGATCATGTGGTTTTTGTTCTTTGTTTTGTTGATATGGTGTATTACGTTAACCGTTTTGCGTATGTTGAACCATCCTTGAGATTCTGGGATGAATCCCACTTGATCATGATGTATTATTTTTTTAATATGTTGTTGTATTCGGTTTGCCAGTATTTTGTTTAGAATTTTAGCATCTGTATTCATTAGAGATATTGGTCTGTAGTTTTCTTTCTTTGTGCCATCCTTGCCAGGTTTTGGTATGAGGGTTATGTTGGCCTCATAAAATGTGTTCGGAAGTATTGCTTCTTCTTCAATTTTTTGGAAGACTTTGAGTAGAATAGGAACCAAGTCTTCTTTGAATGTTTGATAGAATTCACTAGTATAACCGTCTGGGCCTGGACTTTTATTTTTGGGGAGGTTTTTAATAGTTTTTTCTATTTCCTCCCTGCTGATTGGTCTGTTTAGGCTTTCTGCTTCTTCATGACTCAGTCTAGGAAGGTTGTATTGTTCTAGGAATTTATCCATTTCTTCTAGATTGTTGTATTTGGTGGCATATAATTTTTCATAGTATTCTACAATAATTCTTTGTATATCTATGATGTCTGTGGTGATCTCTCCTCTTTCATTTTGGATTTTATTTATTTGAGTCCTGTGCCTTTTTTCCTTGGTGAGTCTTGCCAAGGGTTTGTCAATTTTGTTGACCTTTTCAAAGAACCAGCTCCTTGTTTTATTGATTTTTTCTATAGTTTTTCTGTTCTCTATTTCATTTATTTCTGCTCTGATTTTTATTATCTCCTTTCTTCGGCTGGTTTTGGGTTGTCTTTGTTCTTCTTTTTCTAGTTCCTTAAGGTGTGAAGTTAAGTGGTTTACTTCGGCTCTCTCTTGTTTGTTCATATAGGCCTGAAGTGATATGAACTTTCCTCTTATTACTGCTTTTGCTGCATCCCAGAGATTCTGATATGTCGTATTTTCATTTTCATTTGTCTGTATGTATCTTTTGATCTCTGCGTTTATTTCTTCTTTGACCCATTCATTTTTTAGAAGTATGTTGTTTAGTTTCCACATTTTTGTGGGTTTTTCCCCCTCTTTTTTGCCGTTGAATTCTAGTTTCAAGGCTTTATGATCAGAAAATATGCTTGGTACAATTTCAATTTTTCTAAATTTGCTGATATTGTCTTTGTGGCCCAACATATGGTCAATTCTTGAGAATGTTCCATGTACACTAGAGAAAAATGTATACTCTGTCGCTTTGGGATGAAGTGTCCTGTAGATGTCTATCATATCCAGGTGTTCTAGTATTTCGTTCAAGGCCACTATATCTTTATTGATTCTCTGTTTGGATGACCGATCTAGAGCCGTCAGCGGAGTATTGAGGTCTCCAAGTATGATTGTATTTTTGTTAGTTTTTGTTTTAAGGTCAATAAGTAGCTGTCTTATATATTTTGGTGCTCCTTGGTTTGGTGCATATATATTAAGGATTGTTATGTCTTCTTGATTCAGTGTCCCCTTAATCATTATGAAGTGACCATTTTTGTCTCTGAGTACTTTTTCTGTCTTGTAGTCAGCATTATCAGATATGAGTATTGCTACACCTGCTTTTTTTTGGGTGTTGTTTGCTTGGAGTATTGTTTTCCAGCCTTTCACTTTGAATTTGTTTTTATCCTTGTTGCTTAGATGTGTTTCTTGTAGGCAGCATATAGTTGGATTTTCTTTTTTAATCCATTCTGCTACTCTGTGTCTTTTTATTGGTAAGTTTAATCCATTTACATTTAGTGTAATTATTGACACTTGTGGGTTCCCTACTACCATTTTATAAATTGCTTTCTGTTAGTTTTGTATCTAGTTTGATTCTTCTCTTTTGTTTTTCTATCATTTGTTTCTGTTTGTTTGTGTTCCATACTTCTTTCCTCTGTTGCTACCTTTTTTAAGTCATGTGTTTTTGTGGTGGTTTTTTCAAGGGTGGTTACCATTAAGTAATGAAAAGGGTACCTACCATATTCATTGTAGTACCCTATCTTATAAGTATTTCTGCACTTCATCGTCCTTTGCTACTGTTAATCTCCATTCTCTCCCCCCCTTTTTTTTTCCTTTGTTGTCACAGTTTAAGTTTGGTTTTATTGTGTTCTTGGTGGAGCTGTTACTTGTGGTGTTGTTTTCTTTTGTTCTTTGAATCTGGTTGGAAAACCCCCTTTAGTATTTCCTGGAGTGGGGGCTTTCTCGTGATAAATTCTCTCATCTTTTCTGTATTTGTGAATGTTTTTATATCTCCTTCATACTTGAAGGATAGCTTTGATGGGTATAGTATTCTTGGCTGAAAGTTCCTCTCTTTCAGGGCCTTAAATATTGGGGTCCACTCTCTTCTAGCTTGTAGAGTTTCTGCTGAGAAATCTGATGATAATCTAATAGGCCTTCCTTTATATGTTGTACTCTTCTTTTCCCTGGCTGCCTTGAGAATTTTTTCTTTGTCATTGGTTTGTGTCATCTTTATTATGATGTGCCTTGGAGTGGGTTTGTTGGGGTTAAGAAAACTCGGTGTTCTGTTTGCTTCTTGAACTTGAGGCTTTAGTTCTTTCCACAGGCTTGGGAAGTTCTCGTCTATTATTTGTTTGAGTATATTCTCCATTCCATTTTCTTTCTCTTCTCCCTCTGATATACCTATTATTCTTATGTTATTCTTTCTGATGGAGTCAGATCATTCCTGTAGGGCTTTCTCGTTTTTTATTATTTTTGAGTCTCTTTCTTCTTCTCTCTGTTGTGCCTCAAGTTGTTTGTCTTCTATTTCACTAATCCTATCTTCAATCTGGGTTGTTCTGCTAGCTAAGCTTGTTACCTCGTTTTTCAGCTCGTGAATTGAGTTTTTCATTTCTGTTTGATTTGTTTTTATAGTTTCAATTTCCTTGGTAATATATTCTTTGTGTTCATTGAGTTGTTTTCTGATCTCCCTATATTGCCTTTCCGTGTTTTCTTGTATATCTCTGAGTATTTTTAAGATTTCTATTTTAAATTCTCTGTCATTTAGCTCCAAGGCTTCCAATATGTTAAGTCTTTTCTCCATAGATTTTTCCACATCTATTTGTGTTACCTCTCTTTCTTTTGTATCCATAATATTCGATTTCCTCTTTCTTATTGGCATCTGCGGGTGGTCTTGTTGATAGCACTAATTAGAATTAATAAAGAGTAAAAAGTAAAAAACAAAAACAAAAACAAAAACAAAAACAAAAAATAAAAAAATAAAAAAAAAAATAAAACAAAGGGTAAAACACCCCACCAAAAAAAAAAAAAAAAGCAGTAATAATTTATTATTTCCCCCTTTTTTTTTTCTTTGTTCTCCTTCCCTCCTCTCCCCTCCTCAGGGAAATATCGTGCCTATAATGGAGGGCCTGGTTTGCGGTGAAGAGTTCAAGGGGGCAAAAAAAATAAATAAATAAATAAAATAAAATAAAATAAAAAAAAAAAAAAAAAGGGAAGAAAATCTTAGACAAGCATAAGTTGATCTGCCTGCGGGTGACGGTCAACCAAGAGCTATAATGAGAGGGACAAGAGGGAACCAGAAAAAAGGACAAAAAAAAAAAAAAGGAATAATCAAGAAGAAAAAATAAAAACAATAAGTAAAAATACGTTGTATTAAGTGGAGCAAAGACCAAATACAATGGAGACCTTGGGTTGGGAGGACCCAAAATGCCACTAAAACAAACCAACCAGAAAAAAACAAAAACAAAACCGAAAAAGAAAAACAAAGCCAAAAAAAAAACCTTGAGTCCCAAATTAACTAATTTGTTCGTGATTGAGGATTAAATGGGAGGAAAGTAAAACGAGAAAAGAAAAAACGAATAGAAAGGAAAAAATAAGAAAAAGTGAAAAACGAAGGAAGAAATAAAAAAGGAAGAGAAAAAAACAAAATAAGGCAAAAAAAACAAAAGAGGAGAGAGTGAGAATTAAGTGTCCTGGAGTATAACCCCAAAGGAGGGTGAGGATGAAGGAGAGAAATAAAATGTAACACTTATGGGTAGTGTAGTTCAAGAAAAGGGAAGCATAAGATGGGCAGAGAATAGAAGGGCTGAGGTGGAGGAAATAAAGGCAATAAGATAGAAGGAACAAACAACAACAACTACAAAAAAAAAAAAACAACCAACAAACAGTGGAACAAGCTGCAAAGTCTGTGGATTTTTCCTGATTTTGAGATGTCAACCTCTTCCTCCTTCTCCTCTCTCCCTCTTCCCGGTCGGCGACTCTGCACCCCAGGCCCTGCCCCTGTGCCACACCCAGGCAGGGACTTGCAGTTGATGGGGTTCTATGGCAATGTCACACAATTGGCTTTATTCTTGTTGGTAGTCAAGGCCTGCCGGCGTCTGCAGGGTCTAACGACGAGAGAGTTCGCCTTCGTGGATTCTCTCTCCCAGTCCCCCCCTCCTGAACCAGCAGCCTGGCGATCCAGCCCCAAGGCTGCCACTGCTTCTGCCTGGGGAGTAAGCGGCTCAAAGAGCTGGGAAATCCCCACTCTATCCCCACTCAGTGCAAGGCTCTGGGAAGGGCTCTGACAGTCAGGGCCTCCAGTGTAATCAGGCGGGGGTGGGAGTCAATTGTTGTCAAGGTGATTGTTCAACGCCTAGCATTCCGTTGGACCTCTCAACCCAGGCTTTCCACACTTTGTAGCCTGTTTTGGCCGGTAAAAAGAGGCACTAGTCTCTGCTTGCGACTAGTGTGGTATAGATCTTATTATCTGCCAAGTCCTTCTTGTTAGCGTTTATCCCTAAATATGGAGGCTCTATCAATCAGAAGTTGCCCCCGCCCCTTTAGCGAGAGGCACCAAAAAATATCACGCCTCTTGTCTTGGGTCGGTGAACTGAGAGAGATCTTATCAATTAGAACCGAGGGTGCGCAGATTTCACGGGTTAAGTTAATTTTAGTAATTGGGTCGCAGCTGTGCTCCCGAAGGTATTTCAGGCTGCCTGCGCGCGCCCCTCCCCCAACGCTTGATTGTTAGCTTGAATGGCTGGGTGAGGTGCCCCGCCCGCGGAGAGAATCTCCCAAGTAGGGAATACCGCCCTGGGGCCTCTCCCGCTTCCCGTGCGCGGGCCGCTGGGAACGTTAGCGGTGCTCGGTCTGCAATGCTCGGTCTGCAATCAGACCGGGAGCGCGCCAGCGGCTGTTTGCCGCTGGCTCTGCAACCGACCCACCGCTCGCGGCGGCGGCGGTGGCGGCGCGGCGGCGGTTTCCGAGTGCGGGATGACTTACCACCGGCGCACTTTCTCGCGGCTTGAATGAACGTCCCTGCGGTAGCTTCCTCCACACCCTCGTCTCTCAGATTCGAGTGATAACAGTCCTTTTGCTTTCAGTTTGCTCCGAAGATAAATTTTCCTGTTTCTAGTTGATAAATTTGTTGTGATTTTGGGGAGATCTGTCGGACGCGCTGCTCACGGCGCCATTTCCATGACGTCACTTCACCTTGTATCTTGTCTAAATTAAATCTAAGTGTTGAATGACATTTATTTGGCATTCCCATTGTGTGACTAAGAATAGCTTATGGTCAAATTTGTTGTGTGTTTCATCAAGATATCCCGTATTGAAGAAGATTCAGAGAATGTCCTACATAATTTTTGAATTGTTCCGAAGGAAGTCTCCTCAGAAGAAATTGAAACCACGTGCTGCCATTTCCAGCTCTAAGGTTGCTTTTGGAGGTTTGGTCACATTCTGACCTTGTATTAGTTTTCTGTTTCCTTTTAATTGAATTTATGGGGTGACACTGGTTAACAAAATTATACAGATTTCAGGTGCACAATTCTACAACACATCAACTATACACTAGGTTGTGTGGTCACCATTTATCTCCCCTGCATCCTACTCTGCCTCCCCTCCCCCAGAAATCACCACACTGTTGTCCATGTCCATGACTTTTTTTTCTTTTTTTGCTCAATCCCTCCATCCCCTCACCCAGCCCCCAACCAACAGCTGTCAGCCTGCTCTCTATGAGTCTATCTTCATTTTGCTTGTTAGTTCATTCTTTTTTGTTGTTGTTGTTGTTAGTTCATTCTGTTCATTAGTTTCCATATGAATGAAATCATATGGTTCTTGTCTTTCTCTGACTGGCTTATTTCACTTAGTATAATACTCTCTATCCATGCTGTCACAAAGGGTAAAATTTCCTTCTTTTTATGACCAAGTAGTATTCCATTGTATAAATGTGCCACAGCTTTTTTATCTACTCATTTTAGGGATACCAGAGGAAAAGAGAGAGAGCAAGGGATTGAGAACCTATTTGAAGAAATAACGACCAAAAATTTTGCTAACCTGGTGAAGGAAAAAAACACTCAAGTCCAGGAACCACAGAGAGTCCCAAACAAGGTGAACCCAAAGAGGCCCACACCAAGACACATCATAATTAAAATAACAAAGGTTAAAGACAAAGAGAGAATCTTTTTTTTTTTTTGTATTTTTCCGAAGCCAGAAATGGGGAGGCAGTCAGATAGACTTCCGCATGCCCCGACCAGGATCCACCCGGCACGCCCACCAGGGGGTTATGCTCTGCCTATCTGGGGCATCGCTCTGTTGCCACCAGAGCCACTCTAGCGCCTGAGGCAGAGGCCACAGAGCCATCCCCAGCGCCCGGGCCATCTTTTGCTCCAATGGAGCCTTGGCTGCAGGAGGGGAGAGAAAGAGAGGAAGGAGAGGGGGAGGGGTGGAGAAGCATATGAGCACTTCTCCTGTGTGCCTTTGGCCGGGAATCGAACCCAGGACTCCTGCATGGCAGGCTGACACTCAACCACTGAGCCAACCAGCCAGAGCCTCAAAGAGAGAATCTTAAAAGCTGCAAGAGAAAGTTACCTATAAGAGAGCTCCCATAACACTGTCAGCTTATTCCACAGAAATATTACAGACCAGAAATAGACTGGCACAAAATATTCAAAGTGATGAAAAGCAAGGACCTACAATCAAGACTACTTTACCCAGCAAGGTTATCATTTATAATTGAAGGAGAAATAAAGAGCTTCCCAGAGAAGAAAAACTAAAGGAGTTTTTACTACCAAACTAGCATTATAAGAAATGATAAAGGGCCTGCTTTAACAAGAAAAAGAAAAAGAAGAAATAGAGGACCATATTTAAAAGAGTAAAATGGCAATAAATATGTACCTATCAATAATCACTTTAAATGTAAATGGCTTAAATGCTGCAATCAAAAGACATAAGGTAGCTGAATGGTTAAGAAAACAAGACCCAAGTATATACCGTCTACAAGAGACCCACCTCAGAACAAAGGAGTCACACTGACTAAAAGTAAAGGGATAGAAAAAGATATTTCATGCAAATGGAAATGAACATAGCTGGGGCAGCGATACTTAATATTAGACAAAATAAACTTTAAAACAAAAGATATAGTTAAGAGACAAAGAAGAACATTATGTAATGATAAAGGGAGCTGTCCAACCAGAGGATATAACCCCTGTAAACATTTGTGCCCTCAACATAGGAGCACTGAAATATGTAAAGCAAATCTTGATGGACATAAAGGGAGAGGCTGACAGTAATACAGTCACAGTAAGGGACTTTAACACATTGACATCAATGGATAGATCTTCCAGACAGACAATCAATAAAGAAACGGTAGCCTTAAATGACACACTAAATTAGCTAGATTTTTTTCTTTTCTTTTCTTTCTTTCTTTTTTTTTTTTTTTTATTAAGTGAGAGGCAGGGAGGCAGAGAGACAGACACGCGCCCCTACCGGGATCCATCCAGCAAGCCCACTAGGTGGCAATGTTCTGCCCATCTGGGCTGGTTGCTCCATTGCTTGAATGGAGATGCCTGAGGCAAGGCCATGGAGCCATCCTCAGCACCTGGGGCCAAATTGCTGGAACCATTCAAGCCATGGCTGAGGGAGGGGAGGGGAGAGAGATTGAGAGAGGGAGAAGGAGGTAGGGGAGGGGTGGAGAAGCAGATGGTCTCTTCTCCTGTATGGGAATCAAACCCAGGACTTCCACATGCCAAGCTGATGCTCTACCACTGAGCCAACTGGCCAGGGCTAGATTAGCTAGATTTAATTGCTATCTTTAGAGCATTTCACCCCAAAGCAGAAGAATATACATTCTTTTCAAGTGCACATGGAATATTTTCTGTGGTAGACCACATGTTAGGACATAAAATAAATCTCAATAAGTTTAAGAAGATTTAAATAATATCAAGCATCTTTGATTATAATGGTATGAATCTAGAAATTCATCACAGACAAAAATAAAACCCTGAAAAACACACAACGATGTGGAAGCTAAATAACATGTTACTAAACAAAGAAGGGTGCCTGACCAGTGTTGGCACAGTGGATAAAGCATTGACTCAGAATGCTGGGGTTGCTGGTTTGAAACCCTGAAGTCACCAGCTCTGAGCACAGGCTTGTCAGCACAGGGTTGCTGGCTTGAGCCGAGGGATCATCCACCCAATCCCAGATCTCACCAGCTTGAGCCCAGAGGTCACTGGCTTGAACAAGGGTTCACTGGCTCAGGCCTGGTCAAGGCATGTACAAGAAGCAATCAATGTACAACAAAAGTGAAAGTAACTACAATTTGATGCTTCTTACCCTCTCTCTCCCTTTGTGTCTCTTACTGTCTCTCAAAACAACAACAAAACAAAATAGTGAATGGATTAACAGTGAGATCAAAGAAGAGAAGTTTAAAAAAGAAGAGAAGTTTATTATCTTATAGTTGTAGGATAGAAGTCTGGCGTGGCTCTCATTAGGCTAAAATCCAGGTAGTGGAGGCTCTAGGGGAGAATCTCTTTCTTTGCCTTTTCTAGCTCCCAGAAACCACCTGCATTCCTTGGCTCCTGGCTTCTTCCTCCATCTGCAAAGCCAGCAATGTTGCATCTCTTGACTCTTCTTCCATAGTAACATTTCCCTCTGTCTCTCTCCTTTGTCTACCCCTCCCACCACTTGTAAGGACCTTTGTGATTAACCAAGCCCACCTAGAAAGCCCAGATGATATTTCTATTTTAAGGTTATCTAGTTAACAATTTAACTTCATCAATAGTTAACAATTTTAACTTCATCTGAGACCCTAATTCCCCTGTGCCATGTAAACTAACAGCCAGTCACTGGTTCTGGCAATTAGGACATGGACACCTTTGGGGGGCATTTTCTGCCTACAACAGACTTTCTAATCAAGTTATACTGTTACCACAAACTTGCCCACAGCAGAATTTTAAATCATTGCCTATAATTGAAAATTGTTTTTCTAGCTCTTGAGCCAAAGACTACTTTTTTTAAAAAAACTATACAGAATGTGAAGGTTTATTTCAAAAAGAGTACATTTTTTTAAAACCAGGATACGCAGATGCGCTTAATGTAACAGTACCTTCTGCAAAAATTGGTTACATAATACTCAAAAATGCAAGGAACAATTGTATTCTCTAAAAATTAGACAGCAGACTTTTTAAGCTTAGACAGCCTTCCAAATGGAGGCTGTGAATGCTTGGAGACAAAGCCTGACACCACAAAGCTAATGCTGCAAATGAAACTATTACCACACAGCTGCAAACTACTCTGTATATTCACACAGTATTAAACAAATGGTTTTGATTCCAATCTTTTCAAATGGGTCTTGGTGCTGCAGGAAAAAAAGTTGAGTGGTACATAAACCTATTAAAAGTTACAACAGCCTGACCTGTGGTGGCGCAATGGGATAGAGCATCAACCTGCAATGCTGAGGTTGCCGGTTCGAAACCCTGGGCTTGCCTGGTCAAGGCACATATGGGAGTTGATGCTTCCTGCTCCTCTCTCTCTCTCTCTCTCTCTCTCTTTCTCTCTCTATCTATCTCTCTCCTCTCTAAAAATGGAATAAATAAAGTCTTTAAAAAAAAAAAAGTTACAACAGAACTATTTAAACTTTTCTCAATTAAAAATTGAGAAAAGCAATCATGTTAAATTTTAAAAAAGGAGAAAAGTCTGAAAGGACTCTCAAGTAAGTCAGAGGTCCTCCTCATAAGTAGTCAAGTAAAATTTACTGGAGATTTCAATAAATTATCTTGAAACCACGGCAGAGGCTAATTTTCAGAATCGTCGTGGAGGTCCACTCTTAAATGGCTTAAATCCAGAGCTACTTCCTCTTGGTATGGAATTGCCACTGATTTGTACATTTCTATTAATTGGGGAGGCATTACTTGTATGTTGGGTTATCATGCTTGCCCCTGTCCGGCCATCACCCATCCGTCTTGAGTCATGATAGCCAGGCCCTTGAGAAGGTGGACCATGCCACTCTTTCCTTGGTCCACTTGCATCCCGTCCATGGCGCTCAACCACATGTCGATCTTCAGGGTAGTGCTGTGTGCCACTTCCTCGGTCTGTGATGCCTCTGTCCCCCTCTCTGTTTCCATAGCCTGAAGTGCTACTGCGACTCCCAGGGGGTACCCTGGATGTGTCCTGACGCTTCTCTCCCAGATCGTTCTGGCCTTTCAACTCTTGTTTCCCGTTTGTCACTGGACATGCCTCCTTCACTTTTCCAGGTGGAGGGTCTAGCTGGATTGGGTCCTGCTTCTCGAGGATGTCTAGAGTGAGTGATATCAGGCCTGTCATGAATGATCATGGTTCTCCTCTCATCATGCTCCTCTTGTACTTCACGCCTCTCTGTTTCTCTAAGTTCATTTCTTGGTGGTGAGGCTCATTTCTTCTGGAATCATTGAAATTTTTGGGATACCTTTCAAAACTTGGATCTTCTCTTCGTGTTGTAGGACGTGTTTTTTTCCCTTCACTTTGACCAACAAAGCGTTCTCGTCTTTCAAAAGAGGAAGACTGTACTGTTGAACTCTCAGGAAAACGGCCCCTTTCTGGGTGATCAAAGTCATTAAATCTGTTCTGTTGGCGAGAATACTCAGATCCATGGCCAAATCTTGCATCTGTATCTAGAGACAACTTTTTACTCTCACTCCAGTAAGGGTCATCTCGCCTATGATCTACATCACGTGGGCGTTTCAGAGAATTCCTTTTTTCTTGTTCATAAGGAAGCTGCTGCTGTTGCCTCCTCAGCTCCTCCCGTTCTCTAGCAATACGCTCAGCTTCCTAACGACGTTCCTGTTCAATACGAATGCGTTCCCTTTCTAAGCGTTCGCGTTCCATTCTCTCTCTCTCTAGTTTTTGCCTTTCAATTTCTAGGCGCTCTCTCTCTCTCTGTAAGCGTTCCAGTTCTTCCTGTTCACGAGTTATTCTAATGCGTTCTCGCTCTCGACGCTCTCTTTCTGCAATCTCTTTTCGTCTTCGAAGTTCCATTGCTTGTCGCAATCTTTCAAAACGAACTAAATGTTCTCTCAGTCTTTGTTCCTTCATCTTTTCAAAAGGTAAGATGTCTTTCCTTCTGTAGTCTTTGTCCCTTTTTTTATCTAGGCAAGCTCTCTCCTTTTCCTTGCTTCTTCCATGAACTTTCTCATATTTTCCTCTTTTTGATGGCCTACAATGATCTCCTTTCGTCTGGTCTAGTATTACCATATGTCCAGGACTCTTTGATCTTATTCGTTTCTTTTCTTCACTTTATTAAATAAATTCTGAAGTTTGGCCAGTTGATCCATTATCATTCTTCTCATCTTTACCTTCTATTTTCTTAGTATCCTTGCTTTCTTTTTTTTTTTCAGATTTCTCAGATGACCTTTTCTCTTCTTTTTTCATAGAGGCTTGTGTCTTGCTACTTCTATCACTCATGGTTTTTTTGTCCCCAGAACTTCTTGAACTACTCTTTTCATCATTTTCTTTCTTTAATTCTTTCTTAGAAGGATCACCTTTAACTTTTTCAACAGAAATCAGTTGTCCATGCAGTTCAGTGCGATGAAGATGTGCAATGCATCTGGACACCTTTGTGCTTGAAGACATAGTTACTATGCCATAGCACTTGGCCCCAGGACTTCGAGCATTTGTAACTACCTTTGCACTCAGAACCTTTCCATATTTGCCAAAGAGGTTCTTCAAATCAGCAGCTTTGGTATTAGAAGAAAGTCCGCTAACCCAGATATTTTTAGTTGAGCTTCCACTGCTACCACCAGTACTAGTTGTACTTCCTTTGTCATCTTTGGATGATGTCTTGCTGTCTTTGGATTCCTTTGAAGAGCTCTTTGCTTGACCAGAGGCCCCAGTAGACGAGGGCCCTTTCTTCAAAGTATCCTTTTCTTTGTCTCCAGATTCTGCTTTCTTAGAACCTTCTCTGGCTTCCTTCTCAACCGGATCACCCTTCACGCAGTCTTCCTTCTTACCATCTTTACGGTTCGCATTCATCTCATAATTCTTGCTTTCCTTCTCCGGGCTCTGTGCAATGATATCCTGCTCATCTTTTGGCTTACTTGCTTCAGAATCTGTATTCTTACCTGTTTTTAGGAGGTCGTCACCATCAAAATCCAGAGTGATGGCATCCTCAGTCTGGATTGTGACCGAGAAGTTGTCATCCTCAGCTTCTTTCACAGTCGCATTAGCTTCCATCTCTTCATGAGCTGTGTGATCAGCCTCAGCTAGGTTCCCTTCTGAAGGAAGAGGTTTAGATACTTCTTGTGTATCATCACCAGAACCTGCTATATCTTTCTCATTTTCTTCTTCCTCACCATCTTGGGCTGTTAGAAAGGTATCATCTTCACCTTCTTGAGCTTCAATTTCCTGACTTTCGATGTCCTCTTTCTCTATATCTTCTTCTATTGCTTCTGCCTCTATTAATTCATGAGCTCTCTTGTTCTCTTCTGCAGAAAGTAACTCCTTGGAATGCACAGTTTCTTCTTCATTTTCACCAAACTCTTCAGAGTCCTTTAGTTCGTCATTTCCATCTTGTTCAAGTGCCTCTTGACTCTCCAATTCACAGTCCTTGACAAAAGCATCATCTTCCACAGAAGCATCTCCACTCAACTCATCTGCTTCCTGTTTTTTACCTTTGCCTTTGGTTGGTTTCTTGTTTGGAGTATCAGTTGAAACAGTTAATTCAATATTATCTGGATCGCCTCCTTCCTCTTCAATAGCCTGCTTGAGTCGGGAGATGAGTACAGTCTTGACTCCGGTGATGTCTTAAGTTCCGCCACTTGAGCTCGGACTTAAGGTCGATGACCCGCAGATCGGTGATCTTTTTCCCTTCAGTCTGACCCAAGGCCGGCAAGGCCACCACAGAACCGGTAGCAGCAGCCATTTTAGAAGAGCAACGCGCTGCCGAGGCAGCAGCACCAGCTTCCAAAGATTACATTTTTACAACAAACACAAAACCAATGGAATGCTTCATTGTTTCAACTTCCTCACTTTTATATTTTCTAGGTTAGCACTCTGTATGATGCTAATCATTCAGTGGGACTTTTCACCCAGGTACCCACTACCTGAACTGAGTAATATTTACGATTTTTTAAAGAGAGAGAGATAGACAGGAAGACAAAGAGATGTGCAGCTCCTTATAGATGTTTACTGATTGCTTTCTCACATATGCCTTGACCCAGGGGCTCCAGCTGTGCCAGTGACTCCTTGCTCAAACCAGCAACCTTGGGCTCAAGCCAGTGACCATGGGGACATGTCTATGATCCCACACTCAAGCCAGTGACCCTGCACTCAAGCTGGTGAGCCTGCACTCAAACAGACAACCTCAGGCTTTTGAACCTGGGTCCTCTGCATCCCAGCCAACACTCTATCCATCGTGGCACTGCCTGGTCAGGCAATATTTACTTTTTAAAGACATTTTATGTCTCCTTTTTTTTTCACTTTTTTGTTCATTAAGTTACAAATATCCTTTATATTCTCCATCCTAGATAGTAATAATTTGTTTTCATTGCCTTAATTTCTTCTTACATGTTTGGCCAGAAGACATTTACCACCATCTTTTATAAATACTGTGTTGCATGTACAAGAAGCATCCTTATTGGGTATTGGACAGTTATTTTTTTATTTTTTATTTTTTTTGTATTTTTCTGAAGCTGGAAATGGGGAGAGACAGTCAGACAGACTCCCGCATGCGCCCGACCAGGATCCACCCGGCACGCCCACCAGGGGTGACGCTCTGCCCATCAGGAGGCGATGCTCTGCCCCTCCGGGGTGTCGCTCTGCCGTGACCAGAGCCACTCTAGCGCCTGGGGCAGAGGCCAAGGAGCCATCCCCAGCGCCCGGGCCATCTTTTGCTCCAGTGGAGCCTTGGCTGCGGGAGGGGAAGAGAGAGACAGAGAGGAAGGAGGGGGCGGGGGTGGAGAAGCAAATGGGCGCTTCTCCTATGTGCCCTGGCCAGGAATCGAACCCGGGTCCCCCGCATGCCAGGCCGACGCTCTACCGCTGAGCCAACCAGCCAGGGCCTGGTGGACAGTTATTTTTTAAAGAGTATCACACCAGCATTCTAAACTAGCATTTACCTATAAGTGCTTAATACCAACAATGGTTGTCTGTTCAACATATTCACAGTTCAAGAATTGCGTACGGTTTGTGTGCAGGCGATGTTTAGTTGAGAACCTAAGTGTTCTCTCCTGCCCGGACTGAGCGTGGTCCTGCGTGAGATGGTGCTTGGTGTCCAGCCCAGTGCCAGGCAGTCCGCAGGCACTCACTGAACGGCAGGTTCAACTGATGCAGCAGTTCATGCCCTGCCTTCCTCCCCATTCTCTCCAAGCCTTCTGCCCCCAACATTTCACTCGCCTCCTCGCTGGCCTCTATCCCCTGCCCTGGATTCTCATGCCCATGTACTGGGGTTCAACTTGTCCCTCTTACCTAAAGGAATCCTCTCCTAGGGTGAACTAGAGTCTAGGCAGGGAGGTGGCAGCAGGGTGCAGAGGCAGGAGCCTAGGTTGCAAAGCCAGAGGCGCTGTGCTGCAGTCAGCACGCCCAGGCAGTGTGTTAGAAATGTAGACTCTCAAATCAGAAAAAGCTGAGAACTGTATGACTTCACACGTAGCTGGGATACAAAACTGAAACTCATGAACATAGACAAGAGTGCAGTGGTTACCAGAGGGAAGGGGATGTGGGGGAGGGGGGGTGGGGGAGCGATGTAAATAGGGGCAAATATAAGATGTCGGAAAATGATTTGACTTTGGGTGAAGAGTATACAACATAATCGACTGTTCAAATGATGTGGAGATGTTTACCTGAAATCTAGGTACTCTTGTTGATCAATGTCATCCTGTAAAATTCAATTTTCTAAATTAAAAAAAAAGAAACGCAGACTCATCCCAGCCCCACCCTACTGCAATAAGACCCCCAGGTGATCTGCAGGCATCAGCAGGAGGAAGTTGGAGAGCCGCTGGCTTAGGACTTTGCCACCCAACCTTACCATTGTGTGTCAGTCCACTCAGACTGCCATAACAAAGGATCACAGACTGGCTGGCTCCAACAACAGAAACCTGTTTTCTCACATTCTAGAGGCTGGAAGTCCAAGGTCAAGGTGCCAACACAGCTGATTCTCCTGAAGCCACCTCCTTGGTTTGCAGATGGTCACCGTCTTACTGCTTCTTCATGTGGTCAGCCCTCTGTGCACACACACACCTGGGTTACCCTGTGTCCAGTTCCCTCTTCCTATGAGGGACACCAGTCAGATTGGATTAGGACCCACCCTAGTGGCCTCATTTTAACTTAATCCCTTGAAAGATCCTGTCTCGAAATACGCTTGCATTCGGAAGTCCTAGGGATTAGGGCTTCAACATGTGAGTTTTGTGGGGGACAAAATTCAGGCCATAACACCACCTTGAAGAAGAAGAAACTGACGCTCAGAGAAATATGTGACAACCCAGCATCACCTTGCAGGTCAAGAGCTGAGAGCTGCATCTCTTATGGGGCCCCTCCAAGCAGCGGCGATGATAGTATAGGAGGCTGGGGAGATGTAGTCTGATGTCAGCTTTTATGTTTTGCTCCCACTATTTCTGGGATCTTGGATACATGCCTTAAACCTCCTCAGGCCTTAGTTCTCTTTCCTGTGAAATGGGGGCAAGGGAAGGCTCTCCCTCACAAGGCCATGAGGATGCCAAGATATTTGGACCAGAAATGCAGACTTCCACACCGAGGGTGCCTGCAGCCTCCTGACCACTCTCCCTCTCCCCTTCGCCTGCTATCAAAATCCACTTACTTGCCACCAGCCGGAATGCCTGATTATTTCCCCCAGGTGATTTGCAGTTTAATAGCTAGAAAAACCAAGGGTTTAAAACAGTCGTGGTGGAATGTTAGGCATCAGCTGGCAGGTGCACAGGGTCTTTTTTGGAAGCCAAGCCCGTGGCGGGCACTAAGAGGAAAACCTGCTGATGTGCCCTTCCACCCCGGTGCCTGGGGGTTCTCGCTTCTAAATAATAGGCCGTGCACAATTTGATTTCATTTCACTCTAAATTACCCAGCCTGCAACCAGGGATGCAAGGCGGAGTCCTGCAAATCAATTCTGCTGTGCAAATAAGCCGGCGCCTGCTAACCTGGGGGTGCTTAGAAATGAGGCCCAGCTACAGAGCATTAAGGCAATGATTGCAGTTTGCCTTTTGGGGTCAAACTGGGTGTGAATACAAAATTGTTTTAAAATGTTTCATTTGTTTAGATTTATGTAGCATGCACTCTGTTGAGATCTACTCTCTGCAGAGCACTTTGCTAAGGCTAGAGCGGAAAGCTGGGGAGAATGAGTCCCCTTCCCTTCCCTTCCCAGGTTCAGAGGGGCTCAGCACTGGAGTGCTCCTGGCAGGGTGGCCAAATAATTCACGGATTGAGGAGGGAGGGACAGGTAGGGACAGGAATATCACTGTCCTGGACAAAGGGACTCGATCTTTTTTTTTTTTTTTTTTAGTGAGAAGAGGGGAGGCAGAGAGACAGACTTCTGCATGCGCCCAACTGGGATCCACTCGGCATGCCCACTAGGGGGCGATGCTCTGCCCATCTGGGGCCCTTGCTCAGTTGCAACTGGAGCCATTTTTTAGCACCTGAGGTGGAGGCCATGGAGCCATCCTCAGTGCCTAGGGCCAACTCGCTCCATCAAGCCATGGCTGCAGGAGTGAAGAAGGGGGAAGGAGAAGGGAGAAGGGGTAGAGAAGAAGATAGTCACTTCTGTGTGTGTCCTGACTGGGAATCGAACCCAGGACATCCACACGCAGGCCACTGCTCTACCACTGAGCCAACCAGTCAGGGCCAAGGATCTCTGTCTTTTATCTATCCTTTATCATCTTTACTTTTAGAGGGAGGCACTGCTTTAAATCCTGCCCCTCCAGCATGGTTCATGTGGGCTTCCCACCCTGTCTGGGATCAGGACAGCAGCTCAGGGGAAAGCAGGGTCTTTTGATCAGGATTCAGCCCTGGCTTTCATGGTAAGGTATCCTCCCCAAGTCTAGGCCAGATTCTTAAGTGTGGTCAAGGTGCCCAGTCTGTGTATTTCCCAGCCCCTCTGTTCTCTGGCTTTTGAGTATGTCAGCATCCCCTCTTGCCTCCCAAAATTCAGGGCCCACAGCGAGAAGAACAGCTCTACCCCCCTGAGTCACCCTGAGCAAAATGTAGGTGATCTCCCTCTCTGGCTTATACCCACCCACTGCCCACCTGTGGTCCACTGTGCCCAGCTGGCCTGCAGCCCACCCTGCTTCCTCCCTCTGTGCCACCATCCCTGAATGCCCAGTGCTCTACAGGACCTTTGTCACGGTATCTCCTGCTGCACAGGACCTGCTAAACTCATTCATGGAAAGGAGTGAATAGTAACAAGTGCTCCTTTTTGGAGTCTTTGCATTTTAACAAGTGGCCAATGCTTCAATTAAAAAAAAATATGAAAGAAAGAAATGTAAGAAGTTGATTGAAAGACCCGTAGTTTCTACACGAGGGCCTTCTGAGTGGTGGGCACCACATCCACACCACCTTCCTCACGTGGATCAAAGGCCGAAGCTGTCGGCCCATTGGCCTCCTTGCTGGTGGCCCTGGTGGGGTGGGCAGCTGTGAGCCCAGATCCCTGCTGCCCGTTAGAGAACCTGTCCACTGCAAACCAGGATGTCAGCAGAACTGAATGGCGAATCTAAAACTGGAACAAATTGCTTTAATTAGCTAAGACCCAAATCTAATTTAAATAGTATTTCTTCACTGAACCATGAACCAACTCCATTACCCTCCTCCCCCACTTGACCAGTGTAACCCAGAATTGAACTCAGAAGGGAGCGTACTGACCATCCAGCTAGCTACTGCCTCCCGTCTCGGAGATGAGGACACTGAGGCCCTGAGAGGGGTGACCCAGCTCAAGGCCATGTGGCACCTCAGTGGCCCACATCTGACTCTTTACTCTAATAACCCCTTACTCTCTCCACTATTTCAAGTGACCACTTGACTCAGAACCTCAAGAGACAGAATCACTTAGGTTCTACGTTATATGTCTTTGAATTGGGATCCTTCCCTAAAGTGTGAAGTTGGTAACTCAAAGGAGACGTGTATGTGGCTAGGTTAGCACTCCCCCCAACCTCACACATTCCCCCTTTCTCCCACAGTCCTAGGAAACCAAAGGCAAAGATTTCAAATGTATTGTGACCTGATTTGTATTAGGATTACTGATCTTATCGTTATTTGCCTCGATTATCTACTCATCTTTTATAAAGATTTTTTTTAATTAATTTATTTTTTACAGAGACAGAGAGTCAGAGAGAGGGATAGACAGGGACAGATAGACAGGAATGGAGAGAGACGAGAAGCATCAATCATTAGTTTTTCATTGCGCATTGCAACACCTTAGTTGTTCATTGATTGCTTTCTCGTATGCGCCTTGACCGTGGGCCTACAGCAGACCGAGTGACCCCTTGCTGGAGCCAGAGACCTTGGGTTCAAGCTGGCAGGCTTTTGCTCAAACCAGATGAGCCCGCACTCAAGCCAGCGACCTCAGGGTCTCGAACCCGGGTCCTCTGCATCCCAGTCCGACGCTCTATCCACTGTGCCACCGCCTGGTCAGGCTATCTACTCATTTTAAATTTACCTCCTAACGGTTATAACAATATTCACTTAAATGAGTAGTTCTTAACTAGGTGAGATTTTAGCCCCAGGGGACACTGATACCTGGAGACATTTTTGGTTGTCACAACCTGGAAGGGGAGCACAGTGTGGGCTACTGGCATCTTTTAGGGAGAGGCATGGACACTGCTAAACAATGCTTAGGACGACCCCAGCAACAAAGGATTATTTGGCCAAAAATGTCAATAGTGTCAAGATTGGGAAACTGTGATCTAAATTCCCACTGTTTCCTCCAAGCCTCTGTCCCACCACAGTACTGAGGTTTCTATAGTTCTTATACTCATGGCTGAGATACAGTTTGCTTTCTCCTTTTTTTCACTTAATATTGCATCCTGAGCTTTGTTCCTTCTTGCCTCGTTGTCTTCACAGTGACCATTTTTAATGGATATAATGCAGTTTTTCAGGTGGGTTGCTAGCCCATATTTTGCCTGACCAGTCCAGGTTCCTCACAGCAACTTGGTTCCTAAGAGACTTGCCAAGCGGGCTGCATGGGGTAGGGGTAGCTTGTGTGAGCCTGCTGGGGCCAGCCTTCGCCTCTGCCTCAGCCCAGGCTGATGCCATCGTAGTCTTCATCAGCCGAAGGCCTTTATGAAGCGCCGTGGTGAATATATCCAAGAGGGATCTCCTGCAGAGAGCTCCCTGACATCTGGGGCATGGCGGCTCAGACCGCACACGTGTGAGCCAGCCACGAAGGCACCCGAGGATCAGGCTGCAGGCCCCAGGCAGAGGATGCCAGACCAGATCCTTAAATGCATGACCAGAGTCAGTGTGTCAGAGAAGGGAAGAGAGGCTCGATCCCCAAAGGGAGCCAGGGCCTCGAGTTCTCTGCTCCAGCTGGCTGCAGTCTTCCTGAGGGATGTGGGATTCCAGCACTCTGCCGGGGGTCAGGTGTTCCAGGACCCAGTGTCCAAGGGCACAGCCTGGGAGAAAAGCAGGTGCTACCAGAGATGTTCCTCCGGAGACCTGCCCGCCCCCTCCCATCTCACCGCCGTGCCCTCTTCCTCCCCCTGCAGGTGTTCCACGAGCAGGGCATCCTCTTTGGCTACCGGCATCCGCAGAGCTCCGCCACTGCCTGCGTCCTCAGCCTTTTCCAGATGACCAACGAGACCCTCAACATCTGGACTCACTTGCTGCCCTTCTGGTACCTTCCAGCCCCCTTGGCCAGCTGCCTCATTTGGGAGCCCTGGGGAACAGGGGATCTTTAAAACACCGCTGGGGTTGGCAGGGCTGAGAGCGGCGCTGGGATGTTGGGGACACCCCATGGTGTGTGGGGGTGGAGCGAGGTGAACTTTAGGTCATGGATTGTGTTAGCATTCATGGGACTCCTGGTGGCTCTGCCACCTTCCCTGCTCCCAGGCCTGGTTTGGTCTTATCCCCTTCAGTTCTTGGAGGCTCTCTGAGTCTTCCATAAGCCCTGGTTAAAATGTCATAAGCTTGAGCAACTCACTTAACCTCTCTGAGCTTCACACTTTTCCATCTGCCAAGCAGGAAGATAGTCCGCACCCTCCCCAGGGTTGCCATGAGGATTATGGGAGAAGACATTAGGAAGGTGTTGGGCCGGGGGCTGTGGGTGCCCCGTAATTGTTTGGGAACCACAGCAGTTCCAGGCAATGGGTCAGGTGATGCTTTAATGCAGCAGCTAAGAGCAAAGCTCTGGGACACATGTGGACACAAATGGGAGTTGCCAGGAAGGTGAAGAGGGGAGGGACCTTGCTGAGTAAGCGTGTGTGTGTGTGTGTAGGGGGGGCACTGAGCAGCTTCACACCCCTCGTGCTGCATAATGAGGGGAGAGTACACATGCGGTCAGAGGCCAAATCATAGTATATCAGAGGTTATGCTGACCACCACCCCACGCAGACGACCACTGGTAGGTAGAGAAGTGGCCCAGAGAAGGGGGTGGCTTGCTTACATGAACCCTGCAGGGTCCAGGCTGCTCTCTGGACTGCTTTCTTGAGGATCTATCTTTTTTTTTTTTTTTCATTTTTCCGAAGCTGGAAACGGGGAGGCAGTCAGACAGACTCCTGCATGCGCCTGACCGGGATCCACCTGGCATTCCCACCAGGGGGCGATGCTCTGCCCATCTGGGGCGTCGCTCTGTTGCATCCAGAGCCATTCTAGTGCCTGAGGCAGAGGCCACAGAGCCATCCCCTTCATATCATGTTCAGAAGCCAAGAGGGTAGAAAGGACCAGAGTGTGCACAGGTGGAGAGGGGCCCGAGGGAGGAACGTGCTCCATCCAAGTCGGAGGCTGACCTAGAGCCCAGTGCGGGGGCAGGTGCCAGAAGCCTTCCCAGGGGAGATGACAGCATGGAGGCTCATGCTGACCTAGGGCAGTCTGTAAAGAAGCCTACGGCCTGCTCGCTGGTCTGGGTAGCAGCGAAATCCTGCCCAAGGAGGCTGTTTGTCATTTTACATTAAGTAAATCTGAGGTTGATAACAAATGCTAATTTGCAGAAGGGAACGGAGCCAGTGTCTGCCCTGGTCCCTCTTCTCCCTGGAACAGCTGGTGACCAGCTTCTTGCGCGCCCCCCAGTGCTCTCACAGCTAGGAGATCTGACGTGTGTGGACACCAGGGCCTGTCCTTCCCCCTCCGCCCGCCTTTCCACACTCTGCTTCCCCGGGGAGCTCAGACCCACAGCCTCTCCGGCTTTGGAACAGCTGCATAGTGTCCACTTTATGGGCCATTTATGGGTGTTTTAGGCTATTTTGAAGTTTGTGCCACTACATAAAGTGCTGGCCTGACCATCTTTGTTTGTGGGGCCTGAGCCCTGTGCCCAGATCCTGTGGGGTGACTTCCTAACTGTTTGACAACTGAGCCACGCTGGCTGAGGTGCCCACTGCATACGCACCCTTCGCTGCCAGGCCCAGCTGAACAGCAGAGTGGCAGGAGGGCTTGGGAGAGCCAGGAGTAGGACAGCCTAAGGAAGGGAGACCAGGGAATAACCTCAAGATGATCAAAGGATGTGTTTTGAGAAACAGCAAATAGCTTAAGCTTTACTTCTACTGGGACAGGAGGGAAAAGATTGCAAGTACAGCCAGAGGATTTAGCAATGCCCCTTGCATTCCTGCATGCAAAGCTTTGTGGTATCCTTCCCTGGGAGAGGTGGAGAGAAGGGGGCTACCTCTTTAGCACTTTGTGGAAGTGGTCAGTTCTGGAGGCAGGACCCCCTTGCATGAGCTATAGGTTAGGCAGATCCGATGCAGAAGTGTGCGATATTGCTGTGTAGAGATGGAGCCCCGAGACCCAGGCTCTCTCTGAGGCCCTCCTGGGCCCTGGCCACTCAGAAAAGTGGTTGCAATGTTGGTGGAGGAACAGTGTGGAAGAGAAGGGAGAAAAATGCCCTGATGTCCTCTAGACTTTCAGGCCCCCACTGGGGGGGTTGCTTTTGACTGAGAAGCCTTCCTGTGAAGTAGACATAGACGAATGATAGGAATGGTAACAGGTCAGATGTGGATCCTATGGGGAATGGTTGAATGCACCAGGGTTATTTAGTGTGGAGTTCAAAGCAGTGGGGAGGGATTATGAAGACTGCCTTAAATTATTTGATGGGCTTGTTTTCTATGGTCCCGTTGGGGGGCACTAGGGCTGATCAAATGGAGATCGATTCCAAGGAGACAGATAGTAGGTCAATGAAGAACTTTCTAACACTAAGAGCTGCCTTAGTAGGTGGTGAGCTCCCCATCTCTGGAAGCATGCAAGTTGGGGCTGAAGAATCACTTGGGCAAGATGCTGTAAGAGGGATCTGTCACCACAAGCAGGGAGAGGGGACCAGACTAGATAAAGGCGCTCTTCTTGCCCCTCCTGCTCACTGCCAACCAAAAAAAGGACCCCATTCACCCTCCCTTGAGGCTCATGGCATTTCACCAAAGTGAGAACATGTAGGGATTGGCCATCCCGGTGAACAGCCAGCAGAGGACAGTCAGGTGGGAATAAGAGGAGCCTCCAGCCATAGGGATTGAATGGGCCATGCTTTGTTCCAGGTTCTTCATGTGGAGGTTTGTGACCGCACTATATGGGATGGACATCCAGAATGACAGCTACTCCTGGCCTCTGCTTGTATACATGAGCACCAGCTGCGTCTACCCGCTTGCGTCCAGCTGTGCACACACCTTCAGCTCCATGTCCAAGAATGCCCGGCACATCTGCTACTTCCTGGACTATGGTGCTGTCAACCTCTTCAGCCTGGGTATGTGAGGTCTTGCTCTCGACTTCCTTCCACTGGGACTGAGCTCTCTGCTCCTTCCCCTGGAAGCTGGTGTCACCATAAGGCTTTGATGGGCTTGCAAAAGAGTCATGGGTATGCAGTGCCCCATCCAGGGTCCCAATGAGTGTTTATACACAACTTGTCCAGAGGTGTGCTGGCTATACTTAACGACTGGTTCTCTGGGGGACAAAAGCTCTGATCTGTGGTGTTTGCTGATTTGTGGTATAAATATTCCTGTATGTCAAACTTCAAGCCACCACCATGACATCACTGAACACAGGAGTGGGGAGAGAAACACAGTAGCTCACCATTACATAGTAATTCCTCTGAACTAACACAGTAGGTGGAATAATTAGTTACTATTGTTAATATGATTCACTTAATGTAAGTTTATATCATTTATTTTTTTATTTTAATTTTAATTTTAATTTTAATTTTTTATTTTTAGTGAGAGAGAGAGAGAGAGGCAGAGATAGACAGACAAACAGGAGGGAGAGAGATGAGAAGCATCAACTCATAGTTTTGTCACTTTAGTTGTTCATTGATTGCTTTCTCATATGTGCCTTGACCAGGGAGCTCCAACTAAGCCAGTGACCCCTTGTTCAAGCCATCGACCTTGGGCACAAGCCAGCAACCATGGGGTGAGCCTGCGCTCAAGCTGGTGACCTCAGGGTTTCAAACCTGGGACCTCAGCGTCCAGGTTCTGGGACAGAACAGAGCTCTATTCACTCTAAGACCACTAGTCAGGCTGTCATTTAATTGTTAATAATGGCTGTTGCTAACAATTGGTTCACAAGTTCTCTGAAAACAACAATCTGCCCTCATAGGGCAGGGTGAGCCAACCACACACATCAGTGCTGGTCTCTGCCGTGCCTGGGAGAGTAGTGGGGTGATCACAACCCCCTTTTGTCCTGAGGCTTAGAGGAGTTAGTGATTTTCTCAAAGTGCCACAAGAGCAGAATGGTGAACCCAAAGCTGGTGAGGTGGGGTAGTCCCTTTAACTCTGCTGTCCCTCGTACCGTCTCGTCCCTCTCCCCCACGATGAGCACCCCTCTGTCCCCTCACACCCCAGTTCTGGCCTCTTCTCCCTCCTGATCCTGCTCCATGTGTGAAGGCAAAGGCCTCGTCTTCCCTTCCCCGTGGGATGCCCGCCTCTATCTCATTTCCTCTTTTCTCTTTCTTCACAAGTTACACGTACACACACACATACACATATATACGATACACTATACACGTGTACACCTAAGCACACACCATGTATATATGTGTACTCTTATATGCACACATTTAAAACATATGCCATACACACATAGACATGCACATACACATGCACATACACATCTACACACACACACACACACACACACACACACAGGCGGTACTGCCTCACCTCCCACTGTCCAGCCCCCACCACTCACTAAAACTGGTTGCCAGGGCCCAGCCTCCCCCTGACACTTGGGATTTGTGGAGCTCTGTGGCTCTCTCTCCCCTCTGATGCAGGGCCCTGTGCTCCTCAGAGCCCCTCTCTATCTCTGGCCTCTGCTGCATCACTCCCTCCCCTTTCTCCTTCTCCTTTGCTGGGTCCCCTTCTTCTGCTCTCCTCCATATGTGAGTGAGCTCAGAACCAGTCCCTGCACCTCTGTTCTGACATGGCCCAGCTCCCTGGGTGATCTGCCCTGTGCCCACACCACCCCCCGACACCTCTCAGAGGTGCTCCCAAACCCCATCTCTAGTTTAAACTGCTTACCTGAGGTCCACCCCACACCAAGCTGTGACCTAGACTGCCTGCATTCTCCCCACCCCTGCCTCCACGTCAGAAACCTGTAGGCAACCCTGTCCCCCCTCCCTCTTGCCCTGACCCATCCCACCTCCACCACCCTCTCTAATCAGCACATTCAGTTGAGTCTCTACTCCATACTTTTCAAATACCCTCTACCTTGCACTGTTACAACACTCTCTTCTTTGCGCCCCCCCCCCCTGCAACCCCACTTCCACCCAGCTGTCCTGGGGAGGTTTCTACAATGACTTCTGACCATGGCACCCCTCCCACTTAAAACCTTTTGGAGTTCCCAGCTTCCTGAGATGAAGTCCAGCTCCTTAGCCCGGGATTTTCCACAGCCCTCGATCGCATGCCCAGACTCACTATGACAAGAGAAAGCATATTGGAGTAATTATGACAAGGCAGACTCCGATCTGAGCACCTGACACTCATCACCAAGGGGTAGCACATCATGGGGCTTGGTGGCCCAACTGCTACCATGCCTTAATACTGTAGTTTTATTCTCTTGGGCAAGTTTCTTAACCTCTTCGGCCTCTATTCTCTCGTCCACAAAATTGGCATAATAGCTTCTTCATAGGAGTGTTAGGAAGATTAAGTGCATTTTGGAAGTAAAGCACATTGGACAGTGCCTGGCCTTTAGTCAGCATGGGAGAATAGGCATTACCACAATGATCTAGTTACCCTGACAGCTGCCCCTGAGGTGGGGGGCCAGCATTATACCCATCATTATACCCAGGTGAGGCCGATGAGGCACAGTGAAGGTCAGTGACCCATCACACAGCTTGTCAGTGGCAAACCAGGGCCCCAGGAGTATGAGGGACCCCTGCCTGTGGCTTCCTCCAAGCCCCTAGCTCTGGTCCCACCTCCATACAGCGCTGGTCCCCAGCCTTGTCAGTGGTCCCTGCATCTCTGCTCCTCACTGGGAACGGCTTCCTGAGGACAGATGTGTACCTTTCACGTTTGGCTTTCCAGCCCAGTATCTGATGTGGGGTGTTCAATAAGCAGGGAAGAAAGGTCTAGTGGTTGCAGCGCCCATGGATTCCGCCAGGTCCCCCAGCTCCACATCTGCAGTGGCCCCTCCCGCGCTCTCTGACCCTGTGGAGACCCACGGTCCCCAGACTGACCGTGGCTCTGTTGCAGCTTCCCCCTGAGTTCCAGCCCCTCCTCCCTCCCATCCTGTGCATTTTCACTAGACTTTGGTCATCTTAATCCCCCACTCAAAAACCTTCTGGTTACACCTGACACTAACACAAAATAATATTGAGTGTAAACTGTATTGAGTATAATAAAAATTGTTTTAAAAAGAAACAAACCTTCCAGTTGCTCCCGAGTGCCTGAAAGATGAAGTTCACTTTCCTTAGTCCGGCTCCCAAAGCCATCTCCTGCTCTGCTCCCTGGAAAGCCCTCAGGGGCACCCATCACACTCCCCCAGTTCCTAAGGGGGCTTCCCAGATAGGCCCCTGTGCCGGGTGCCCGCCCACCCTGAAGCCCGCCTCACACCACAACCTGCCCAGAGACTCTGATCAACTCTGCCTCCCACCACAGGTTCTGGCAGCATCTGAGGTCCCTCGCTCTTACACCAACCACAGGACTGGGCACCTAGGCCCCAGGCAGCATGCATAATGCGAATGCATCCTGGTCCAGAGAGGGACCTCCCCAGAGTGTCGGGCCGAGAGGGGGGAGTGTCCTCCTGGAGGCAGCCCCCAGCTGGCTGAGTCCTCACAGGTGGCAGGCTGCAGTGGGGACATTGTGTTAGGAGCAGAGACGGATTAAGGTTGGTTGAGGCCCTGGGCACAGAAGAAAATATTGGGCCCCTTATATTAGAAAAAAGTGTAAAGTTGGGGTTTTGCAGGGCCCTTCAGAAGTCGGGGCCCAGGACAGGCACCCTGTGCGCCCACCATTAAATTCGCCTCTGGCCAGGAGGTGGCCATTCTAGTCCCTTTCTGCCTGTGTGACCCTGGGCATACATACCACTTGGCTTCACTAGACTCCATCTGTCAAGTGGGATCAGAAGCAGAGGTTTTGCGGCATTGAGCCCTGTTTCAGCCTTGAGCTAGAATTCCAAGTTCTCTGTCTTTGAAATAACAGGTGACCTTACACCTAATCCCTGAGGCCCTGGGCTGAATGCCCAGGGCTGCCTCTCCCAGAAGGGACTTCAGCAGGTGAGGGTGTCTGCAGAGGACATCTGGTCTATGTCCCCAGACAGTGACTTCCTCTGTTCTTTCCAATGAAAGCTGCAGCAGACACGTCTCATGGAGTTCCTAGTGAGCCCTCTCTCACAAACTCCAAACCCTAAAACAAAACGCCGAGGCTAGCCTCTTACACCCAGCCTCTCCGCTGGCCAGTGCTGCAGCCCACTGACGTGATTCTCCTCACCTCAGCAGGGTCCCCTCCCTGCACCGCAATCTTTCCTCTAGGAGCACCTTGTGCCGTGCCGTGCCGTGCCGTGCCGTGCCGGGCCGTGCCGGGCCGTGCCGCTGGGCGGACGACGCGTGCACACTCAGAGCAGAGCCGAGCACACTGGGGTGTGGTCACGGGTCGTAGCTGAACTGCCTGCGCTTGAAGCTTGGCTTTGCTGCTTTCTAGCCTGTGCCCCTGGGTGGGTTGCCAAACCAGTCTGTGCCTCCGTTTTGCCATCTGTGAAATGGGGATAAGTGCAGGACGGTGGTTATAAGGAACGTGTGAGTTAATATCTGCAAAGCCCGAGGAGCAATGTAAATTCTCAGGATAGGGTCTGGGTAGGCAGAGAAGAGAGAGGGGGGCTTTCGGGCAGGGGCGGGGGATGCACATACGAGGGTGTGGCAGCAGGACTACCCTACCCGTGGTCGGTGGGGATGAGGAGGCTCAGCCACAGGCCAGGGTTGGTCTTCCCAGAGAGCCCAGGCAGTGTCGAGTAGTGACTTCTTGCCCAACGCTGATTTCTCTCGTCCAGGCTCAGCCATCGCCTACTCCGCCTACTCGTTCCCTGACGCGCTGGTGCACACCACCTTCCGGGACTGCTACGTGACCCTGGCTGTGCTGAACACCATCATCAGCACCGGCCTCTCCTGCTACTCCAGGTACCTGGCCACTCCGTCTCAGGTGGAACAGGGCGGGGCTTCGCATGCCCCTCCGTGGACTGTGGGAGGGGACAGTGCAGGAGGCACTCGGGAGCCCGGGACTCCGTGCCGCGTGGGCTTCCTGTGGCTGGGGAGGACCAGCTTTGTGGGTGCCCAGCCGGCGCAGTCGGTCAGGGCCCCACGATCAAAAGGGCTCCACACTTGGTTTAAGGTTCTGCTGTAGCTGTCCTGAAATTATTAGTGATTTTTTAACAAGGGGGCCCTACTCTTTCACTTTGCACTGGGTCCTGCAAATTATGTAGCTGGTCTTGTTGCTGGACAGTCACTTACTGTCCTTGACCCTCAGTTTGCTCGCCTATAAAATGGGCCAACATCGGCTTTGTGATATGGATGTGAGGATTATAGGTAACCACAACACCTAGTACAAGCCTGGCCCAAAGGAGTGTCCCATAAATGTCCCACTGCTACTTGTGACTAACTGGGCCTGCCTCTGAATATGTGGTGGGTGACAGATGGTATCCAGATGTCGGACACATTCCCAGGGGAGCCCCAGGGCCACGGGGCACACCCAGCTTCCTCGCTCTAATTCCCTCAATTCTTTCCCCCTTTCACTCAAGAAAGCTTATTGGAATGAGAGCAACAGACATTGTCTTGAGGGTAACTACTCTAGTTTATATAGCTCTTTGTAAAAGTGACTTCCCTAAAACTCCAGTTCCCTAAATTACTTAGGGAACCTCTCAAATGGCAGTGTCAGGGCAACTGCCCTTCTAAATGGTGCCAAGATACTGGGCGCCTCCACCGGCACCAAGGTTGGCTGACAGGTCGCACCCACCATCAGTCCCCTCAGCCAGGATTCCAGCGAGCCCATTAGTCTCCCTGTTAAACCCGGGCCTCAGAGAAGTACTGTTCCCTGTGGCGGTACACTCTCCCCTGCACAGGGGAGGGAGAGGCCTGCTTCCGTAACTTCAGAGTGGTTTGGGCTCCAGCTCTCTTCGGGTGACACTCAGGTTTTGTGGGACTGACAGGTAGGCAAGTTTCACAAACTGGACAAACTGGTTTTCTTTAAGAATGAAAAGAGAGATTCTTAAACAGCATTAGGGATACTTGCACCAGCCTGCCCTCTGCTTACCTGTCCTGGGGACAGGTTGGAGCTTGCACTGGCTTACGGTGGGCGTGAGTCTCGCTCGTTTCTAGGCACAGTCTCAACACTGGGTTTTGTGTTACTTTGTTCTGGGAAAGGCCTGGGCGTAGAAGTGGGGGTGGGAGGTAAACTCTCTTTGCCCTCTTTCTGGACATCACAGAGCTCCCCTAAAGCTAAAGCGGTGAGGAGATAGGGTCTGTCCACAGGGTAGGAAGTAGAATAAAATGTCACAGGGTGATTCGTTCCTTTCTTCGTCCCCATTCCTCAAGGACACTGGTGAGTAAAAGCTCTCTGTGAAGTGCAGCCCGGTGCCAGGCCGGAGCTGGGAGGGCCGCAGACATGACGGAGCGAGGAGGAGGTCGGGCCCCTGCCGTGAGTGAGACAAGGAGCTAACACACATAGGGAAGGAACAAGGAGATTAAAACCCGCTCAGGAGAGGTGAAGCCTGTCTACGAGGCAGTGTGCTCGGACGCATGGGCTCACTGACGGCCTGATCCAGGGACCCACCCAGACCTGGAACTGGTCCTTGGACAAGTCCCTGTCCTGTCTGGGTAGCTCCTGCAGGGTGTGTGGAATTTGGGATCAGAGGCAGCAAGCAGGCTGAGGGGGCTGGAAAGGCTTTGTGAGTGCGGGAGGAACAGCCCCTGAGTTCGTGATCCAGGACTGACTTCCCGTGAACTCCCAGTGCAAATTCTTGGAATATTTGCTGCTTTTCTTTTTAACCTTCCCAAACTAGCTATAAGCCACCAGGGTAGACTGTTTCCTTCTAGGCAGGACTACCCCCTGACTGTTCCGATACAGTGAATGGGTCTTTTGCATGTGACAAGCCTGGAAACTTTGGACAAACTTATTTGGCAGGGCAGATTGGCTAGGAATCTCTTGAATGCCTGTGTCTGGGGACTTTTCCTTATCAATGAAATAGATTCTTTCTGTTTATGTATGTGACACATCTGTGGCTATTCCATCCATACATATATCCAACCATCCATCTATGCATCCAACCAACCAATCACACACAACATGTCTTCAATGCTCCAGGCATCATGTTAAGATCTGGGAATACCAGGAAGAGTAAGGTACGTCCTTGTCCTCGGAGAGTACCCAGTGCCTTAGGAGAGACAGACTGCAGACCCCCCAAAAGTCCAGATGGAGAACTGTCATTTCCTCTGAAGGCCAGGAGAAATGGCCTTTAGAGTGTAGCATTACGGAATGTGCCATAAACTAATACCGAAAATACCACATGACACCTGCATAGATTACCAGGGTTCTGCAAAGTGGCATTAGGACTGCGTACTGAGGGAGGTTAAGCCCTTGAGCTGGCGAGGAGAGAAGGACCTTTGGACAGAGCAGGCAGCCTGGACAAGGGTGAGGTGGCCGGAGAGGGTGGGACTGCACTGGGAGGCAGCAAGGAGCTTCCGGGCTGCCAGAGCCCACACAGCCGGCCGGAAGGGGCAGAGCGGCCAGAGGGGGCCCAGAGCGGGCTGGGGTCTGAGGTGCCTCAGGTGGCCGACTGGGACTTGCCCTGTGCTCCTGAAGGACAGTAGTATTCCTAGGAAGACAGTTCCGTAAACTCAGCTTCCGTGCCCTGAGAGGCTTCCAGGTGTGTTCACAACCACTGGCGCAGAGGTGGTGCTGGAACAGAAGGGGGAAGGGAGCAAACGCCACTTCCTTGGAGCCAGAGGTAGAGTGGGATGTCCCATGTGGGGGTCCTTGGGTGTCCTCCCCTTGTCCTCTTTCCTTCGCATTTTGGTGGCTTCCCTGATCTTACAAGGCCTGTCCTCTTCGTGTTCGTTCACTGTCTTCGTCCTCAGTGTCTGAGGAGTGAAAAGGGTGACAGGGGCAGGGCGTGACCGCAGCCCTGATGAACTTTAGGAGAAGCAGGTGGAGAGGAGGTCAAGGGCCACCCCCCAGGTTTTGTAGGCTTGCTGTGTGGCCAGTCACTGCCCACTCTGGGCTTCTGTGTCCCTAACTTAAGCAAGGACAACTGAGATGTCCTCTGGCTTCTTCCTCATTTGGGCATCCTACAAAGCCAGCATCTCTTCTGAGATTTCTCTCCTGCCTCTCGCTCCTGCTCCCTCAGTCTGCTGTATGGCCGGGCGCAGCGAAGACCCGCCTTCTCTGTCCCTGAGCGCAGCAGGAGACCAGGAACCTCGTTAGTAGCTTTCCACTTATTCCCATGCTTACCGGAAAATCATGGTCTAAATGGTACTCATTCCGCTACCGTACACATCCTTAAGGGAAATCCTCACACAGAGGACTGTGGACTCCCCTGGCTGGCTCTTTGGTCCTGATTACCATGGAAATTAGTTCAAATGAACATGTTCCAGAAAACTGCTTTCTCATTCTGTAGGATTGGAGAAGGGAAATGAGGGAATATGTGACCTCTCCATGGCTCTTGGAGCCTGGTGGGGTGATGGAGACCATGCCTGCCGACCACCCACAAGCCCAGGAAGGCGTCACTCCCTTAGGGACCTGAGTTACCCAGTGTTTTCTGTACATCACAGGTCACTCTAGGGACATTTTTGTTTATCTATACAAAGCATCCAGCCATTGAGGTTCTTTTTTTTGTTTTGTTTTGGACAAATACTTGCTCAGTGAAATGCCTTGTGATCAGTACTTTAAGGGACAGAAGGGATTGGCATCCCACGGAAACGTGAGCTGTGCTCTGAGATCCACGCCCTGGCAGTGGGGCCGAGGCAGGTCAGCGAAGCGTGGTGGCCCAGAAGGGGCTTTGGAGGGCAGGGCCGAAACAGGAGGCTCGGCAGACAGTGGTTCTCAGATACAGTGGAGGTCAGAGGGCTCGGCAGGGTGACAGAGTGCTCTGAGGGCCGAGGCCAGCACATGGAAGTATCCACACCCCTGCAATGTCACCCAGACAACAGAACCACCACACACACACACACACACACTCACACACACACACACACACACTCCCCTCAGCAGTAGAATGTTTTCAAAGGCCCACTAGTTCCAAGCAATAGTTCCAAAATTCATTGGCAAATCTTTCCAGCTTTGTTGCGACAATATTGATCAGGTTTTAAAACAGTCTGGTTTGCATCAATCTTCTCATGATGACATCCTCTCCCAAAATCTGGTGTTTCCTGCCAACCTAGTTCTAGGCAGAGGAGGCCCGACTCCCTGTAAATTGGCCCTCAACCTTGGGGTCCAAAGACTGCCTAACCAGGTGGGACTTGGCGGCATGTGGTGCTTTGCAGGATTCTGTGACCGGGGCCCTTTCCTCTCAGAAACTCTGCACTAGCGACACCCTGTGGCCTATCCTGGAATAGCACCTCTCTGTGGCTGCTGGCCTTTCCGCCCTTTATTCTCTGTTGCTGTCTCTCTTCTGTTCTGCTTTTTCTCCTTTTTTTTCCCCTGTAGACTCAGCTTTGCAGTTGGAGAGGCTGATTCATTTGCCCCCAGGAAAGCACTTTATCAGGCTGGGCGAAATGTTGTCTCAAGCCGCAGGAAATCCATGCTTTGGGGGATGGCCCTCGCCAGCCAGAGCCAGCGTTCTTCCTGTGTAAGTGCCACAGAAAGAGCGTGCTTCCACGGGGGCCTCCTTCAGCCTGATATGACAGGTGGTGGCTGTGGGTGGGGAAGGAGGGAGCGGCCTGCTGCGGTTGACCGGATCCGCCAGCGGAGACAGGAGGTCTCAGGGCTGTTGAGACTGGCCCTGGTTCTGGGGGCAGAGGGGCCTAGGGAAGGACAAGCAAGGGCTGGGGAGCAGTCTGAGGCTGCTCAGCCTGCTGGACGTCGGCCGTGTGAAATGGCAGCCAGACAGCCCTGGGTTTAAATCCTAGCTTTGCCTCTTACTAGTCATTGACTTCAGACAAATCACCCAGCACCGTCTCTTCACTCCTGTTCCTATCTTCTGGTGCTACGTGGCTGCAAGATGGGGTGGGGGAGAGGATGGGTCCCCTGACACACCTTGTTATAAAAGTTTCCATGTAGTGTTACTCTATGCTCTGCACAATTATAAGCTCATATCATTTCATCAAATCTTTGCAGCAAGGCCGGGATGGGGTACACTTGTCTCTGTGTTATACAGGAGGACTCTAAGGTAACACGAAGGTCACGTGACCTTCAGGCTCACACTGTCACAAAGGGCAGAGGCAGGATTTGAACCCAGGCTGTCCAGGTCAAACGCTGCATGCGAGATCACAGCGCTGCGCTGTCTCACCTATCCCTGGGCTTGTGCTTTGCTCCAAGGCTGGGGTTCCTATGCGGGGGTTTGATAAGTGAGGTCCCTATTTCTCTTCCTCCTTCTCCTTGAGCTTCTGTTTCCTCTTCACCCCATGCCTTCCACATGCTTCTCTGATTTGTGGGAGGGTCAGGAAAGAAGGAGAGATATGCCGGTGGGCTGGACTTAAGTTGGAGCTCGTCTCTGGAGGCTGTGGGGCGTGTCAGGTCCCATAGGGCTGCCTCTTACCCCAGAACAGGGATCCCTGGGGTCAGCAGTCCTGACAGCTGGGCGGAACACAGCCTCATAGGCTGTGTGTTCTGTCCAGGACCTCAGACGTGCTTCTGAGCTGGGTGTGGGCGTCTGAGCTGGGTGTGGGCGATCCAGACCCAGGCAGACCCAGCTCCAGCCCTTGAGAAGGTTGCCAACCACCTGGGAGGCAGATATGGGAGACTGTCATGTCCCACACTCAAGGTTAGAGGCAGCAGTGGGGTTCCCGGACAGGTGTCTGCACTGGCTCGTAGGGGACGCAGGCAGCCTGGCCAGGGAAAATGGGCCTGGTCTGAGGGCAGCAGCTTGTGGGCTGAGATAGGGGGTCTGGGGAGCAGAAGTGAGGCGTAGTGGTGGGACACAGACCCCACCCCCTGGGGAGAGCAGGATGAGGGGCCAAACTGTGGGAAAGACTGAGAGGGCCAAGTGCCTCCATTGTCCCACAGAACTCACCAGAACAGCCAGCCCGTGAGCCTCGGCGCACTGGCCCTGCATATCACCCGTGCAGCCCTGTGGGCCCCGGGGAAGACCAGCCCTCCACAGCACACTGCGGTACTGAAGTGTATCCCTGCCCTACCGCCTGTCCCAGGCGCATGTGTGTTCCTTTCCCCGAGCCCCAGTTCAGGGCTGTGGCTTCGTGTGGACATTCTCCTTGCCCTCCATGTCCTCTCTGCCACTGATGCTGTCCCACCCCCCTGTACCCTCAGCTGTTGTCCCCTCCCGCCAGCTGAGGCCCTGTCATGTTCCATGTCCTCTAGGACCTGCCTGTCTGTGACAACCAGCATAACTCGTGTTAATGTTGATTTCACTTGTCTTTGGATTGGAGGCGGGTAGCGGTGGTGATAAGGAGAGAAGGAAAGACCGTATTCACTCAGTTTCCCCAGGCCACTAGTATCGCTCTGTGTGGGATTAAATATTCTGGAACTCCCTCAGAGTAATTAAGCCCCTGATTGAACCAAGGCTTCTGCACAGTAATCACTGGGGAGGCTCTGGCTAGTCAGGCATCTCAACCTTCTCAGTGGCCCCGCCTGTGCCCCTGCGGCCACCCACACCCACACGTCTCCTTGTCCTGGTGGTCACTGCACTTCAGAAAGGCCCTTCGGTAGTCATATAACTTGGTACTTGAAGGGCTTCTGCTGACCGCTCCTCCCTGACTGCATCCGGGTACCACTGCTTCCCGTGATGCCAGGAGATGGAGGCCCCATCTTCCCACATCTGAGCTTGAGCCACTCCCGCGGTGCTGGGGGGAGAAGCTGCTGGGGAGGGCGTACAAGAATGCTCGCCTCCTGTGGACGGCTTGCCCGTGGTTATGTTTAATTTGCATGTGTGTATAATTTACTGACACTCTTTCGTTCTCATTTCTCCCCTCACCCTTTCTTCCCTGGTTTAGGTTTCTGGAACTCCAGAAGCCCAGGCTCTGTAAGATGCTCCGTGTCCTCGCCTTTGCTTATCCCTACACCTGGGACTCTCTCCCCATCTTCTACCGGGTAAGGGCCTGCTCTATCTCCTCTGCCCATTGGCAACAGCACGGAGTCCGTTGTGTCCTGAGCTTCTGGGGGTCAGCGCACCACACTGCTCACCATAGGACACACAGGCGTGGGGACCCAGGTGCTGCCTCATTGGCACTTGCAACGTAGTTATGAGACAGCATGACACAGAGGCCTCGAGGGACCGTAGGAGATGGGCCACCACCTGTACTGACTGGGGGCTCAGGAGCAGGGGAGGCGGCCTGGGGTTTGGTAGAGTGACCAGGAGAATGAGCTCTAAGAGCAGATCTCTAGTATTTACTCACTGGGGGCCTTTGGGCAAGTTATCTATCATCTCTGTGCCTTGATGTCTCATCTGTAAAATGGGCGTGGTAATAACACCTTCTTCCATCAGGCTGGAGGAAGATTACATGAGATGGTGGCAAGAATCCAGAAAAAGTATTATTATATGATATCATTAATTAATGTGTTATTAGTAGTGATGGAAAACATATAAATGAAGGTCTTGAAGAGACGGGAATTAATTGGAAAACATGAAATAAGAGAGTGTAGGAAGAAAGACAGGAAGGTTTATGCACTCTCAAAACAGGTGGGCGTGAGTTCAAATGCCAGTTCCCCCCTGCTCATCAGCTGTGTGACCTTAGTGCACATAACCTGTCTGAGCCTCAGTTTCCTCCTCTACCAGTGGGGTCAAGATCCCCTCCTTCACAGGGGGTAGAGGTGATGAACCAAAACAACAGATGTGCTGAGCTCAGTGCTGCCTGGCACGTGGTCAGCACCCCGTGAGTGGTGCTCCCCTTCCAGGTCTGATGCCTGCCACCAGGAGGGCAGGGCCAGGGAGTGAAGGGGAGGGGCCGAGCTGGCTCCCCCAGCTGGAGCACTGACCACATGCTCTGTGCTTTGCTGGGTGTGGGCCCCCAGGGAGACACAGAGCTGGGGGTGCAGTCCGTTCCCCCCTTCCTTCCTTGAGGACACAGACCACACACAGAAAACTAGATCAGAGAGACCACGCTGGTCCCACACGCCAGCAAACCACACAGCACAGGTTCTGCGCCATCAAGCATGGCGGGCGCCTGGCACACAGCCACGGTGGGCAGTGGGAGGGAGGTCTAACCCTGAATATGACGTTGAGCAGTGCTCTGACTCCGGAACCAGCCTACCTGGATCCAGAGCCTGACTTCATTTCTTTTTTTTTTTTTTCTGAAGTGAGAAGCAGGGGGCAGCAGATAGACTCCCAAATGTGCCCAACCAGGATCTACTGGGCATGCTCACCAGAGGGCGATGCTCTGCCCAGCTAGGAAGTTACTCTGTTGCAACCGGAGCCATTCCAGCGCCTGAAGCAGAGGCCATGGAGCCATCCTCAGCACGGGGGCCAACTTTGCTCCAATGGAGCCTTGGCTGCGGGAGGGGAAGCGAGAGACAGAGAGGAAGGAGAGGGGGAAGGGTGGAGAAGCAGATGGGCGCTTCTCCTGTGTGCCCTGGCCGGGAATCGAACCCAGGACTTCCACACGCTGGGCCGATGCTCTACCACTGAGCCGACTGGCCAGGGCTGACCTCACTTCTAATCAGTGGTTTGCAAGTCGCCCTCCAGCCCAGCTTCCTTATCTGCAAAATGGCAAAGTAGGGTCTGCCTTGCGGCAGTTGTCCAGGGGCCAGTGAATTGATGCAAGTAGAAAGCCTGGCCTTGTACCCTCTCAAGGTGGTGGCTGCTGTCACCATTTATAACAATAACAATAACTATTCTTAACTCTGGAACAGTGCTGCGGTATAATTAATACTTTCTGATGACTCAGAAGGCCTTCGAGGGATTGCCAAGCCTCAACGCCTTAATTAGGAACTTCAGTCTAGGGGATGTGCTGGTGAGACAGGTGTTCACTTGTGAATGACTGCTCTTCACTATACTTACACATTACCTCTGGGAACAAGAGTGGGAAGGGATTTAATGGGGTTATGCCTTTTCTTTCCATTCTTCTTCTCTTTTGTTTTATTTTGTTTTTCCTTGTTGTTGTTGTCGTTATTAAAATTAAATAACCCAAAAGGCTCTCATGAGCACTTATGGGATTAAAATACACTTGCACCGGGTCTCAGCTGATCCCTCTCAGAGTATGCATTCTGCTCACACAGTCCCTGAGCAGTCTCTTTCCAGGCCCCAGCCCTGAGGAGGTGGGGCCTCGGCCCGCGGAGTCCACAGGTGTGTGCCAAGGTGTCTGCAGGTGATGGATGACAAGGAAGGGGACCTCCTCTCAAGACTCGATGTTTCTTTTAAACACCTGCAGCTGTTCCGGTTCCCAGGGGAGAGTGTACAGAACGAAGCCACCTTGTACCACCAGAAACACACGGCCATGACTCTCCTGGCCTCTTTCTTCTATTCTGCGCACCTGCCGGAGCGCCTGGCCCCTGGATGCTTTGACTACATTGGTGAGTGTGCAGTGACTCTGCTGCCCTTGCCCTCCAGCCCGGGAGGGCTCCCGTCCCTGACACCTGTGCTGTAGCAGGGGAGGGGAGGCAGCGGCAGGGAGAGAGGCAGCTCCTCAGGAAGTTCTCCAGGTGGAGGCCAGAGTGAGTTAACAGAGGCTAGGATGTACGTAGCCAGCAAGTGGCCAGGGAGGATGGGAGAGCATGTGGGTCTAAGACTCTGCAGCATTGCTGTGAGGCATGGGGCTGCCTCTGTGCCGAGGAGAGGAACATGTCTGCCTTTGTCTCGTTTAGGTGGGTGTGACGGGGCCAGGAGTCAGGTAGAGGAGAGGTTCTCAGGTGTGGTTCCCAGACCAGCCATCTCAGTTTCTCTTGGGAACATGCAGATTCTTGGGCCCTACCCCAGACATCCCAAACCAGAAACATGGGGGGTGGGGCCCAGCCCTCACTCAGAGGCTGTGTGAGGTGCTAAGTAAGCCTGAGCCGGCGGTAGAGCGTCGGCCTAGCGTGCGGAGGACCCGGGTTCGATTCCCGGCCAGGGCACACAGGAGAAGCGCCCATTTGCTTCTCCACCCCTCCGCCGTGCTTTCCTCTCTGTCTCTCTCTTCCCCTCCCGCAGCCAAGGCTCCATTGGAGCAAAGATGGCCCGGGCGCTGGGGATGGCTCTGTGGCCTCTGCCTCAGGCGCTAGAGTGGCTCTGGTCGCAACATGGCGACGCCCAGGAGGGGCAGAGCATCGCCCCTGGTGGGCAGAGCTTCGCCCCTGGTGGGCGTGCCGGGTGGATCCCGGTCGGGCGCATGCGGGAATCTGTCTGACTGTCTCTCTCTGTTTCCAGCTTCAGAAAAATGAAAAAAAAAAAAAAAGTAAGCCTGAGCTCGCTAAAGTTAACGAAGTGATGCGGCAGCAAGGAGGTGTCAGAGCCACAGGGTTTGCACCTGCTGGTAGAGTCCTCTCCCTCTCTGTCTAGGGGAGTGCTGCAGGCACTGCAGAGTGCCACGCCCCCAGCTGGCTCTGGGACTGACTCTGGGATGGCTGGGGCAGCGCATGGGTCACTTCTGGTGAGGCGCATGTGTGTTGGGAGGAAAGCTCCTTAGATAAACTACCGTGGGACCCAAGGGGTCATCCTTGTCTCCATGTGCTGAGCGGAACCTTGCTTCTTCTCAACCCAGCTTGTCTGTCATTTTCCATCTCCTCCCACCTGAGACACGTGGCCAGATTTGCTCTGTTCATTCTGATTAGAATTGCATCTCTTTTACTTATTCTGTCCTGCTGGGAGGGGTTACAGCAAACAGACTGCTTTTAGAGGACAGATTTCAAAAAAGGAGGGAAACAAGTGGAGGTACCTGCCTACAGGAACCCACCAACCACATCCACCTCCCTAGCCCCAGCTGGATGAAGGGGAAGTGATCGTGTATGAAGTCTGGGGGATCCAAGAAAAATAGTTCTGGGCTTTATTTTGCCAAGTTCCTGAGTTTTTAATAACATTTTAGCCTGACCTGTGGTGGCGCAGGGGATAAAGCGTCGACCTGGAAATGCTGAGGTCGCCGGTTTGAAACCCTGGGCTTGCCTGGTGAAGGCACATATGGGAGTTGATGCTTCCAGCTCCTCCCCCCTGTCTCTCTCTTCTCTCTCTCTCTCTCTCTCTCTCCCTCTATCTGTCCTCTCTAAAATGAATAAATAAAATAAAAATTAAAAAATATATATAAACTATAAAAAAAAATAACGTCTGTCCCATCCTCTTGGGCCTAGAGGTACAGAGCAGAAAGACAGCCCTATGGGGAGAAATTAGCCAGAGAGCAGTTCATGACAGATCATTCAATCACTGAGTCTGCTGGATCCGGACTCCCCGTCCACCAGCCCCAGGGGAAGCGCTGGACCGCATTGCTCACAGGAAGCTCCTCCCTCTTCCTATCAGGCGGGATTGCTGAAACCACTCTGCCTGCTGCGGCCACGTTTCAGATCTGTCCAGGGCTCATGGCTCATCTCCCTTTCTATGTCCTGTCCTAATGGAGACACATTGGAGCCTTGGGTGATGAACAGAGCTAGTCACCTCCCTCTGCGTGGCCCTGCCCTTGGAGAATCCAGCTCTCTACTGACAATAAGTCACTTTGCTGCATCGCCCACAGAATTTGGAAATTGTACACAGCTCATTAGTATAGCATGGGTGAGGCAAGAGTGGTCCCTTTAAATACATCCTCTTCCAGGGGATGCTTCCTGCTATAAGGAACTCATCAGCCACCCCGCTGAGAAGCCCCAACTGTCCTACACTCTCGTTCCTGACTCTGCTTCTGCCCAGCTGCACTCGTGGCCAGGCTAGTCCCTTCTGAGGACACATGTATTGAATACTTACTCTGGGATGAGTCCTGGGGTATAACACTGAACTAACTCTCTCTCTCTCTCTCTCTCTCTCTCTCTCTCTCTCTTTAAACTGAAGAAGAGTCCTTATGTACTGTTATGTTAATCTGCTGGGGCAGCCATAACCAAGAACCACAGACTGGGTGGCTTAAACAAGAGTCTTTTTTCTCACAGTTCTGGAGGTTAGAAGTCTGAGATCCCTGTGTCACTGGGGTTGGTTTCTTCTGCGTCCTCTCTCCTTGGCCTGCAGGCTGCCATCTTCTTTATCTCTCGTCACGTGGTCTTCCCTTCTATGTACATGCATGTCCATGTCCTAATCTCCTCTTATATAAGGACACCAACCATAGTAGGCCCCATCCTGATGACTTCATTTTCACTTAATTGTCTCTAAAACTTCCCATCTCCAAACATGGTCACATTCTGAGATACTGAGGGTTAGGATTCCAACATATGAATTTGAAAGAGGGAGACAGAGTGCAGCCATGACACATGTGGTCTTCTCATCTTACCTCTGGTTTCTGAAGGCTCTCCTCCAGAACAGTCCCCAGGCCTGGGCAACGGCCTCCTTTTCTCACCAACCAACAAATGCTCATGTCCCAGACCACTCCCGGCCCCCTCTGCTTTCCACCCCCGCCTCGCCTCTGTGGATGGGATCTGGTGAACGGGGGTCCTGCAGGTCACGAGAGGAAGGGCTCCTGGTCGTGTCTGGGATTGCCAGTCGTAGAAAGTATAAGTAGCCGACAGAAGCTTTGGTGGCTTCTCCTGTGGCACTGAGGTCACAATCTGAGTTCATGAGCACTGGCTCTTAAGAGATGACCTTTGGCAGAACGTGATGCCTACCTTTTTCATGTGAGAAACAGGGCTGGTAAATTTGGTTTGCTCTGATGGCCTTTTTATTTTTATCACATTACATTTAAAAAATAAATTTATTGAAGTATTTTTTACATATCACATAATTCCCTAATTTCAAGTAGACAGTTTAATGATATTTTTAGTAAATATACCAAGTTGTATGACCATCACCATAAACAAGGTTTAGAACATTTTTATCACCCCAGTAAGATCCCTCATGCCCCTACACTGTTCATCCCCACTCTCACCCCCTGCCCAGAGCACCCACTAATCAATATTTTGTCTCTATAGATTTGCCTTTTCTGGACAGTGATATGAATGGAATCAGACAGTGTGTGTATCTGGTTTCTGGCTTCTTCTCCTCAGCATGATGGTTTAGCATACATGCCAGACCATGTATCTATAGTCATTTCTTTTTTTATTGCTGATTTTGCTGACCTTGTGTATACTTGCTATATAGGTCACAGTCACCAGCTGTTCCACGTGTGTGTGATCCTGGCCACGCACATGCAGATGGAAGCCATACTTCTAGACAAGACTCTGAGGAAGGAGTGGCTCCTGGCCAACTCCAGGACCCTGTCTTTCCCTCAGATCGCTGGAGCCATCCTTCTGTGCCTCGTCTTCAGCCTCAGTAACATAGTTTATTTCTCAGCTGCTCTGTACCGGATGCCTGAGCCAGAATTACATAAAAAGAAAACATGATTCGGACCCAGAGCTTTTTGTGCCAGATGTCAACATTAAGCTACAATATCCTAACCACCATAAGCCAGTGGTATGTGACCAGTTTACAGTGGCCTAAAATATTCATAATGATTGGGATCTTGGCATTTTTAGTGGGTTCATATCAATACGTTATTTAACTGGAGGAATTTCTCTAGATTTGCACTGACTCTGTATGTTTGATTTTAAAAGAGGAACATAGGTTCAAGTCTCCTCATTCAGGTAAATCTTTCATATTTCATTAAGTTTTAAATTTATTTAAAATGACTTTTTCAATTTTATTTAAACAGTTGGGCTTAGCATACTAGCTTTGTAGCTTTACTATTAAACAGTTGGATTAAGCTTTCCTACCCTTGTAGTATTACTCTTTAAAAATGGAACTTGCTTCGTTAGCTGAGTTTCACGTAGCGAAGCCTGTCCCAAGAGCTCCCACAGTGGAAGGAGAATGAGCCAGAGAGGTCAAGGGGAGAGGGGCCTGGAAGGAGGAACCGGGCCTGTGGGAGCCCTGAGAGCTGGAAAGGCAATTCCAGAATGAAGAGATCTGGTTGGAGGAGGGGGTCTTCTTTCTTTCCCCACCTAGTGAGGGGAATGGATAGAAAGAGAGCCCTCTTTTTCTTCAGGTCCGTTCTGCTTCAGGGTGTTAGTTCCCATGTCAGTGGATTTGGATTTTCTTAGAAGTCCACAGGCAATGACTGGGTGTCCTGTGTTCTTGCTGTTTTGTTCTGTCTTCCTGTTGCCAGTTTGATGCTGCTAAGTATTAGTCAGTGCGGGTAAAACGTGTTACACCACGGAAGCTGGCTGACTTAATCCCTGTTGGTCATGCTCATTTGTCACCTTTTAAATCAATGACATCACTGTATTTAGGGATGTCATACTTTTTGGTGTCGCTTAAGCATTTCAAATATGCTGCAAAAATTCTTTTAAAAAATTTAGTTTTGGCCCTGGCCGGTTGGCTCAGCGGTAGAGTGTCGGCCTGGTGTGCGGGGGACCCGGGTTCGATTCCTGGCCAGGGCACATAGGAGAAGCGCCCATTTGCTTCTCCACCCCCCCCCCTCCTTCCTCTCTGTCTCTCTCTTCCCCTCCCGCAGCCAAAGCTCCATTGGAGCAAAGATGGCCCGGGCGCTGGGGATGGCTCCTTGGCCTCTGCCCCAGGCGCTAGAGTGGCTCTGGTCACGGCAGAGCATCACCCCCTGGTGGGCAGAGCGTGGATCCCGGTCGGGCGCATGCGGGAGTCTGTCTGACTGACTCTCCCTGTTTCCAGCTTCAGAAAAAAAATAAAAAATAAATAAATAAATAAATAATTTAGTTTTTGCCCTGGCTAGTTGGCTCAGTGGTAGAGCATTGGCCCAGTGTGTCACTGTCCTGGGTTCAATTCCCAGTCAGGGCACACAGGAAAAGCGACCATCTACTTCTCCACCCCTCCGCCTCCCCATCCCCCTCTTGCTTCTCTCTCTCTCTCTCTTCTCCTCACCTCCTGAAGCCATGACTCGATTAGAGCAAGTTGGCCCTGGGCGCTGAGGATGGCTCCATGGCCTCCTCCTCAGGCGCTAAAAAATGGCTCTGGTTGCAACGGAGCAAGAGCCCCAGATGGGCAGAGCACCCCCCTTAGTGGGCTTGCCGGGTAGATCCCAGTCTAGCACATGTGGGAGTCTGTCTCTGCCTCCCTTCCTCTCACTAAAAAAAATAAAAATAAAAATAAATTAGTTTTCATATGCAGAGGATGCTAAAGACCTTGCCAAAGGGTTGATCGAATGTGGTGATTATTCAGGCATTCCTGAGAATCTGAAACACTTGGTGAGCTTGTGGCAAATGCAGATTCCCAGTGAAACCGAGAGATTCTGCTTTCCTAGTGTAAAATGTAGGTTTCTAAGAGGGGAGCAGCACGTGATTCTGATGCGGAAGGGCCACAGGCCAAAGTTGAAGAAATGCTGTTGTCAGGAATTCCAGAAGGCACTGGGCTGTCAGCTTTGTTTTCATTGATATAATTTTCAGCAACTCACCACCTAAGGATGTGTTCCCGCTTTCCACTCTGCATAATGCTAAAACACTGAGCATTTTCCCATCCGTTGCATTACTAATTAAAGTTCAGTATTTCATGATATTTTCACAGCATTCAGAAATGCTGACACAAAGGAATTGTTAACAGAGGCCCATCAACCCCTGCTCTGTACTTGCTAATAATTCAAGGGGCTGTCTACCATATAGGATCCTCTTTGCTGACTCAGGACCACCCCCATATCATAGAATACTGCCTTTGTGGTTAACTAGCCCAAGTTGAAATGCCCTGTAAATAGCTCATCGTCCAATCCTCTGAAGACAGTAACAATTTATATTGGATGAGAGTGGTCAAGAAATATGATTCCATTAGTTTCATTATTTGTTTTCTTCCTCTAGGGCAAGTAGACTGATAAAATTATATGGGCTGGTAAATTTTTGGTCCATTAATTGCAAACTACATGACAAAAATTTTTTTTTAGCAACAATCTGAAATCATTGGTGAAATTTTATTCCAGCAAGATAAATGAACTTCTGTCTCATTTTAATTGTGCCTTTAATTTTACAGTGAAAAGAAGGTACAGTATTTTAAATGCCCTATTTTAGTAATGCCAAAGACATGAAGGCTTTCATATTCTTATTTATAACAATAAAATCATATTCTTCATTTAACTTAGAAATAGTGGGAAGAACCCTGGCCAGGTAGCTCAGTGAGTTAGAGTGCTGTCTGGATACATCAAGGTTGTGGGTTTGATCCCTGGTCAGGGCACATACAAGAATCAACTAATGAATGTATGAATGAGTGGAACAACAAATTGGTATTTCTCTCTTCCTCTCCCTTCCTCACTCTCTCTAAAATCAATAAAAATGAAAAATAAATAGTTGGAAGAAAATGGGTGATTAATTTGAAGAGCTCTTAGATTATTTGGTCTTTGGTTATGTTACTCTTGTCGTGCTTCCTGATGAAAATGAAATGATCTATCAACAAAATAAGATCAAGTGTTTCAGAATGTTTTTATAAGTTTGGTAAACTTAATCCATTGTATATTTTTGGACAGTGTTACAAATTAAAATTTTATAACCATTTGCAGAGCTTCTAATGTGTAGTGAGAATGAGTTCAAATATAGGAATTATCATTAAGTCTGATGTGGGTATAGTTTTACCTAAGTCATCCCAGAAAATCAAAAAAGTTAGCAGTGGATCAGTTGAAAACCTCACTGGCAAGATGCTTTCTAATGTAGTTTTCAGAAACATTTTTAATGTCTCAAACACTTTAGAGATGTGCTATATACCCCCATTGGTGTCAACTGCTCACCCTGGCACTGTCTCAGAAGGGGCTACTGGGGGTAAGCACATTTGTAATGGGATGTCCCTTGCCCCCATCTCTCTGAAAAAAACATAACTCTAAATGTGCTAGACAGTACAGTTGTGATAAAACTTGAATGTGTCTGAATGAGGCTATTTAGTCAACTGTATCTCCCTTTATTCACTGTAGTTTCATTTTCCATTACTTAATTTTTAGAGTTATGATCCATCTTTTTTGTTAAAGAAATGAGTTTGTCATTGTTGATTAAACTTGGAAGTGGGAAGTTTAGGAACTTTTGAGTACAAAGTGATTTAAATGTTGGTTGCTTTTTGTGGAACCCTGCTCGTGTGAGAGGTTGTGAGGAAGGCGGTGGAGTAGAATGGTATTGTCAGGCATGTTGGAGAAACACTTCATTTGGATCTACTGTGTCCCGAGTTTGTTTCAGCCATGATACCCTTCTTATATGAAACACTTGTTAACACTGTACAACAATGTTTTATGACGTATTAGTTGAATGCCAGCCTTTGATTTTCTAGTCAACAATCCACTATGGATGACAAAAAGAGCCATTTCCAGACTCAGAGTTGTCCTTCCAATGTCTAGTTTTCTTAAATTGTGTGGGGGAAATAAATAAAGTTTATTTATTATAATACAGTTGTCCTGTTTCCCACTTGTTTTGCTTATGTTTTATCTACCACACTGCAAATGTGTTCATTCATCACAAGAAAGATATTCCTGCACGTGTGTGCATTGCTGAATCATTTCAACACCCATTCTCATCTCAGCAACAAATTTCTAAAACTGGCTCAACATTTATGTCCTCCAAGGCACAGAACGAGGGGCCTCAAAGACAATTCCATCCACCTTTCACAAATGTATTTGATGTAAAAGGCACAATTTCAGGCCCAAATGAACAAAGAACACACAGGGTATAGAGAGTGGAGGTTGTAGTTTTAATTAAAAAAAAAAAACAAACCCAGGTGATTTTTAATATAAGGGAGTTTAAGAAGCACTGATATCATCCAACCACTCCTTTAAAAAACAAACATAATTTCAGACTTAGAAAAACATTGCCAAATGGAACAAAGAATCCCCAAGTACTTTTTACCCTTCCCCCTTTTGATGTTGTGTAACTCTTCTCTAACAGGGAGAAACTCCGCTGTCGTTACCACAATATACCGTATTTTTCACTCCATAAGACACACTTTTTCCCCCCAAAAGTGGAGGGGGAAATGCCCGTGCATCTTACGGAGTGAAAAATATGGTATTTTATCAAATATTTTAACACACCATTTGGTTCAGAATACTTTTTTTCTTATTTTCCTCCTTAAAACTCTAGGTGTGTCTTATGGTCAGGTACATCTTATGGAGAGAAAAATACGGTATTTGCTCAATCCTAGAATTACAATGTTTCAAAATTACTAACCTAGCCTGACCTGCGGTGGCGCAGTGAGTAAAAGCATCGACCTGGAACACTGAGATCGCCGGTTCAAAACCCTGGGCTTCCCTGGTCAAAGCACATATGGGAGTTGATGCTTTCTGCTCCTCCCTCCCTTCTCTCTCTGTCTCCTCTCTCTAAAATGAATAAATAAAAAATAAAAATATAAAAATAAATAAATAAAAAATAATTTTAAAAAAATTACTAACCTATGTCAGAAAAAAAAGCTTACTAATTAGAACTCAATATGTTTCAAGATCTTTTTGTTTTGAGCCTGAGGGCATGTGGTCTGTAGTCTTCATTACTTGGGTTAGTAGTTATAGCCCCTTTGGTGTGTATGCTATTCATTTGATGTGGTTTAGATCAGTGGTCCCCAACTTTTTTTGGGCCACAGACCAGTTTAATGTCAGAAAATATTTTCACAGACTGGCCTTTAGGGTGGGATGGATAATTGTATCATGTGTCCGAGACAAGCGTCAAGAGTGAGTCTTAGACGGATGTAACAGAGGGAATCTGGTCATTTTTTAAAAATAAAACATCGGGCCCTGGCCAGTTGGTTCAGCGGTAGAGCGTCGGCCTGGCGTGCAGGAGTCCCGGGTTCGATTCCCGGCCAGGGCACACAGGAGAAGTGCCCATCTGCTTCTCCACCCCTCCCCCTCTCCTTCCTCTCTGTCTTTCTATTCCCCTCCCGCAGTCGAGGCTCCATTGGAGCAAGGATGGCCGGGGCACTGGGATGGCTCTGTGGCCTCTGCCTCAGGTGCTAGAATGGCTCTGGTCGCAACAGAGCAACGCCCCATAGGGGCAGAACATCGCCCCCTGGTGGGCATGCCGGGTGGATCCCAGTTGGGTGCATGCGGGAGTCTGACTTGCCTCCCTGTTTCCAGCTTCAGAAAAATTAAAAAAAAAACAAAAACAAACAAACAAAAAACATCGTAAGCCCTGGCCAGTTGGCTCAGCGGTAGAGCGTCGGCCTGGCGTGCGGGGGACCCGGGTTCGATTCCCGGCCAGGGCACATAGGAGAAGCGCCCATTTGCTTCTCCACCCCCCCCCCCTCCTTCCTCTCTGTCTCTCTCTTCCCCTCCCGCAGCCAAGGCTCCATTGGAGCAAAGATGGCCCGGGCGCTGGGGATGGCTCCTTGGCCTCTGCCCCAGGCGCTAGAGTGGCTCTGGTCGCGGCAGGGCGACACCTCGGAGGGGCAGAGCCTCGCCCCCTGGTGGGCAGAGCCTCGCCCCCTGGTGGGCAGAGCTTGCCCCTGGTGGGCGTGCCGGGTGGATCCCGGTCGGGCGCATGTGGGAGTCTGACTGTCTCTCCCCGTTTCCAGCTTCAGAAAAATACAAAAAAAAAAAAAAGTATTAAAAATAAAACATCGTACAGACTTAAATATAAATAAAATGGAAATAATGTAAGTTATTTATTCTTTCTCTGCGGACCGGTACCAAATGGCCCACGGACTGGTACTGGTCCGCGGCCCGGGGGTTGAGGACCACTGGTTTAGATCATGTTTCTTTTTGTACCAATTTTATAATCCCCCCCCTCAAGCTTGTTGATTTTATTGATTTGTTTTCTGAGTATATAAAACATTCACTTCTAATTGTTCATTTTATAAACAGCCTGGGAATGTGAGATGATGTTTCCAAGACCACTGAAGAAAGAACGCTCTCCCTTGGGTGTTGGGTGTATCCCAGCTCCCAGGGTAGTTAGTCCTGTCTCCATTTTACCACCTTTCCTCAAATACTCTGGGCTTTGACAGGTTCTTGTCATTACTGTTTATTTGGTTCCTTAGCTGGGTGCTTGGATTAATTATAGTTTCTAATCTGTATAGTGGCTACTCCTCTTCAGTGATTTGCATAAGACCCTCTCAGTCTAGTTTGTCAGTTTCTTACAAAGTTACACTTACAATACTAGTAATTCCACCCAAGAGAAATGAAAAAACATGTCTACATAAAGATCTGTATACAAATATTTATAATTATACTAGTTTCATTCATAATCACCAGAAAGTGGAAACAATCTAAATATCCATCAATCTAATGAATGAATAAATCATACATTCATACAATGGAATACTACTCAGCAATAAAATGGGATCACACTACCAGTATAGGCAACATATGGATAAACTTCAAAAGCATTATGTTAAGTTAAAGAAGAAACTCTAGGAAAGACAAAACTCTCAAAGGAAGTTAAGAAAGTGGTTGCCAAGGCCTGGGGGTAGGGGACAGTCATTGACTACAAGGGAATTTTGTGTGGTGGGAATATTACGCATTTGATTCTGGCAATGGTTATAGAACGTGTATGTCAAATATGTAAACAGTACAACTAAAAAGGGTGAATTTTACTGTATGTAAATTGTACCTCAATAAACCTGACTTTAAAAAAGACAGCCTCCCAGTTCTACTCTCTCCCCCTCTCCTGCCCTCACCTCTGGTCAGGATCTCTAATTCTAGGGTGTAATGCAAATCTTTCACTGGGTGTGGAAGCCCTTTGGGGGAAGAGATTAGGATGTGTTAGGTTTGAGGTGCCTGTAGGACACTCAGAGAAGTAACATAATTGGCATTTTTTTAAAAACTAATAAGGCAGAGCGCTTAGTATGGATTGAAGTGAGGGAGGAAGAAGAAACGGGCCTGAAGAAAAGCTGGAGGTGGTGCAACTTAACTAGGTCCTCGACTGGGGTGTCCTCTGAAGGGATGGGTCCATTCATTCTTTCTCAACACTTGTGGAGTACCTCCGTTATTGTTATTGGGCGTTGGGGGGAGCAAAAGTGTGTTAGCGAGGGTTTGGGATTAAGAGGGGAAGGAGACAGGAGCAGTGATTGTAAGTTGGGAAGTGAGCGCCAAAGCAGACAGGAGGTGCAGTAACTGGGGAGTGCAGGGGACTGGATATAAAGCAGAGGCCAGCGTGCGGAGCAGGGTAGGTGGCAGGAGATCTGCTGAGAACTGAGGATAAGAAGACGTTGCCAGAGGAAGGGAGGAAGGAGAGCTTAACAGCAAGAGGGAACGGTGTGTGAGCCCTGTGTGTGCAGGGCACTGAAGGTCAGTGTGGCTGAGGACTGGTTATACAGGGGTTAAATGTTAGGTGATGAGCTTGAAGAGGGAGAGCCCTGGGGCCCTGGTGAAAGTCTCCAGCAATGGGGAGCTACAAGCTCAGGAATAACATAATCAATGTGTGATTTATAGATGAGCTGGCTACAGAGTGGGTCCTGGATTGAAGGCTAGCAGCAGAGAGGCCTGTTAGAATAATGTTGTGATCATGCCGATAAGAGATGGTAATAGCCAAGGGGATGAAGAGGAGTGGAGAGGTTTAAGTCTATAGATAGAACTGTAGGGGCACGGCCGGAAAGGGGGCCGCCCCCTCGCCCGTAAAAAAAAAAAAAAAAAAAAAAAACTGTCAAGATCTGATCATTGAATGCTGGAATAGAAGGGGAGGCAAAAGTCAAAGACGGTACCTTGGACTCAGATTTGGATGGGTGGGTAGAACGTGATGCCATCCACTGACGGAGAGCAGGTTCAGGGAAGAGATTAGGATGTGTAAGGTGTGAGGTGCCTCTGGGATACCCCAGTGGAGAATTGATAAGGCAGTTGGATATCTGAGTCTGGAGCTCAGAAGGATAATTGTAAATAGTCTGTGAAGCCGTAGGCATGATTAGGAGTGTCCAGGGGGAGGACCCAACTAATAACCAGGTAAAAACCCTAAGTCACAACATTTACAGGAGGAAAAAGAATGCACAAATGAGGCCAAGAAAGGGACTAGAGAGCTAGGAGAAAAAAACAAAGGCATAGGAAAAAATGAATGAGAAATACTTTTAGTGCTATTAAGAGGGGAAGTAAGATAAGGGTGGGGAAGGGACAAGTAGATTTAGCATCAAGGAGATGGTGATCTTGGTGAGAAGAGTTCCAAGGGAGAGACTGAAGTCAAAGCCAGATTTCAGAGTAATGATAAAGTAAGCCAGCAGCCAAGCCCAATTCCTAAATGGTACCGCTCCCAACTTCTCGTTTGACAACAAATAACACCCTAATGGTTCAAATACTTAAACATAAAAAACAAAGAAATAAAAGCACTGGAACATATATTTTTAAAAAATTATCTCACTGGGGAAGACTTTTCCTACTATGACACAAACCAGAAGACAGTAAGAAAAGACTGATAAATTTGGCTATCTTAAATATTTTTCTAAGCTGTCACAAAACAACATAAACAAAATAAAAACCAAATTATGAACTATAAAATGTATGAACTCATATTTTGGATAAGGACCAATTTCTGTAATATATGAGGGGCTTTTACAATTCAATAGTAAAAATGAGCAACTCATTAGAACAAGAAGGTAAAGAAAATCAACATAGTTCATAGAGAAGGTAACACAAATGGCTCTTGACTATATAAACAGATACCCAACCTCATTCATTATAAAGGAAAATTTAAACTATATTTTGATATTTTTTTCACCTACTAGATCAACTCTGTTGTCTGAGAATTGTGGAGAAACAGGCACCTTTATACATTTGGACAAACTTTATAGAGAACAATTTGACCATATCTGTGAAATATTAGGCATGCATATATTCTTTGACTCAGCAATTATGCTTTTTGGGATTTATCCTCCATATTTGCTGGTGTTGTGTAAAATGATGAATTCCAAGTTTGGCAAAGATCGGAACCATCTTTATGTCAAACAACATGGGCCAAGGATATCACAGTATGTCTATTCTTACTGGTGTCTGGTCCTGTAGGAAAGTGAAGAGATTGGACCTGAGTTCCATGAGAACAGATGTAGATGTAGTCAACCACTTTAGGGGCATAGGTCAGAATGAGATAGAACCAATTCATCGTACATAGAATGTTTATGGATGTTGCTTCTCATGGGCAAGAACAAAATTTTATTCATTTCTGTATGCTCAGGATCAAAAACATTGTTAAGAATCTGATAAAAATAATACATACATATATATTTGATAAAATAATACATATATAATAATACATATATAATAATACGTATATATATATATATATATATTAAAGAGCTGGAGAACCCAGGAAAGAAAGGAAGCCAAGATGAAGTGGTGTTGTCAAAGCCAGAGAGGGATTCTGAGCCTGCACTGGGCACAGCGCAAAACAGAACACTCCCGGGCTAAAACGACGAGCTGACGTCTAGATTAATCCTGGATGTGCTCTTCCATTGGATTTCCTGTGCTGTAGGAAAACAAACCATCAGTGTCCTCATCGGAAATGGAGGGATTGGATTTCACGTTTGAGGTCCCAGCTCCCGCGCTGCAGCGGAGACACCTAGACTCCCCTCGTTCTTCCCGCGTCGGTCGCCGATAAGCGCCACTTCCGGAAGAGCAATCACTTCCTCGGAGGCCCCGCCTCCTTTCCTTAGGGGGGCGCTGATTGGCCCGTTTGAAATGCGCCGGGCGCGAGCTCACCTGGGCTCGCAGCCGCGCCGCCGGGCCTCACTGAACTCAGTGCCTCTGCCTCAGTGTCCGAGCGCCCGCGGTTTGTCTCTGCCGCCCGCGGTCCTCGCTAGGCCTCCAGGCCGAGCCCGGCGTCTCTCGTGTGCGTCTGGGGAGCTTGGAGCTTGCTGCCATGAAGCCAGCGTGAGTACGGGGCAGCGGGGCCGGGCTCCGGTGCTGGGGCGGCCGTCTCTTTACGCCGCCGCCAGCCGCGGGCCGCCCAGTCTACGCGGAGCCGGCCGCACCACGGGCTGCGGCTCCCGAAGTGGGAGCCCCCACGTGAACCGCTCCGGGGGAGCCGCGGCGCGGAGACCCGGACGCGTCTCCCCCGACCCCCGTTCCCTGGCTTCCCGCGGCCGGGAGAGGGCGGCCCCAGGTCGGGCTGGGGAAGCTCTGTGCCCCACACCGGTTCCCGTTAGCTGGTTGCCCGGCCCCGGGCTCCCTTTCTTAAGTGTCCCCGTTCGCTGCTGGCTGCCCGCGCTCTCGGGCTGCATTTTGCCGACTTAGTTTGGGGCTGTGTCGCGGGCGGGGTCGTGTTGAGCCCTGGTGTCGGGGCGGGTTAGGCGGTCGCAGGCCCTGGAGACCCTGGCGGTCGCGAGCACCGCGTGCTTTTATCCCAGCGCCGTGGCGTGGACGGGAGACCCGCCCGTGTGCAGCCCGGGGACATTCGCCCTGTTCGGCCACAGACGTCCCCGCCCACATTCCTCACGAAACCCGCGACGTTTTCGGTGCCGCGGGTTCCTGTGCCACTGGGTGCACAAATAAGTGTGCGGGGAAGAGAGTCGACTTGATCCGTGTTAGCACGTAGCTACTCGTTTGCAAAAGGCAACTTGTTTTTAGTGTTAAATGTTCGTCCAGCCTTAGATAAATCGGGGGTGGGAGGGCATGCTAGAGAATTGGTGAAATAAATCAAAATAGTTTTTCTATTGTCCCGACTGATAAAAAAAATTCAACTGAGTAAAATTTTAAAATCTTACTGGCTTTATTCAACAGTTCATGAATTGGGTGTTATCCATTTGGCAATTAGAAAGATCTGAGGAGCTGGACACAACCGGAGACTTATATTATAGGCAGAACGGGGCAGGAACAAGCAAAGCACATTGTTCCGGGCCAAGGACACCTTCCAATTTTAGTATATGTGTCGCCAAAGCGAGCACGACACCTTCCTATGTATGACAGACCACAGGGGTGTATGAAGGGTATTGCCTTATTAGTGCTGACCAAGGAATTCCATACTGATTGGCTGAGATGACATTCCTGGGAGAGACTAAAACTGCAATTAGCTTAGGTATTAAGTCTTGGGCGATGGGTGATGTAAACTTAGCACAGGTGACTCCGTTTTGAGCCTGTTGTCTTTTACACTATTTGAGAGAGCAAGAACTTGCAGTTTGGAGACCACATTTTGTTTGGGAACAGAGGACGACGATAGGTTTTAAGAATTCAATGAAAGTATAGATATAAATCTTGATGAAAGAATGGATTCCTCCATCTGTTTTTATAATTTGTTGAGGTTAATCCCTTGTCCGTATATACCTTGGACCATAGCTGCTGGTGCAGTGTGTGTGCTCATGCACACATATAAATGCCTTTCAACATTAAGTGTGGTCAGTTATCTGCAGATTTTTCAGACTTGTAGTGCCTTTGTAAAACTGTTCTTCAAGAAAATACCCAAGCTATTTTAAAGATGAAGTAGGTACTTTTACTGCCAAAAATGTCTCCTAAACCAAGATTTAATTACTTTTGGATTATCCATGCCACAAACACTCATCTACTAATGCAGGGATCCCCAAACTTTTTACACAGGGGGCCAGTTCACTGTCCCCCAGACCGTTGGAGGGCCAGACTATAAAAAAAACTATGAACAAATCCCTTTGCACACTGCACATATCTTATTTTAAAGTAAAAAAACAAAAGGGGAACAAATACAATATTTAAAATAAAGAACAAGTAAATTTAAATCAACAAACTGACCAGTATTTCAATGGGAACTATGCTCCTCTCACTGACCACCAATGAAAGAGGTGCCCCTTCTGGAAGTGCGGCGGGGGGCGGATAAATGGCCTCAGGGGGCCGCAGTTTGGAGACCCCTGTACTAATGTAATTTATTCTTAATGTTAGTTATTTAGGGCATAGTGTTTTGGAACTGCTAAGGAATAATTTATAAACCTTAGGAAGTGTGTCTCTATGAATTATGAGTGAGGTTTTTGAATGTTTCTGTTGAACTGAATTTTTTTTTATATGACCAGGAGGACTAAGACACCCAGGAAACCTGTACTGAAAAAAGGATCCCAAACAAGTTTTAAAGACCCAGTTGGGGTAAGGTCTCCCTGTGCATATATGTATGTGTTTCTTTCTTCATTCCGTTTATGTCCTATGTGTATGTTTGGAATGGATGGAGATGTGGAAGTGGAGTCAATATTTAGTTAAAAAGAGTGTACTAAATTGCTTAAGACTGGTTTTACCTTTGAAATTTTGTTTCTATGTAGGATTCATTTTTTCAGTAAAATGAAGTTTTTATAACTAAAAGTTAGAGAATGAAAATATTCAACTATCCCAGAGAATTCTTCATACTCTCTGTGAGATGGGAGAAAACTTTCTGCTTGGATGAGCATCTTCTCCCAGACTGTTGTATACCAACACAGTTCATTAGGAAAGCCCCAAGTGCCATGCTTTATGGGACCAAGTTAAGACTGGTATAGAACAGTTTAATTCAGTCTAATGAATACTCATAATTGCATGTACTTCACTAGTTTTAGGCTTGGGAACTTGCTTTTAAAAGCAAATGGCAAACAGAAGATTGGTTTGCTCTGATATATTTTAAATCTCCCCTTCACTGGTACTAGAGTGTGTCTCTTGGTCTGAATTGAGGGAACAAGATGATCTGCATAAACAGCTGAACAGTTTTTCCTCAACCCTGTCACTGATTAAGAAAACCACATTTCAGCTCTGGCGGGATAGTTTGGTTGGTTAGAGCTTGGTCCCCATGTGCAAACGTTGACAGATTGATTCCCCATCAGGGTACATACAGGAACAGATTGATGTGTCTGTTTCTGTCCCTCCCTTCCTCTCTAAAAATCAATAAAATTTATATTTTTTAATTTTAATAAAAGAAAACCACATTTCAGATCTTGCATCTATTTATTTATGCATTAAAGTGTAAAGCTGGCAAGTTTTAGTTGACATCCAATTCCAAAGAGTTATAACAGATTTTCAAATCTCATTTTGATATTGATTGAAGTTTTAAATTAGTATAACTTTATTAAGTTTTGTGCCAATATATTAGTGAAGAGAAGCTGTGGATTTGATTTGATGCTTTTGTCATCAAAATTTTTTAATTTTATGTGCATTTAAAATCTCTCATATCACATCTAATATCTGTTTGTCTTTGACAACCTCGGGTAGCAGGTTTTGGTTTTCATAGCTCTAAGCCAGGGGTCCCCAAACTACGGCCCGCGGGCCGCATGCGGCCCCCTGAGGCCATTCATCCGGCCCCCACCGCACTTCTGGAAGAAGCACCTCTTTCATTGGTGGTCATTGAGAGGAGCACATTGACCATCTCATTAGCCAAAAGCAAACCCATAGTTCCCATTGAAATACTGGTCAGTTTGTTGATTTAAATTTACTTGTTCTTTATTTTAAATATTGTATTTGTTCCCATTTTGTTTTTTTACTTTAAAATAAGATATGTGCAGTGTGCATAGGGATTTGTTCATAGTTTTTTTTATAGTCCGGCCCTCCAACGGTCTGAGGGACAGTGAACTGGCCCCCTGTGTAAAAAGTTTGGGGACCCCTGCTCTAAGCTTATATTGCTCTCTTAAATTAAGACACTAAATGTTTGTTAATGAACGAATGGGAAGCTTAATTGAAAGTTGGATAAAAAGTCAAACTTTATTCTTTCAGCACTTTCCTGTATTTTCAGGTATACTGTAGGGTGCGCCCACTGAGCTTTCCTGATCAAGAGTGTTGCATAGAAGTAATCAATAACACAACTGTTCAGCTTCACACTCCTGAGGGTTATAGACTCAACCGAAATGGAGACTATAAGGAGGTACTTCCTATTGAAAGCAAACTGTTTTTACTTGATATGTTCTTTCCTGAATCGCTTAGCCATTTTTTAAATTTAACAAATTTAAAAGACATATTTTGTTCACTGTAACCACCATATCTAAAGTTTTTAATTCTTGGGATATACAGATATACCTTCAGTATACTTGAGTTAAAAGATTGCTTTTTAGAAGATAATTTCTTGTACAAGGTATTAATGCTTCTTAGAAGAGATGTTAGGGATAGTTTAATGTGGAATGATATGATCATGCTAGGAGTTTTATACACACACACAATTTCATGTATAGAGATTGAAATAACATTTAGTAGGCATTGTATACTTGTATCTTCCTCTTGAAGTGTTTTTATTTTAAGTAAAATGTTGAGCAAAGTGACTTCAATTCTGTTTAACAAACAGGTGGTACTAAACTGGAGGGTAGGAGGAGATTTTTAAAAATAATTGAGACACTTGCCTTTACTGAGTTTACAGCTTAGATGGAGCACATATAAACAAGTAACCCTCAAACATAAGATAGAAAAATGGGTATGAGAATGCGGAAGAGAGGGTCAATACAGGCTGTCTTTTAAGTTGCCATTCACTCTTCTGTGTACATTACTCCAAATTTTGATCTCCAGCCAAAACCTTTTCTTTAGCTCTGAATTCTAACAACCTCTGCTTGGATATTACACAGGCTTTGTAGCAAGAAGTGACCCGACAGAGGATAGACACTTAGATAACTAAATCAATAAAGTTATTGGGGATTATAATCATGGGGATTATAGCTCCCCAAAGTTGATTTTCTTACCTTTACAGTATCTAAGCAATGGGCATGTGATTTCTCAGGACTCAAGAAGAAAGGAGGGAAAGTTTCAGTGGGGTCAGCAAGGGAAAAGGGGTTTCTAGATCACTGGCCATAGTTACATACAGATCCTGCTGTTCTTGCTTTGATTGTAACTATGGGATATAGTTAATTTATCACTGGCTGACTTGGTTACCCCTGCTGGCTCCTTTCCCTTGTATTCTTTTCATTTCTTCCTTCTCAGGGAAGAGGGGGCCTGCCCCTCCTTCCTCAGCATGTCAAATTTTACATGTCCAAAAGAGCCCTTGATTTTTTTCCCTCTAATTCACTTCCTCCCTACTCAATAAATAATGCCACCATCTATTTGCTCAAGCCAGAAACCCTGTTCCTACTTCTCCAGTTCCCCTCATATCCTATTCATCGTAGATCCTATCATTTCTACTCCAGTGTATATCTTGAACTTGTCCTTTCATGTCTATCTCCACTGCCACCATTGTTAATATGAACCGTGTTATTAATTATGGAGACCAGTGCTTTCAAACTCTGGGGAAGGAACAGCTTTTTAGAATTGAATTGTGGGCCTGACCAGGTGGTGGCAGTGAATAGAGAAGAGACTTGGGACACAGAGGACCCAGATTTGAAACCCTGAGATCACCAGCTTGAGCATGGACTCATCCAGCTTGAGCGCAGGGTCGCTGGCTTGAGCATGGATCAGAGACAGGACCCCATGGTCGCTGGCTTGAGCAAGGGGTCACTCGCTCTGCTGTAGCCCCCAGTCAAGGCACATATGAGAAAGCAGTCAGTGAACAACTTAAGGTGTAGCAATGAAGAATTGATGCTTCTCTTCTCTCTCCCTCTCTGTCTCTCTCTCTCTGTCACACATACACACAAAAAAAATTGAATTATGGCCCTGGCCAGTTGCCTCAGTGGTAGAACGTCAGGGCACACAGGACAAGTGACCCTTCTCCTCCCTTCCCACTCCCCTCTCTCTCTTTCTCTCTCTTTTGCTCTCTCTCTTTTCTCTACCTTCCATAGCCGTGGCTCGACTGGTTCGAGCACATTGGCTGGGGGTGCTGAGGATGGCTCTGTGGACCCTCCTCCCCGGGAACTAAAAATAACTCAGTTGCGAGCATCAGCCCCAGATGGGGGTTGCAGGGTAGATCCCAATCAGGCACATGCGGGAATCTGTCTCTACTCTCACTTGGAAAAAGAAGAAAGAAAAATAATTAATTGTGAGTGATACATTTATGCAGCTTTGCCACTTGGAACTAACCATGTCAGATAGCAGAGAACCTGTTTATCTGTTCAGTGAGATAAACCTATGGATCACAACTAGGGATGTTGCAGCCATGCCAAATGGCTACAAAAGTTTCTTTTTTTTTTTTTTTTTTGTATTTTTCTGAAGCTGGAAACCGGGAGAGACAGTCAGACAGACTCCCGCATGCGCCCAACCGGGATCCAACCGGCACGCCCACCAGGGGCGATGCTCTGCCCCTCCGGGGCGTCGCTCTGTTGCGACCAGAGCCACTCTAGCACCTGGGGCAGAGGCCAAGGAGCCATCCCCAGCGCCCGGGCCATCTTTGCTCCAATGGAGCCTCGGCTGCGGGAGGGGAAGAGAGAGACAGAGAGGAAGGAGAGGGGGAGGGGTGGAGAAGCAGATGGGCGCTTCTGTGTACCCTGGCCTGGAATCGAACCCGGGACTTCTGCACGCCAGGCCGACGCTCTACCACTGGGCCAACCGGCCAGGGCCCTACAAAAGTTTCTAAACAATTTGCTCTTAATTTCTGCAATTATTTCCTCCTAGACTGGAAACAAACAGTTCTCAGAGGAGCACTGGTCTGCTGACCTTACTCTGAGTAGCATCCCTGAGACTATGCAGAAGCCTAATTGGATGCCTCCTTCCACTTCAAATCTTCTCTAATCCATTTTTCACAGAGCAGCCAGAGTGATCTTTTTAAAGCATAAATAAAATCTCACCATTTTTATTGTTTCAAACCTTCCAAGGAATAAACTTTTTAAATAGGCAAAATCCTGTTTAATCTGCCTCTTGTTTATCTGGCTACCTCATCTCAGTACTCCTCCAATCCTGGATTCCTTAGATAAACCAGAATTCTGCCTCAGGGCTGCTCCATTGGCCTGGACTTTTCCCGTGGCTCTTATCATGGATGGCTCCTCATCCTGTTTTCAGCTTAAATAGCACCTCAGTGTCCCGACTACCCCATCAGAAGTCGCACTTCCTCCCCCTTTCTCACCTGATCTGCACTCTGTGTACTTACTTGATAGCACTTACCACAATCTATAGATTTATCTACTTGTTTATTGTTTGTTTCCCCTGGTTAATGTAAGCTTCAAGGGATGTTTGCACCTTCTCTGTCCAGTTTACCAAACAATTAGTATGGATTAAGCATGAATGAATGGTCCAGGAAGGCTTCATAGAGGAGTAGGCCTTTGAGGATGTAAAATAGTTGAAAACTTACTCAATTTTTACTTCTTAGAGTTAATTTAATGTAAATAGTACAAAAGGTTTGGTGGAAATTAAAAGTTCTTATGCCATGTGACAGAAGGCAACACTGAGTAATGGAGAGTGTTGGACTGGAAACAGCTTTGATACTACTCAGTTCTGTGGGCTTGGGGCAAGTTACTCCTTTGGGCCTCAGTTTTCTTCACCTGAAAGGAGGGGCTTGTTCATGAGGACTTGGAAGTTATCTGACTAACCTGTCAGCACTATCCTGTATGAATCCTTTCAATGCTAAGATTATTCTTTTTATGAATTCTAGCGTTGTTTCACTTGAGTGGAATAAAAAGTTCAACAAGCCTGACCTGTGGTGGCACAGTGGATCAAGCGTTGACCTGGAACACTGAGGTCGCCGGTTCAAAACTGTGGACTTACCCGGTCAAGGCACATATGAGAGTTGATGCTTCCTGCTCCTCCCCCCTTTCTCTGTCTCTGTCTTTCTGTCTCTCTTCTCTAAAATGAATAAATAAATAAAAATAATTAATGTTAAAAAAAAAGTTCAACAAAAGTCAGAGTTAGCCTAGCTGAAATAGGTGTGTGATCTTTAACTATATAAAATGAGCATAATAATTAATATTAATTATTATCTACATCAGTGGTTGTAAGAATGAAATGATTAACTACCATGCTAAAGTAGTACTTAGGATATGGTCAGATTAAAGTGTCAGGTATTGTTATTGTTATATTTGAGTGCTAATCTATACATGTTTCCTTTTGGGGGAGGGACAAAATTACTAGTTTTAAAAACATAATTGTTCCTGACCAGTCAGTGGCACAGTAGATAGAGCATTGGCCGGGGATGCTGAGGACCCAGGTTTGAAACCCCAAGGTCACCGGCTTGAGCATGAGACATAAACATGACCCCCTGGTTGCTGGAGCCCCCTGGTCAAGGTACATATGAGAAAGCAATCAATGTTAACAATGAAGATGCCATAATGAAGAGTTGATGCTTCTCATCTCTCTCCCTTCCTGTCAGTCCTTATCTCCTTTCCTCCCTCTCTCTCTCTCTCTCTCTCTCTCTCTCTCTTTCTCTCTCATGCACTAAAAATAAATAAATAAATAAGAATCATGATATAGCCTAACCAGGTGGTGGCACAGTGGATAGAGCATCAGACTGGGATGCGGAGGACCCAGTTTCGAGACCCCAAGGTCACCAGTTTGAGTGTGGGCTCATCTGGTTTGAGCAAAGCTCACCAGCTTGGACCCAAGGTCGCTGGCTCCAGCAAGGGGTTACTCTGTCTGCTGAAGGCCCACGGTCAAGGCACATATGAGAAAGCAATCAATGAACAACTAAGGTGTTGCAATGAAAAACTGATGATTGATGCTTCTCATCTCTCTCCATTCCTGTCTCTCTGTCCCTGTCTATCCCTGTCTCTGACTCTCTATCTCTGAAAAAACAACAACAACAAGAATTGTGATATAGCCTGACTGGTGGTAGTACAGTAGATAGAACACTGACCTGGGATGCTGAGATCCCAGGTTCAAGTCCTTGAGGTCACTGGCTTGAGTGTGGGCTCATCTGGCTTGAGCAAGGGGTCACTGCCTTGGCTGGAGCCCACCCCACCACCATCAAGGCACATATGAGAAGCAATGAATCGACAACTAAAGTGTTACAAGCCTGAGTTGATGCTGCTTATCTTTCTCTCTCCCAAAAAAATAAATAAAGGAAAAAAGAGTCTTGATATTGATATCTGAGCAGGGTCAACTTAAGGTAAAGTATGTAAAACAGAAAAAAGGGAGCCATTTTCCAAAGGCTATAATCCATGATAAATTCTAATGAATACTCATGCACCAAAAAACTCAGCACTGAGATTCATGAAACAAAAACTGCAGGAAACTTGGAAAACTTGAAGAAATAATTGCAACGTCTGCAATGCAGTAAAACTAGAAAATAATGAGTAAAAATAATGGACAATTAGGACATTTTATTTTACAGAATTTATACCCCAACCTCTAATTTTTCAAGTAGAAGTTTGATAATATTTTTGTCAATATGGTTATACTTTATAATAATCATATTTTGAAAGAGATATCATAATTGAAGTATTGCTTTCTTAAAAGTTACAATTTATTTAAAATATATTTTATATAAGAACTCAGATGAGTTAATATTTGAAGTTCAGTACTGGTTTTAGTGTTGTTGTTTTTTAAACAGAACATCAAAATACTTGGTTTTATGCTAATATGCCATTTAAAATGACACCTTTATGAGAAAAAAATAGCAGTAAAAGGAGGTGATATGTGAAGGTTTTCACAAGTGTGTGACTGAATCATTGTTTAATACCTTTTGATCTTAGTCATTTAATTAAAGCAAAGTCAGCCTTGTCTATGAAGCATTTAGTAGACTTAGGATTTTTCTAGTGCCCTGGCCCGTGGTGCAGTGCTTCCAGAGCACTGACGTTGCCAGTTTGGACCCAGTCAAGGCACATATGAGAAGCAATCAGTAGGGACACAACTAAGTAGAACAGAGTTGATGCTTGTCTTTCTAAAAAAAAAGATTTTCTTACATTCTTTTCAGTAGTTATAACTAAATATTTAGCATTTATAATTGGTATAATTAGGTAGGTAATGATGTTTTTAAGGGGTTCCAGGTTTAAAGACCATATGTACTTTTTCTTTATGCATGTAGATCTTAAATGTTCATAAGGAAACAGCTGGCCTGACCAGGTGGTGGGGCAGTGGATAGAGCATCAGACTGGGATGCTGAGGACCCAGATTCGAGACCCTGAGGTCACCAGCTTGAGCACGGGCTCATCTGGTTTGAGCAAGGCTCACCAGCCTGAGCCCAAAGTTGCTGGCTCGAGCAAGGGGTTACTCAGACTGCTGTATCTATCCCCTTGGTCAAGGCACATATGAGAAATCAATCAATGAACAACTAAGGAACTGCAATGAAGAATTGATGTTTCTCATCTCTCTCCCTTCCTTTCTGTCTGTCCGTATCTGTCCCTCTCTCTGACTTTCTCTGTCTCTGCCACAAAAAAGAAAAAAAACCAGCTGAATAAGTTTAAGCAGATATACTGGTAGCCTAGATATGAGGACATCCATTTATACGCTTTTTTTTTTTTCTTTCTCCACAGACTCAGTATTCATTTAAACAAGTATTTGGCCCTCATACCAACCAGAAGGAGCTCTTTGATGTTGTGGCTAATCCCTTGGTAGATGACCTCATTCATGGCAAAAATGGTATGATTCTTGAGTTTTGTTGGGTTTTCCTCTTTCTTCCCCTCTGATAAACTTTTTTGATACTTATGTATTTGGTTTATGTTTGGCCTTGACTTCATATTTGTTAGAGAGGTGTTAAACCTGCTTTTTTGAGCTGGTTAATTGTGTTTTTACTACAAATAGAGGACTTTTAAGATATAACCCAGTGTGACTTGCTCTGTTGTAGGTCTCCTTTTTACATATGGTGTGACGGGAAGTGGAAAAACTCACACCATGACTGGTTCTCCAGGGGTAGGAGGGCTGCTTCCTCGCTGTTTGCACATGATCTTTAACAGTATAGGGTCTTTTCAAGCTAAAAGATATGTAAGTATAATCCTTCTATGTTGTAACTATTTTATTTGAGGACATAGAGACCAAGACACCAGTAGATACAGTAGTATTAAAAGAGAACTAAGTGGATATATTTTAAAACCTTAAGTATATTTAAATAAATGTGTCTCAGTTCTCAAATATGTTTCTTACTGTTTAAGTCAAATCCTCAAAATCATTGTCTTTCACCCCCACTTCAGGTTTTTAAGTCTAATGATAGGAATAGCATGGATATACAGTGTGAAGTTGATGCCTTATTAGAACGACAGAAAAGAGAGGCCATGCCCAATCCAAAGACCCCTTCTAGCAAGTAAGTAATTGCATGTACAACACTGGCTTAAGGGGAACCCTGTCCGGTGTTTTCCTGAGGCATAGGGAATGGCAACCGTGAAGTGGAGACTAGGGTCTGACAGTTGACTTTAGTGAGATCAAGGATGAGTAATGTTCTTAGGTAACTTTATTTGCTTAGATGTATGTTCTCTTTATGAGCACACTGCCTTTGAATCAGTAGAGAAGGCGTAGCTCTGGGTGGGAGAGAACCTGAGCTGTTTATCTGGGAGGACATGGGAGTATTGCCTGTCAGTGTGCGTAAAGTTGATTGGTTCACTTCTGCTTGTAGTGGCAGGTCATTTGCGTTCTTTTAGTTTCCTCTTGGGATCATTTACTTTTGATATTGATTCACAATGTGGAAGATCAGACTTTTTGCATTTATTTTCTCCCCTTTTTCAGACGACAAGTAGATCCAGAGTTTGCAGATATGATAAATGTACAAGAATTTTGCAAAGCAGAAGAGGTTGATGAAGATAGTGTCTATGGCTTATTTGTCTCTTATATTGAAATATATAATAATTACATATATGATCTACTAGAAGAGGTGCCGTTTGATCCCATAAAGCCTAAGTAAGTAGTGAAAAGAACCCTTTAGCTGCTTAATCTTGAAGAGTCACTTCACATTGGTGAGCCTTCGTTTCCTCAGCTATAAATAGGGATAATACTTATTTTTGTTTTCAAAATGAAATATAACTTGTGTATCATGCAGTTGGTGTTCAATGAGTTGTTTTATTAGTAACTAGATATGCAGGTATATTAGGGACCCAGTGAGTTAAAGCATCTAAGGAGAGCAGCCTGACATTTTTGAAAACTCTTATCCCTGAGCTATATTTTAAGGGCTTAATTGGATAAAGAAGGTGTCCCTATAGAGGTGCCCTGGGGCTACCTTTCAAGAACCTGATACTGAGTTTTGGGGGTCTGTAGCCATTTTAACCATCTGTCTTGGTAATCTCTACAAGTGGAGCCTAACGTTGTTGTCTGTACAGCTGATACTCACAGACCTTCCCTCATTGATTAATATGAAGTGGCATCTGTATTGTCATTCTGCCAGAGTTAAAAGACTACTTCCTAGATTTCCTTGAGTTTTGCATGCTGAGAATGAAGATCAATTACAACCTGGCATCACAATAAATCTGCATTTCTGCCAGCGCCTACTCTGAAATCTCATGTCTAATTTTTTTTTTTAATTTTTTTTTTACTTTTTTAGAGAGTCAGAGAGAGGGATAGACAGGGACAGACAGACAGGAACGGAGAGAGATGAGACGCATCAATCATCAGTTTTTTTGTTGTGACACCTTAGTCGTTCATTGATTGCTTTCTCATATGTGCCTTGACCGTGGGGCTACAACAGACCGAGTAACCCCTTGCTTGAGCCAGCGACCTTGGGTCCAAGCTGGTGAGCTTTGCTCAAACCAGATGAGCCCGCGCTCAAGCTGGCAACCTTGGGGTCTTGAACCTGGGTCCTCCGCATCCCAGTCCAACGCTCTATCCACTGCGCCTCTGCCTGGTCAGGCTCATGTCTAATATTGATATCTTGTTCCTGAGTTGAGGGTTTTGTTTCTCTTTTTCTTCTTTTTCGAAGTGAGAGGAAGGGAGATAGACAGACTCCCTCATGCGCCCTGACCAGGATCCACCCACAACACCCAGGGCCAATGCTTGCAACTGAGCTGTCCTCAGCACTAGAGGCTGATGTGCTCAAACCAGTTGAGCCATGGCTGCAGGAAGGGGGTGGGGGAGAGAAAGAAGGGGAGGGGAGGGAAAGGAAGGGAAGGGAAAACGGAAGGGGAAAGGGAAGGGAAGGGAGAGGTGGAGAAGCAGGTGGTTGCTTTTCCTCTGAGCCCTGACCAGGAATTGAACCTGGGCCATCCACATACCGGGCTGGCGCACTACCTACTGAGCCACTGGCCAGGGCCTGAGTTGAGGGTTTTGTTCTTAAGCTGAAAGGTTATATTCAGTGTCCTCTTCAGTAGGGTCTCTCAAAGACAAATAATATGAAGACCTGTGTCTTCACTTTTGTGTGTATGTATAATCCAACATTATTGGAGAAAGAGCTGGATTTAGAAAACCATTAGACTGAGAACAGGTGTCAGTATATTTACTTTAATTACATTAAACAGGTATAGACTAACTACTGTCCCATTTGTTTCAAAGTGTCAGTTCTGCGTACCCATTTCCCTAAACTTACGTGATGTCATTCATTGCTACCAATCAGTTTAGTGGCTGCACATGTGCCAAGTTTTTGTTTGGTTTGTTCTAAATGAGATTATTTTCAAAGGAGCCCTAGTTTTATTTAGTTACACAAAAGGACTAACAAATATGACTTGTAACCTTTCTGGTAACTCCTTGAATGCACTCACACAGTGCTTATTTGGCACTAGGTTATAACCTGCTTTTTGGGCTGATTAATGTTTAGTGTATTTTATGCAATGAAGAAATGTTACATTGAAGATTTTTAAAAAGGACTCATTGTGGCTGTAACATGCTATGTGAACATGTTGCTGTGAGATGGCTTCTGTGGAAACAGTAACTTGTAACTTATATCTTATTCCTTTGGTAGGTGGAACAGTTGCAGCACGCCTATGAGGAACACAGACTTTGTGTATGTGATTGTGTTGGCTCTTTTCTTAGAGAGAAGGGTGCAGTTATACTAGTGATAGGCATCTGTGGTATGTTTGCATGTAGGTGTTTTTTCATTGGCACTGGGCTGTCTACTACCTATGAGCCCCTTGCTTCCTGAAAATTCTGCTATTTATTGAGTGATGGTGGTAAACATTTCTACCCCCACCATTTGCAAGACTGAGGCCAAACAGGCAGCACTCTTTCCCATCCTTTCCTTACCTTATCCTATAGGCTAAAATTTGACCACTCACTTTGGGAGGATTATCACTCCTGGTTATTTAGCAAACTTTCTGATTTTTTTTTGTTTTTGTTTTTCTGACCCTAAGATTAAAACCAGCTCTATTTGTTGAGCTTTTAGATTTAGGAAAATGCTAGAGTATTATGCTTACTTTGTGTTTGTGATCTTGCTATAATAATACCTTGATCTCTAATTGTTTAGTAAGTGCTATTTCATATGCTTTGTTAGAACAAATTAGAGTAAAACTTCTAAAGCAAAATTAGTTCTTGTCACTAATCTTGACTCTATCCTTAAAGTTATCTGTTTAATATCTTACATCTTTCTGAGTTCTTACTTAGGCTTATTCCCATTATAACAATAGATGTTGCCTGGCATTTTAGTCCTAGTCTTCAATTAAGATAGTAATAACTCATAATTTAGGAAACATGTTCTTTTTTCTTTCCCATAGACCTCCACAATCTAAACTGCTTCGTGAAGATAAGAATCATAATATGTATATTGCAGGATGTACAGAAGTAGAAGTAAAATCTACTGAGGAGGCTTTTGAAGTTTTCTGGAGAGGTTAGAATTAAAATTTGAAAACTATAAATGTATTTGACCAGCAGTACCTTTTGGTTTAGTAGAAAGCATGTATAATGAAATAGCTGAGTTCAGGATTGAGCAGTGATTTTTTTCTGTCATTGTAGGCCAGAAGAGGAGACGTATTGCTAATACACATTTGAATCGTGAGTCAAGCCGTTCCCATACTGTGTTCAACATTAAACTAGTTCAAGCTCCACTGGATGCAGATGGAGATAATGTCTTACAGGTGAGTTGTAGTGCATGGGGTTTTTCTTTTTCTAACTGAATCCTTAATTTTTGGAATTAGAATTTAATTCAGGAGGTTTCATTGCAATGAAGAGTGCTCTAGAACAGAGATATTTTATTTATTTTTTTAAGATTTCATTTATTGATTTTAGAGAGAGGAAGGATGAGGGGGAATAGGAAGCATCACCTTGCTTCCCGTATGTGCCTTGACTGGGCAAGCCCAGGGTCTTGAACCAGTGACCTCAGCATTCCAGGTCAACCCTTTATCCACTGTGCCACCACAAGTCAGGCCTTTTTTAGATAACTTAAAACTATTTTGTCCCAGTACAATATATTAGTTTTACAAATATAAAATTTTTTCATCTGTAAAAACATTTTCAAAAATACACATCCGACTTCAGCTTTATTGCACAATATCTATAAGAAAATTTTACAGTATAAAACATAAAGATACTCTTAATCTGTCTGACCAGGCGGTGGCACAGTGGATAGAGCATTGGACTGGGACGTGGAGCACCTAGGTCGCCAGTTTGAGAGTGAGCTCGTCTGGCTTGAGCACAGGCTCACCAGCTTGAGCAAAGGTTGCTGGCTTGAGCATGAGATCATAGACATGACTCCATGGTCGCTGGCTTGAGGAAGGGGTCACTCACTCTGCCGTAGATCCCCTGTCAAAGCACATATGAGAAAGCAAGCAACAAACAACTAAGATGCCACAACAAAGAATTGATGCTTCTCATCTCTCTCCCTTCCTGTTTGTCTGTCCCTCTCTCTGCCTCTGTCTCTGTCAAAAAAAAAAAAAAAAAAGCTCTTAATCTGATTTTAAAGACAATATTCTATGTCTACTTGGACAATGACAAACTTAATCAGGATACCAAACTGGACAGATGCTTCAGCAGATTCAGTACAAAGCACTATTTAAAACCATTCTGAGATACTTAATCCAAACTGTATCATTATTCTTTTTTTTGCACGTCAAGTGCTTCACTGAGGTGGCTGGAACTTTGAATATATTTAAAGAACATTTTAAACCAGTTGTAACTCATGTTATATTTTTGGCATTATGATCTTCCCTTCAGGAAAAAGAACAAATTACTATAAGCCAGTTGTCCTTGGTAGATCTTGCTGGAAGTGAAAGAACTAACCGGACAAAAGCAGAAGGAAACAGATTACGTGAAGCTGGTGAGTGAAGCGTGGTACTTATCTATTGTTACAAGTTTTAAAAACCTGCTGTTTCAGTTTTTCATCTGCTCATTGATAGGAAGTGTAAGCATAATTGTCTTCAATTTCATGATTTAAAGAATAAGTTTAGTGATTAGTGCTGTTCTTTAGTTATGCTGATTTGGTATCAGTAGTCTATTACAATACACTGATTTCTTCAAGAGCATGCAAAAGCATCTAAAATAAATATGTTATATTCATATTGAAAGTGTTTGTTATATCTATTGCTGATATTGTCAGTTCAGAGCTCTTAAAATGAAGTTATTTAACAGTTACTCCAGCATTCATATTGGTAAAAATTGGCTTCTGGAGTTGGCAAAAATCTTTGAATACAAAAGCCAATTAAAAGGAAATGTGTAGGTGTTATTTTTTAATTTATTGGGGAAACACTGGTTAACAAAATTATACAGGTGTCAGGTACACAATTCTACAACATATCGTTGTACAATATATTGTGTGCTCACCCCCACCCCCATTTCTCATAATCTTTCATTTTGTATAGCCGTTGAGTTATGTTAATACCATTTATGGAGGACCTACTCTGTGCCAGGAATTAACATAGAAAGATGTAAAGGATGGAGCCCAGCCTGGTATAGGAGATAGACAGATAAAAGAGACTGCTTCAGTAGAACACGATGGGATTGAGCACTGTGAGCACAGGGTAGAGCTGCTCCATCCAATCTGAAGGGAGGAGGGGATTTGGAGGAAGAATTCATGGAGTTGATACTTAAACTAACGAGTGAGCTGTATGAAGAAGGATAGGATTAAAGGTGTCACCATCCCTGCCTGACCAGGTGGTGGCACAGTGGATAGAGCTTCAGACTGGGATGCAGAGGACCCAGGTTCGAAACCCGAGATTGCTGGCTTGAGTGTGGGATCATAGACATGAGCTCAAAGGTTGCTGGCTTGAAGCCCAAGGTTGCTGGCTTGAGCAAGGGGTCACTCACTCTACTCTAGATCCCCGGTCAAGGCACATATGAGAAAGAAATCAATGAACTAGCAATCACAACTAAGATGCCAAAACAAAGAATTGATGCTTCTCATCTCTCTCTCTTCCTGTCGGTCCCTATCTGTTCCTCTCTCTGATTTTCTGTGTCTCTGTTAAAAAAGAAAAAAAAATGTCACCACCTGACAGAGGAGGCAGCCACTTACAAATAGACTAGTCCTGAAAGAACATGGCAGAGTCAAGGAAGCTGAAGTGGAGGGTGTGGAGGGTGGGCCGTGACAGAGGCAGCAGGGCAGGGCAAGGTCAGGGAGACCCTTGTCTAGCATATTAAAAATCTGAGTTTTATCTTGAGGGAATAATGATGACTACCAGTGTTTCCTAGTCTCTACTATGCATAGGCTTGATTTCTTGATTCTGACTTTTCAGAATTGTATCATACCCCTTTTTCAGATGAGGAAATGGTTTGAAAGAAGTAATTTTCCCAAAGTTTGAGCCTAGGTTCAAACCTAGGTTTGTTAGACTCTCAAAACTTGTGTCTTGCCTGACCAGGCGGTGGCGCAGTGGATAGAGAGTCGGACTGGGATGCGGAAGGACCCAGGTTCGAGACCCCGAGGTTGCCAGCTTGAGCATGGGCTCATCTGGCTTGAGCAAAAAGCTCACCAGCTTGGACCCAAGGTCGCTGGCTTGAGCAAGGGGTTACTCCAGGGGTCCCCAAACATTTTACACAGGGGCCAGTTCACTGTCCCTCAGACCGTTGGAGGGCCGGACTATAAAAAAAACTATGAACAAATCCCTGTGCACACTGCACATATCTTATTTTAAAGTAAAAAAACAAAACAGGAACAAATACAATATTTAAAACAAGTAAATTTAAATCAACAAACTGACCAGTATTTCAATGGGAACTATGGGCCTGCTTTTGGCTAATGAGATGGTCAATGTCCAGTTCCATATTTGTCACTGCTAGCCATAACAAGTGATATGATGTGCTTCAGGAGCCATGACGTGTGCATGCCACGTCACCGGAAGTAGTACTGTACGTGAGCGACACCGCGCTTTGTGGCGCCACCACATACATTTACTCTCACTGACCACCACCCCTTCCGGAAGTGCAGTGGTGGCCCGATAAATGGCCTCAGGGGGCCGCATGCAGCCTGCGGGCTGTAGTTTCGGGACCCCTGGGTTACTCAATCTGCTGAAGGCCCACAGTCAAGGCACATATGAGAAAGCAATCAATGAACAACTAAGGTGTCGCAACGAAAAACTGATGATTGATGCTTCTCATCTCTCTCCGTTCCTGTCTGTCTATCCCTCTCTCTGACTCTCTCTCTCTGTAAAAAACAAAAAAACAAAACTTGAGTATTTCTACTGTTATACAGCCTTCCCATAAAGTCCATGAAGGATTAGTCTTTTAAAAGATCATTTTCCCAGTATAGAGAATTTACGAGGGGTGAGTCCAAAGATGAAAAGCAGTTAGGAGCTTTATACTGTAATTCACATGAGCAATTGTATGACCTGGAGGCAAAAGTCAGACCAAACAGAGCTAGTTAGGAACTTGGCCCACTGGGTTGTGAAGAGTAAGGAAGAGGAGGAAGATCTTGTTTAAGGAGAAGCAGTATGAGGTGTAGGTATGAGCAGTTAATGAATTTTGTGCTAGGTATATTCAGAATTTTCAAGTGTAAGTGCCTAGTAATTGGATGCAGAGGTACATGGATTTGGAAGGAGAGAGATTTGACTTAATGTTCAAAGGTTTAGGTTTTCCCAACAGAGAAAAATGATAGAGGCGATGGGGAGATAAGATTTTTCATGGAGAACAGAGAGGAACAAGCTGAGGAGAGAGCCTTGTACAACAAATCCTTGATTATTAAAGAACCTGGGAAGGAGAGAGAATGAATGTGACTTAACTGATTTATGAAATGAGAAAAAACACACACACGTTATATATGTGCATATAGTAATCCCCCTCTTATCTGCAGTTTTTTTTTTGTTTGGTTTTTTTGTGTGTTTTTTTTGACAGAGAGAGGGATAGATAGGGACAGACAGACAGGAACGGAAAGAGATGAGAAGCATCAATCATTAGTTTTTCGTTGTGACACCTTAGTTGTTCATTGATTGCTTTCTCATATGTGCCTTGACCATGGGGCTACAGCAGACCGAGTAACCCTTTGCTCGAGCCAGCAACCTTGGGTCCAAGCTGGTGAGCTTTGCTTAAACCAGATGAGCCCGCGCTCAAGCTGGCGACCTCGGGGTCTCGAACCTGGGTCCTCCGCATCCCAGTCTGATGCTCTATCCACTGTGCCACCACCTGGTCAGGCCTTATCTGCAGTTTTGCTTTCCATGGTTTCAGTTACCCACGGTCAACTGCAGTCTGAAAATAATAAATGGAAAATTTTAGAAATAATTCATAACTTAAAATTTTGCACTGTTCCTGGGTAGCATTGTGAAATGTTTGCACCATCCTACCTGGGACCTATCCAGGTCGTCTGCGTTGTCCAGCTGTTAGTCACTGAGTAGCCATCTGTTATAAGATCATATGTCCTGGTATCATAGAGCTTGTGTTCAAGAAACCTTACTTAACAATATGACATTCACATAACTTTTATTATAGTATATTTTTATTAGTTATTGTTAATTTCTTAAACTATGCCTAATTTATGAATTAAACTTTATCATAGGTATGTATGCTGTTCATGGTATCAGTTATCCACTGGGGATCTTGGAATGTATCCCTTGTGCATAAGGGAGGAACCTTGATGGGAAAAAAGGTGTAGTTGGATTTGGAAGAAAGCAGAAATCTGAGGGTTCTGATGCTTGCGGGGAGAAAATAGAAAGGACTATATTATTGTTAATATGAATGACGAGCAGGTGTGACAAAAGTTAGGGAGTGAGAACTAGAAAGAAAGAAGATTGTGGTTGGGGCATACAGCCTCAGGTTTCAGAGATGGCGCAATTCCGAGTGCTGTGGTTAGGATTCCTGCATGGGTGTGCGGCCACATTGGTCAGGAAATAAAGATTTACTGGAGCTGAGCTCAGGCTCTCTGACAGCACTTTATAGAAAACAAGCAACTTTTACTCAAAAAGACTCCAGGGCTGTGAGGGATAGGATTGTAAAGGAAACCAATTAGATTGAAATACGTTTTTAGAGTATTCTTAAAACATCTGTCATAAAGTAATTTATGTGCCGTTTTATGAATGACTCATATAAAAACTCACTAGCAGGGTTAATGATTACATAATTTCAAAGTAGTAATGAACATAAGTATCTTGAGATTAGGAATAAGCTGTAAATGCTATAAAAATAAAGATATACCTTTATTTCCCATCCAAGTAAGCAGACTCCCTAAAGTGTACCCATGGACACCTGGCCATTAGGGAAAGGCCTGTTAACCAAAGTTCCAAAATGAAGAGATTCCTTCATTTTAGGGTCTATGCAGGTGAGAGCTCCTGTGTTATTGGAGGCTTGGTTAATCTGTCAGACTTGTCTTGGTTGAGAAATCCAAACATGAGTGGTCAGAGGTAACAAGTATGCCACCTAAGAAATACTTGTTATTTTAGATGTAGAGGGGACAAGAGTTAGCTGGATCCTAAGACACTTGACTGTTAAATACAGGAACCCTCTACCTGACTAGGCGGTGGCACAGTGGATAGAGCATTGGACTGGGATGCAGAGGACCCAGGTTCAAGACCCCGAGGTCACCAGATTGAGTGCAGGCTCATCTGGTTTGACCAAAAAGCCCACCAGCTTGGACCCAAGGTTGCTGGCTCCAGCAAGGGGTTACTCGGTCTGCTGAAGGCCCACGGTCAAGGCACATATGAGAAAGCAATCAATGAACAACTAAAGTGTTGTAACGAGCAATGAAAAGCTAATAATTGATGCTTCTCATCTCTCTCCGTTTCTGTCTGTCTGTCCCTGTCTAGCCCTCTCTCTCTCAAAAAAAAAATAAATAAATAAAACAAACAAAAAAAAAAACAGGCACCCCTCTGGGTGCAGGAGAGATTTCAGTGCTGATGGAGCCACCTGTAGCCTGAAATGGTCATGCTTTAGAGGTAATATTTTATATGAGGATTTTAAACATGTACATCTAATATACTCTTTCACAGAATTAAATTTGGAAGAAACTTGATGGGTCACAAAGTGTAAGGTTGCATTTAGTGGAGAGTCCTTTTGATGGAATCCCTGAAGGATGGTATTTCATCTCTCCTGAAACTCTGCTGTAAACTACTCTGGAAATACTGCCAGACCATGCATGGACAGCTCTTTAAATTGAGCCACTAAAATCTGTTATTTCCATCTAATAGTTTTATGCAGTAGGGATTTTATAGGCAAACAGACCACACTCTACCTACTCTTGTTTTCAGACGTCTTCTATGTATATTTTTGTCAGGTAACATTAACCAGTCACTAATGACACTAAGAACATGTATGGAAGTCCTGAGAGAGAACCAAACCTATGGAACTAACAAGGTAAGCAGCAGCCTTTTGTTTGTGTAGTTTTATTTGTGTGCATGTTTGCCTTTTGTGTTTATTTGGATTCGAATGTATTTATAGATGGTTCCATATCGAGATTCAAAGTTAACTCATCTGTTCAAGAACTACTTTGATGGGGAAGGAAAAGTACGCATGATCGTGTGTGTGAATCCAAAGGCCGAAGATTATGAAGAAAGTTTGGTAATTTTCATTGTATTTATTCTGTATAGTCTCAGAGTTTTCTGCAGAGAAAACCACTATATCTGGGTGTGAAGAATGACATTTTGAACATTTTAAAAATTGATGCAGACAATGGCCAATTTAATATTGTTTCGTTTAGTAGTTTCTGAGGAAGGACTTGGATGTGTTTATTTATATTTTTCTTATAAACTCCATTTGTTTGATATCTTAGCAAGTCATGAGATTTGCAGAAGTGACCCAAGAAGTTGAAGTAGCAAGACCAGTAGACAAGGCAATATGTGGTTTAACACCGGGACGGCGATACAGAAACCACACTCGGGCAGGCCCGGTTGGAGATGGTATGATTTGGGATTAGATCATTTGCCCACTGATTAGTCTGTCTGTCTCTCCTTTCAATCTATTTCACATAAGGTGTTTTACTTCCCTTCCCCTCAAGGGCCAAATGTAAAAAGAAATCTGAACCAACATATGAGATTTCTTTTGTTATATGTGATAACTTATTTTTTCTTTAACTTGTCCTTTGTTTACAGCTAAATTTTAAGGCATTATGATTATGACAACTCAATAAAGCACATGGTTTATTAGACTGGGGCTGTAATCACAGTGCTAAACTTGTTTCAATAAGCTCTTTCTCTCCTCTGTAATTTTTTATAATTCTTTATAACTCAATACAGAACTGCTGGTTACAGAAGTGGTTTTACAGAATTTTCCACCTTTGCCGTCCTGCGAAATTTTGGGTGTCAATGATGAGCAGACTCTCCCCAGGCTTATTGAAGCATTAGAGAGACGCCATCAACTACGTCAAATGATGATTGAGGAGTTTAACAAACAAGGTAAGAGCAAAAACCATTTGTGATCATTTTAACTCCAGAAATTTGCAGTGAATCTGAGTCTGTGGTGGGATGGATCTTTAAGGAAGGGTTATATTGTGTCTGTACTTTGTAGTGTTCAAGATTTTGTTTATTTAAACTGACAAAAATAACTTGCCCAAGTCACATACCCTAGGAAGTGGTGTACTAGGAAATCAGCAGGATCTAACTGTTTCTAAAGTGATTCTGCTGTGATTTCTGTTTTTGCATTTGTTGTTCTGAAGCAAATTATTTACCCATAAGGATTGGGAAGGGGATGCCATAGTGCAAAATGCAAGACTTTATAGTATTTGCTAATAATATACATTGGTTATTGGTTGATTACATTGGTTATTTTGGAATTGGAGTAAACAAAACCTGCATGCTTTTGTTTCAGCTATGACTTTTAAAGTTCTGTTGCAAGAATTTGACAATGGTGTTGTAAATAAAGAAAATTACATTCAAGGAAAACTAAATGAAAAAGAAAAGGTGATCTCAGGACAGAAATTGGAAATAGAACGACTGGAGAAAAAAAACAAAACTTTAGAATATAAGGTTGGTTTTGACATTGTTATAGTGGCTATTTACTGCTGTTCTCTGACTTAGCCCTTATGCTGTCCCTCCTGTCAGTGCTGCTTACTGAGAGTTATCCCTTAGCTATTAATCTTCATCCCACCCAAAAAGAGGAAATGTGAGTGAAAAGCATAAAAGGGATATTGTACTCTTTAATTTTATGAGTTACATGTTAGCAGTTGAAGAGAATGTTCTCTGGCCTAAACAAGTGAGTTCTCTAGAGGGCTTTCTAGAATTTAGCTTTGGTCATAGCTTGATTTTTTACTTATCACCAGATAATATATGTTTGTTTCCTCATTTACAGAGGATCATTTGGGGGGAACACTCATTCTAGAGAGAAGCTAGTCTCAACCAATACAATGTTCCCTATTCCCAAAATAGTCTTAACAATTAATTTTTAGGGCCCTGGCCAAATAGCTTGGTTGGTTAGAGCATCATCTCCATATACAGGTGTCACTGGTTCCATACCCAGTCAGGGCACATACAGAAACAGATTGATCTGTCTTTCCCTGTCTCTTTCTCTCTCCCCTCTCTCTCTCGCTCTCTCTCCCTCCCTCCCTCCATCCCTCCCTGTCTTCTCCCTTCTCTCCCCCCTTTTCCCTCCCTCTCCCTCTCTAAAAAGAAAAATAAATTTTTTTTATGTTATTTTAGAAGAAGGGAGAGAACAAGAGAGAGACAGGAACATCAATCTGTTCCTGTATGAGCCCTGACTGAGGACCAAACTGGCAACCTCTACGCTTCTGGATGATGCTCTAACCAACCGAGCTATCCAGCCAGGGCATATAAATTTTTTTAATTAAAATAAAATAAAATAAAATGTTAGGCCTGACCCTCTCCTTCTCAGGAGCACTCCCACGCCTGTCCCTTCCCCCTCTCGTCCCAGCGGCAGCATTACCTTTACCCTTCTCTCCTTAGGTGCTAAGACCCCTCCTTTTGCCTCTGTAACTTGTTTCCTGAACCCATTTCCTCTACCCTCCTTCTACCTCTGTGACTTTCTAAATAAACTTTCTCTTATAGTTTTGAGTCTTGGATCTGAACTCTTTCCTAGCCAGAACTCAAATACCGAGGTTGCTGAACCAAGGTCCGGTCTGCCTCCACCAGTCTAGCACCTGGTGCTGTTCTCAGCTGCCAGCACAGAGACCCGGGCCTGAGGCAGCGAGGGGTGTACAAAAAGCAACATCTTTCTCCAGCATTGACCAGCTTCCACTAGCACAGGACTTGTGGCTGAAGACCAGGCAGCCGTCTGGGAGCTCAGACTGCTAGCATGTCCTGGCCAATAAAAAGAAAAAAAAAAATTAAGGCCTGAATTTTAGGGGAAAGTAAATTATATTTACATTCCAAGAACTAAACATAGTGGTCTGCCTTCCAGATTGAAATTTTAGAGAAAACAACTACTATCTATGAAGAAGATAAGCGCAATCTGCAACAGGAACTTGAAACACAGAATCAGAAACTTCAGCGACAGTTCTCTGACAAACGCCGACTAGAAGCCAGGTTGCAAGGCATGGTGACAGAAACGACCATGAAGTGGGAGAAAGAATGTGTGAGTGTCATGCCTGTAGTGCTGAGCGCAGAGACAGGATTGGTTTCAGGTGGTGGTGTTAATGACTACCTGGCTTAGGGTTTTGGTGGTGGGGCATTAGTTGCTTATTCAGTTCCTTCCTTTCTCTGCCCGGGACATTCATTAGCATTATGAAGTATAGTTACCTCAGGAAGAACTGGAGAACTGTCATTTTTTAGGAAACAGTGTTTCTGTAATCTGGTATACTTGTTTAGTGAAAGTGAGTTAGAATATAATTGCCATTGATCGGTCTGTAGGAGCGTCGAGTGGCAGCTAAACAAATGGAGATGCAGAACAAACTCTGGGTGAAAGATGAGAAACTGAAACAGCTGAAGGCAATTGTTACTGAACCCAAAGCTGAGAAGCCAGAAAGGCCCTCTCGGGAGCGGGATCGAGACAAAGCTACTCCAAGATCTGTTTCTCCATCACCAATACCTGTGAGTCATTTGTCAGTGTGTAGTAATTTAGGGCTAGAGAAAATTTGTTCAGATTAGGTGACTATTTCAATGAGGAAAAAATTTTTGTTTTATATTATTTATATTTCTCAAACTTCTATTTAATTTTTTAACTCAGTATAGACACAAATTTAGTATAACAACATATTAATTTAGTACAATAATTATAATGCTATCTTTATGTGTTAAATTGTAGAAGAGTAATGAATTGTTTCAGTTTTTCAGTCTTGCTCATTAATTTCTTTTCAATTTTTTTAGCTTTCTGGTAACTATATTGCTCAGATTTCCAACGGCCAGCAACTCATGACCCAGCCTCAGCTTCATAGGCGCTCTAACTCTTGCAGCAGCATTTCTGTAGCTTCCTGTATTTCGGAGTGGGAGCAGAAAATTCCTCCGTACAACACACCTCTCAATGTCACATCCATTGCAAGGCGTAGGCAGCAGGAGCCAGGACAAAGTAAAGCTTGTGTCGTGTCAGACAGAAGGCGAGGGATGTACTGCACTGAAGGCAGGGAGTTGGTTCCCACACTCAGAAATGAGATAGAACTAGAAGAGGACCGATGCTGCAGGGTTAGTGCCAGCATTCTTTTACAGCGTTACAGCAATAGGGTTCATTTGTGGTTTTGTAACTTGGTTCAGAAAGTTTGACAGAAAGCTGGGTGAGCTCCAATATAAATAAAGTATAATTCTCATGTTAATTTGAAAGATCAAATCTCCCCCAAATTGAGGTCTAGCTCTTAAGCTGAAAAAGCCTAAACACATTTGACAACAGAAATAATGCCTTGTGTTCAGCAAGCACAGGTCAGTAGGGCAATGCCAGAGTAGTCTGTGCTTTTTAGTTGCATAAGCTCATCAGTGTGTGAATGTGAGTGTCTAAGAGCCCCTTTTCCAATTATTTTTTGATTTTTCTTCCCCCAAATTATTTTGTTTTCTATTTTTTGCTGCTTTATATTTTGAAAATTTTCAAACCCAAAGAAAAATTAAAAGAATGGTACAGTATTATTATCTTCTCCCCCTTACCTAGGATTTACCAATTGTTACTTTATATACAGGGTGGGCAAAAGTAGGCTTAGAGTTGTAAGTATGCAAAACAGTTTATTCTTGTACTCTTATTTATTAATTATTGTATTATTTTCCATACAAACAACTAAAAACCTACTTTTGCCCCCACCTTGTAGATATTGTAAACATTTTTTTTCTTGAACTTTTGAAAGTAAGTCTAACTTCATGATACTTTATCCCTAAAACTAAGGGCATCGTCCTATATTACCACAATCTTTTTTTTTTTTTTTGAGAGAGAGAGAGAGAGAGAGATGAGAAGCATCAACTCATAGTTGCGGCACTTTTAATTGTTCATTGGTTGCTTCTCATATGTATTGTTCATTGGTTGCTTCTCATATGTGCCTTGACCGGGGGCTCCAGCCAAGCCATGACCCCTTGTTCAAGCCAGTGACTCTGCACTCATCCCGGTGACTTTGGGATTTCGAACCTCCCAGGTCGATGCTTTATCCACTACGCCATCATTGGTCAGGCTATAACCACAGTCTTTATCACACAGAGTTAGCATTAACTCTGAATAAATATTCTCTAATACACAGTTCATGTTTACATTTCTCCAGTTGTTCCTGTAATAGCTTTTCTTTTTTCAATCCATGATCCTATGAAATGAAGGTAAATGAATGCACACTGCATGTGGTCATGTCTCTTTCATCTCTTTTATTATAAAATGGTCCCCCACTTTTTTGATTTTTATGACATTCACTGTTTTTGAAAAGTCTGGGCCAGTTGTTTTGCAACTACTGAAAGTTTGCATGCCCAATGAATTGCTTTTAATCTCAAAAGCTGTATTTCAATTTACAAGGGCTCTGCCTCATTCAAGGGTGTTTAAACAAATTCACATAAGGATTTAAGGTAAAGCCTCTGAATCTGAATAAATGAACCAAGTTACTATTATGAACTTACATTTAGTAAAACCTTAATATATAGCTTTTAAAATTTTTTCTTCTAAACATTAATCTTATCATAACTCTTTTCTTTAGATTTACTTGTATAATTTAGGGTGCAGAAAATTTTCATTCAGATGCCCTGAATTCATGATTATTAAGGAATGGTGATGATTCCAAGGCATATATATATGTAGATATATATATGCACCAAGGCAACAGAAATGTTAAAGTCACTTAAGTTCTGCCCTGTGCCAATACGGCTTTAAACCTGTTTAGAGAACAAATTGTGGTGACTGGTCTTTCTGATCAACTCTAGTAAATTCCCTTTATTTCATGAAAACTTAAATATAAAACTATTCAAGGCTTGCTTATTCCTGGTCAACATTAATTTAATACCTAATTTGGCTAAGAGATATTTAAGAGGATTTATTAATGATCCTTGAACTTCTTACTTGAAATCAAAATCTTTTAAGAAGTGCAGCAGAAAAGTTTAGGCGCTAGTATCTATGCATCCAGATCTGTTGGTCAAAAATTATGTCGGGGGGTGGGGGGGGTGGCAGGGGGGATTTATGTCCAGTAGGCTGAAATTATACTTCAGTGAGAAAGAAATGTTAAGTATCATTTATTTCATAAATGGTTGTAGATTATAAGGTCTATCATCTTTCCAAAGCTTGTTTGAGAATGTATTTTATTGCTAAATGTGTTCAAGAAAACTGTCACTTGCTAAATGGTCAATCATGATAGCCAGACTTCTTGTTCAGCATTAATTAAGCCATTTTAAGAATGGAAAGTTTCCTGCTTGCTGTTAGGCTTGTGCATCTTTAAGGACAAACTATCTTGCCCATGTATTTATTTTTTAAGATTTTATTTATTGATTTTACAGAGAGGGGTGGGGGAGTGAGAAGTATCAACTCATAGTTGCTTCATTTTAGTTGTTCATTGATTGCTTGTCTTACCAGGCAAGCCCAGGGTAGCAAACCCGCAACCTCAGCATTCCAGGTTAACCCTCTATCCACTGTGCAACCACAGGCCAGGCCACCCATGTTTCATACTATCATGATTTGTCACTGGTGCTTCATTTATTTTTTAGTTATCAAGAGATGTATTTTGAAATTGGGATCTTCATATTTGACCTGTTTTAAAGGATTTGGCCTGTGGCAGGCTGTTGCATTTGCTTTCAGTTTTACAAACAAACATGTTTGTAAAATACCAAAGATAACTCATTGCCTCAAATTATTAACTATGTCTTTTATGTGAAGTAATTTTTCTTAGGTTGAATTTACTAAATTCAGCTTTTCCAAATTTAAATGACATTTGACTGAAGCAACTGGTTTTTAATTGTATGCTAGAGACTGATTTGACACTATGATCTTTATATGGTTCTTGGAACCATTTATGAAATGTTTGGGGGGAAAGTAGTTATGTTATAGTCATTGTTGTATTTGAATTTTTAATGAAGTTTTGTTTAGAGATTTTAAAATTTCAGAAAGTATATTCTTTTAATCATTTTATACATAGGGTTCTTAATTATACCTTACAATCTTTAACATTTTGTACTGTGTAGCCCAATTGGCTTTTTTGTGTGTTTGTGTAAGGAGTGTTTTCTCTTATGTTTAGCTGTTCAGGTTTTTATTGATCTTACTGAAGCTTTTAACATAGTTGTGGACCTAATAGGTTACTTTATAATGGTAGGCACAAATATTGGTTTTGACTGTGCTGCAAAATGAATTATTTGTCTTGAATAATACCACCTACACAGGAAAGACTAGCAGCAGCATTACCAGAATTTTTCCTTTTATTTTTTGTTGAAAGGGAAGCTCCCTGGTAGACTGTATAATAATATAAGCTGGTATTAAAAGATGTTCGTTGGTTTTGTATTTAAATTCGAAGGGAATATTTAAAGTATTTGACTAACATGTTTAGCTTTTGAAAATGTAGCCAAACCTGCTGCACTTCTAATAATACCCTTAAATTAATTCTGGGTTATGCTTGTTTCTTGATTCCTTTCAACTTGATCAGAACGCACCACCACTTCGTCTCCGACACAGACGATCACGCTCTGCAGGAGACAGATGGGTAGATCATAAGCCTGCCTCTAATGTGCAAACTGAAACAGTCATGCAGCCACATGTCCCTCATGCCATCACAGTATCTGTTGCAAACGAAAAGGCACTAGCTAAGTGTGAGAAGTACATGCTGACCCACCAGGAACTAGCCTCCGATGGGGAGATTGAAACTAAACTAATTAAGGTAAAACAAATTTACACAGGAGAAAAAAATATACAAAAAGTCAACAACAAAAAAATTTACTTTTCTATTCCTTTGGCACACAGACAGTGTCCACTGGAACAAAACAAGTGTTTGATACAACCTGTGTTAGAAAACCTAGTGACTGTTTCGGGTGGGAAACTGAACTAGGACTAAATTTGTTTTTTATTGAACGAAGCTTAGATCCTCAGGTTTGTTGGAGAAACTCCAGATCTATTATGTACTGTAAATTAATATACATTTAGTTTTAACCATGACTTGAAAAGTAAACCTAAACAAAGGACTACCTTTGCTTTCTTTCCATCAGTTCAAGATGAAAAGCCCACATTAAAATTTGACCTATCAAATTACGGTACTTAGTATTGAGCTACCCAGAGTCCTTTCCTGACTACAGAAGGACCTTCCCCTCATCATAGAGTCAATGAAGAATCAGGGAAGTAAAAGACATGACTGGGGTTAAAGTTTTTCATTTTGAATTCAATTTAGAGGATGATTCTTATTATAAACTTCTGACAGATTTCTTGATCCAAAGCATAGTTTTTAGATTATAAGTTAAATGGAAAGGAATATTATTTTCTGCAGTTAAGAATGTTACTGATTGGACTTCTTTTGTTTAAGGAGAAATATGTATTCAAATTTTCAAGTATTTTAATATTACTGACCCAGGAGTCCCAAGCACCATATGGTTTTGTGAATAGGAGTTTCCATAAAACAACCGTCTTAAGTTCAATTTGACAGATATATGTACATTTATCATTGAGCTGTATCAAAGTATAATGGTGATCTTTTCTCTTGGCTCTAGGGTGATGTTTATAAAACAAGGGGTGGTGGACAATCTGTTCAGTTTACTGATATTGAGACTTTGAAGCAAGAATCACCAACTGGGTGAGTGATCATCAAATGTGTCTCATTAGAGTGCTGTGGTTTTCTTAGCTGCTCATTCTCAAAGGAGCAGAATAGCCTGTAAAATGTATCATTTATTCTCTGAAGAAGGTTAGTGGTGTTTCCCTATTTCTAATATGTTTTCTGTTGATAGATGCAAAAATAATTGTTGCATCTTGTTTCCCCTTTCTCCATAGTCGAAAACGAAGATCTTCCACAGTATCACCTACCCAACCAGATGGTGCAGAGTCAGAATGGACTGATGTAGAAACAAGGGTAGGGGTAAAAATTAAATACTTGTCTGCTTAATAAAAATTAGGGCTGTCATATTTTAAGCCCCACAACTGTAGCTTTTCATGCTCTTTGAAGTAGCTGAGGTCTGGTCTCACATTGCCAGTGCAGCATGAAGACCTGTCCCAGCAAACCTCTGAAGGGGCCCTGGCCGGTTGGCTCAGTGGTAGAGCGTCGGCCTGGCGTGCAAGGGGTCCCGGGTTCGATTCCCAGCCAGGGCACACAGGAGAAACGCCCATCTGCTTCTCCACCCCTCCCCCTCTCCCCCCTCTCTGTCTCTCTCTTCCCCTCCCGCAGCTAAGGCTCCATTGGAGCAAAGATGGCCCGGGCGTTGGGGATGGCTCCTTGGCCTCTGCCCCAGGCGCTAGAGTGGCTCTGCTTGCAACAGAGCGACGCCCCAGAGGGGCAGAGCATCGCCCCCTGGTAGGCAGAGCGTCGCCCCCTGGTGGGCATGCCAGGTGGATCCCAGTCGGGGTCAGGCACATGCGGGAGTCTGTCTGACTGTCTCTCCCCGTTTCCGGCTTCAGAAAAATACAAAAAAAAACACAAAAACTCTGAAGGGACTTAATTGTATTTTTTTAGTTCTGGTTTTACTGGAGTTCTTTGGGTTAAAGCCCCTGTGTTCAATGTAGAAGGATAGGACCATAAACTCAAGACAGCATGACCCTAGAAACAGTGATTTTCAACCCGAGTACCACAAGAATTTTTAAAACATGTGATACCTGCCTTTCAGTCAAGGGCATTGACCTCTCTTAAATTGTATAAAAATAAAAAGACAGCCAACACAATAGCTGTCCGGTGTGAATGCCCTGTTTTGCATGTATAGGTCATATATTAGAGTTGCATCTGATTGCTAATTCTTGGTGCCAGAAATCCTTGTATACAAGTATAGGCACCTGATTTTTTATTTTTATTTTTTGTATTTTTCTGAAGTTGGAAACGGGGCAGCATTCAGACTCTCACATGCTCCCGACCGGGATCCACCCGACATGCCCACCAGGGGCCGATGCTCTGCCCATCTGGGGTGTTGCTCTGTTGCAATCAGAGCCATTCTAGCGCCTGAGGAAGAGGCTGTGGAGCCATCCTCAGCGCCCGGGCAAACTTTGCTCCAGTGGAGCCTTGGCTGCGGGAGGGGAAGAGAGAGCCAGAGAGGAAGGAAAGGGGGAAGGGTGGAGAAGCAGATGGGCGCTTCTCCTGTGTGCCCTGGCCGGAAATTGAACCCGGGACTCCTGCATGCCAGGCCGACGCTCTACCACTGAGCCAACCAGCCAGGGCCGGCACCTGTTTTTTTTTTTCATTTTAGAAAGCGGGGTGGAGAGAGAGAAGGGGGGTGAGGAGTAGGAAGCATCAACTCCCATATGTGCCTTGACCAGGCGAGCCCAGGGTTTCGAACCGGCGACCTCAGCATTTCCAGGTCGACGCTTTATCCATTGCACCACCACAGGTCAGGCCAGGCACCTGATCTTTTAAAAGTCACTTGGATCAGAAAGGGTTGGTAATTACTATTATTATTTGTAAACCAATCAAAATTATACCCTTTTTTTTGTCAGATTGGCAAAAAAAATTTTTTTGTGTGTGCTGCAGAATTTTAGTGATTAGTTTGTGCCATGAGATAAAAAAGGTTGAAAATCGCTGCCCTAATGAGGCTCATATGGAGAGAGCATTAGAAGGTGGGGCCAGGAGGCCAAGTGCTGGCCACTAACTTTCTCAAGAACTCCTTTTCCTGATCTAAATGAGGAAATTTACCTCGATAATCCCTGAAGACCATTGTGGATCACAGTCTTTGTGGCCTCTGTCAAACTGCAAGTATCTGACTGGTATTTTAACAGGTGCCTGTGCTGAACTAGAAAGCAATGTTGGATTTCAATTTGGTGGAAACTATCTAAACAGAATTGTGTTTTATAGACTGCTAAGAAGAACTGATCTTTTCCTCTTCTGTAATTTTCCCATCAGTGCTCTGTGGCTGTAGAGATGAGAGCAGGGTCTCAGCTGGGACCTGGATATCAGCATCATGCACAACCCAAGTGAGTACTGGGTAATTGGGGCTTTTCTGTGCATGTTTTCCCTCTAGTATTTCCACCACCACCCCTCCTCCCTACCACTGGGAGGACATAAGTGGTTTTTTGTTTACCCCTTGGCATCTCTGGGCAGACTGCAGAAGGCAGCCGGAGTGCTGAGGACCTCGGCAGTCTGGCTAAGGGCAATTAGAGCTGCAAGAACCGGAGGTGATGCAAGATTGGCTCGCTCCTGTTCATCTTTTGCCACTGCTCAAAGCTTTCAGAGGCTGAACCGAGATCCCTTATAATGAGGGGAGGCTAAAGGTTTTAGTCAGGATGGCTGCTCTTCCTGTAATTCACTCTTTCCTAACTTGCCTCTTCCTCTTGTTACAGCAATGAAATGTTCACTAAAGTAAAACAGTGGTGAAAGTGATGGTTGGGGAAGGAATCATACTTTTCCCTCTTCTATTAAGCACATACCCAACAGTTTGCCAAGTCTTTTTTCATATTAGTAAAACTCCTTCTTTTCAAATATCTATTTATATAAGTCCATGTGTCCATTTCTAACACATGTATTCCTTAGGCAATTTGTAAAATTATTGAAACAGGATAAAGATGGGAAGTCCTGTTTTCTTTTTAATTTAATACTAGGTAAGTATACCTTGTAGCTGTTATTTGCTTACTCAGATGGACTTGAACTTTTCCCATGATAAAACCAGGAATGCTCTAAGGCTAAGCCCTTCTAGAGATCAAATTGTTCCAAATGTGTTAATTGATTGCAAAATTTAGCACTAATTGCTGGCTTTTATGTTTTAGGCGCAAGAAGCCATGAACTGACAGTCTTGATAATGAAAGAAGGTTTTCATTGTGTTAAATTTCTCTAAAACCATGTCAGAAGGAGTCATCCTGTAGGAGTTCAGCTTCGTTACTATCACAGATCTCGGACATCACACCTGGCCTAGATCAGAGATTCCCCCATGCTTCCAAAGATACCTAGGATCCAACAAATGCGTCATATTACATGCCTTGCCATATTTAATATTAATAGCAGAGAAAGACCCTCTTCTCATTGCCATATGAATTTTTTAATAATGCTATTTTTGTATATTTCTTGTATACTTATAAACTAATTCATGCAAGTGTTTGTCTTGGGTGATTAAGGAAGAATATATCTAGACCACACTTCATTTTTTATTGTGACTTTTCTAGCTCTTACCTGAATATTTAAGGTTTTATAAACAAAACAAATGCTGCTACTAATTAGCTGCAAAAATGCACTTTAGACATATTTGACAGTTCAGACTTTCAAAATAAAGATGTCATGACTGGCCAATACAAAAATCATTTTAGGAAGTTGTTTTGAATTTTGTACATACTCACTTTCTGATACTTAGATATGCCAAAAGAAATGAAATAAAAAGCACTAAAAATACAGTTGTGTGACAGTCCTAACACACATGCCCAGCCCCTGGCATGTGCCTGGTTTAGCTGGCACTCATGTAGGATGAAGAAGACTAGAAGTTTTCCTCACATTGGGGCAACCTGTTTTAGCTCAAAGAAATGGCTTGTAAAGGGGGTGTTTCCCCTGCCAAGAACCAGGAATCTTAACCCCAATTCACATGCATAACCCGATGATATGCCATAGCCAATGGACAATCCTTAATACAGTGTTTGACCTGGAATCTTCCCCCTCTTTTTGTGTGTGTGTGTGTGTGTGTATTTTTCTGAAGTTGGAAACGGGAGGCAGTCAGACTCCTGCATGCGCCCAACCAGGATCCACCCGGCACGCCCACCAGGGGGCGATGCTCCGCCCATCCGGGGCGTTGCTCTGTCACAACCAGAGCCATTCCAGCGCCTGAGGCAGAGGCCATAGAGCCATCCTCAGCGCCCAGGCCAACTTTGCTCCAATGGAGCCTTGGCTGCGGGAGGGGAAGAGAGAGACAGAGAGGAAGGAGAGGGGGAGGGGTGGAGAAGCAGATGGGCACCTCTTCTGTGTGCCCTGGCTGGGAATCGAACCCGGGACTCCTGCACACCAGGCTGACACTCTACCACCCTTTCTTAATTCAATTGACTTACCTGGGTTTCAAGAGCAGTGTTCATAAATTTCCAGGTATGAAAAATTTAATTCTTGATACTATATGTAACTTAAATCCATATAAAAGTAAAGAGTGCCTGACCTGTGGTGGTGCAGTGAATAAAGTGTTGACTGGAAATTCTGAAATCACTGGTTCGAAACCCTGGGTTTGCCTGGTCAAGGTGCATATGGGAGTTGATGCTTCCTGCTCCTCTCCCTGCCCTTCTATCCTCTCACTTTCTCTATCCCCTGCCCCTCCTCTCTAAAATAAATAAATAAATTAGAAAAGTGAAGAGTGACATCAGCATCATGGTGGCATGATTCCTTTTTTCTCTTCCCTTTTACTTACAACTTTCTGGTCATTCGTAATGGAACAGAAAGGTCTCAGCACATTACACCAGGACATCCAAGAGATTTCTGCCTACATGTGCTTTCAAAAAGGAGGTGGGTAGGACTTCAGGGGTTTTGGATCCACAGAAGTCAGTGAGTCTGCCCCACTCCCACTTGTGGTGATGGGGGTGGGGGGAGTGAAACTGGAGAATGCAGAGCAGGTGGCCACATATGGGAGATGGAGCATTTGTGGCGGTCCAGCCAACCGAGAGTACCAGGCATGACATCAGATGGGATGGAGACTAGTTTGGAGGCAGAGGAGTAACTTAAGAAGTCAGTCCTCGCCAGGGTGGCACTGTGACAAGCTGGGCTTTCACCAGCAGTGACAACAGCTACCTCCCTTGAAGTGGAAAAAAATAGTGACTGACCATGGGCTTCAAGGGTTGCAGCTGGAGGTACCTATTTCTCTTCAGTAACTACTTTCTGAGAAAGAGACCTCATGACCAGGTGGAAGGAGAGGAAAGGGAAGGTGGCAGACAAGGATAAAGAAGGGCATTGCCCTGGCCGGATGTCTTGGTTGGTGAAAGCTGTGATCCCCAACCCCTGGGCCGTGGGCCATTTGGTACCGGTCCACAGAGAAAGAATAAATAACTTATATTTCCATTTTATTTATGTTTAAGTCTGAACGATGTTTTATTTTTATTTATTTATTTATTTTTGTATTTTTCTGAAGCTGGAAACAGGGAGAGACAGACTCCCACATGCGCCTGACTGGGATCCACCCGGCACGCCCACCAGGGGGCGGCGCTCTGTGCTCTGTTGCGACCAGAGCCACTCGAGCGCCTGGGGCAGAGGCCAAGGAGCCATCCCCAGCGCCCGGGCCATCTTTGCTCCAATGGAGCCTCACTGTGGGAGGGGAAGAGAGAGACAGAGAGGAAGGAGAGGGGGAGGGGTGGAGAAGCAGATGGGCGCTTCTGTGTACCCTGGCCTGGAATTGAACCCAGGACTTCTGCGCCAGGCCGACGCCCTACCACTGAGCCAACTGGCCAGGGCTGATGTTTTATTTTTAAAAAATGACCAGATTCCCTCTGTTACATCTGTCTAAGACTCACTCTTGACGCTTGTCTCGGTCACGTGATACATTTATCCGTCCCACCCTAAAGGCCGGTCCATGAAAATATTTTCTGACATTAAACCGGTCCATGGCCCAAAAAAGGTTGGGGACCACTGGGTTAGAGCATTGTCCTGAATGGAGAAGTTGCTGGTTCAATCTCCGGTCAAGACACATTGAGGAACAGATTGATGTTCCTGTCTCTCTCTCTCCCTCTCCCTCCCTCTTTCACTAAAATCAATAAATTTAAGGGGGGAGGGTCATTGAAAGAACCATTGGGTTTCAGCAGGAGGTCTGTGCTGAGAAGACCCCCTTTAGAAGATCGCCCTACCTGGATGTGCTGCTGAGCCCACACATCCAGTCCTGTAACTGCACTAGATTTTTCTATACCAGCTTTTTTCTTTTCTTTTTTTAACTCCTTCCCTAGTGCTGCCAGTCCCAGAGCCAACTCAGGAAAAGAGAAACCAAAAACTTGAACTATTGTGCCACCTTCTGGAAAATAAAAGGAAGGTTCCTAATTGCCACCATTGCCACTGTTGAATTGTAACAAAGTGAACTAAGAAAGGTGTACTATTTCAAATGTGACAGGAGAGGCACATTTTGTCAAACACTGAAAAATCATGGTGATATGGTATTACAAAAATAAAAATAATCCTGACTTGTGGTAGCACCGTGGATAAAGCGTCAATCTGGAATGCTAAGGTTGTCAGTTCAAAACCTTGGGCCAGGGTTAGTCAACCTTTTTATACCTACTGCCCACTTTTGTATCTCTGTTACTAGTAAAATTTTCTAACCACCCACCGGTTCCACAGTAATGGTGATTTATAAAGTAGGGAAGTAACTTTATAAAATTTATAAAGCAAAGTTACAGCAAGTTAAAGCATATAATAATAATTACTTACCAAGTACTTTATGTCGGATTTTTGCTAAGTTTGGCAGAATAAATCTTTATAAAACAACTTAGTATAGTTAAATCTATCTTTTTTTGTTTTTGTTTTTTGTTTTTTTTTTGTGTTTTTCTGAAGCTGGAAACGGGGAGGCAGTCAGACTCCCGCATGTGCCCAACCAGGATCCACCTGGCACGACCACCAGGGGGCGATGCTCTGCCCATCTGGGGCGTCACTCTGCTGCAACCAGAACCATTCTAGCGCCTGAGGCAGAGGCCACAGAGCCATCCACAACGCCCGGGTCAACTTTGCTCCAATGGAGCCTTGGCTGCGGGAGGAGAAGAGAGAGACAGAGAGGAAGGAGAGGGGGAGGGGTGGAGAAGCAGATGGATGCTTCTATGTGCCCTGGCCGGGAATCAAACCCGGGACTCCCGCACGCCAGGCCGACACTCTACCACTGAGCCAACCAGCCAGGGCCTCATGTGAAGTAAATCTAACTTTTTATTTATACTTTTGTTGCTCTGCTACCGCCCACCATGAAAGCTGAAACGCCCACTAGTGGGCGGTAGGGATCAGGTTGACCACCACTACCTTGGGCTTTCCCAGTTAGGACACATATAAGAAGCAACTATGAGCCCTGGCTAGTTGGCTCAGTAGTAAAGCATAGTCCTGGCATGTGGATGTCCTGGGTTTGATTCCTATCAGGAGAAGCACCTATCTGCTTCTCAACCCCTCCCCCTCTCACTGCTCTCTCCCTCCCTTTCTCTCTCTTCCCCTCCTGAAGCTAAGGCTCAATTGGAGCGAGTTGGCCCAAGCTGAGGATGGCTACATGGCCTCCACCTCAGGCTTTAAGAAGAGCTAGATTGCTGAGTCCCAGATGGGCAGAGCATCACCCCCTAGTGGGCTTGCCAAGTGGATCCTGGTCAGGGCACATGCGGGAATCTGTCTCTGCCTCCCCTCCTCTCACTGAATTAAAATAAAAATTAAAAAAAGAAGCAACTATGAGTTGATGCTTCCTGTTCCTCCCTACACCTTTCTCTTCCTCATCTTTCTAAAATCAATAAATAAAATATTTTTAAAAGATAAAATTTAAATAAAAGTATTAAATAAAAATAATTCTCCAACACCTGAACCTAAAGGAACAGAATATTGTAATCTAACTGATAAAGAATTTTAAATGGCTGAAAGGATTCAACCAGCTACCAGAAAACTCAGAAAAGCATCTCAGTGAACTTAGGAATAAAGTTATTGAACAGAAGGCATTCTGTACCTAAGGTTGAAGTTTTTTAAAAAGAACCAGACAAATTCTGGAGCTGAAGAAATCAATAAATGAGATACAGAATGTATTAGAAAGTTCAGGAAAAAGGGCAAATCAGATCAAAGAAAGAATTCTGACTTGGAGGATAGGAATTTAGAAATGAATCAGGAAAGGGGAGCAAAATAAGATTTTTAGAAAATGAAACCCTAAAAGCACTGATAATGATGAGAAAAACAAATATAAGAATAACAGGAGGGAAAAGGGAGCAGAGAATATATTTAGAAAAATAATAGCTGAGAACTTCCCAAATCTGGGGAAGAAATGGGACATACAAGTCTAAGAAGCTAATGGAACACCTTATTTTCTCAGTGAAAAAAAGACCTCTAAGATATTATAATGAAACTTAAAAATTAATGACAAAGAGCTTGGCCTGTGGTAGTAGAGTAGACAGAGCGTCAACCTGGAACGCTGAGGTCGTGGGTGCAAAACCCTGGCTTGCCATACAACAGCAGCAAAATACACATTCTCCAGTGCACACAGAATACTTTCCAGGATAAATCATGTGTTAGGGCACAAAACAAATTGCAGCAAATTTAAGATTGAAATCATACTAACTATCTTTGCTGACCACAATCATATGAAACTAAAAATCAACAAAAGGAAAGCTGGAAAAATCTAAAAATATGTAGAAACTAAACACCACACTTCTAAATAACCAATAGGTCAAGAAGAAATCAAAGGGAAATAACTATCTCAAATAAAATGAAGATGGAAATACAGCCTGACCTCTGGTGGTGCAGTGGATAAAGCACTGACCTGGAAATGCTGAGGTTGCCGGTTCGAAACCCTGGGCTTGCCTGGTCAAGGCACATACAGGAAGCAACTACTATGAATTGATGCTTCCTGTTCCCCTCCTTCTCCCACTCACCCTTTCTCTAAAAATCAATAAATTAAAAAAAAAAAGAAAATGGAAATACAACATATTAAATCTTATGGAATGCAGTACAAGTAGTTCTGAGAGGAAAGTTTATAGTGATAAATACATATATTAAGAAATTTAAAAGATCTTTAATAAACAACCTAACTTTATGCCTCAAGGAATTAGAAAAAGAAGAACAAGTTAAGCCCAAATTTAACAGAATGAAAGAAATAATAAAAATCAGACTGGAAATAGAAGAAATAGAAACTAGAAAAAATAAAAAAAGGTCAATAGAACTAAAAGCGGGTGCTTCAAAAAGATTAACAAAACTGACAAGCCTTTAACCAGACTAAGAAAAAAAGAACTCGCCCGACCGGGTGGTGGCGCAGTGGATAGAGTGTTGGACTGGGATGCAGAGGATCCAGTTTCGAGACCCCGAGGTCGCCAACTTGAGCGCGGGCTCATCTGGTTTGAGCAGAGCTCACAAGCTTGGACCCAAGGTCGCTGGCTCGAGCAAGGGGTTGCTCGGTCTGCTGAAGGTCCACGGTCAAGGCACATATGAGAAAGCAATCAATGAACAACTAAGGTGTCACAACGCGCAACAAAAAACTAATGGTTGATGCTTTTTGTCTCTCTGTTCCTGTCTGTCTGTCCCTGTCTATCCCTCTCTCTGACTCTCTGTCTCTGTAAAAAAAAAAAAAAAAGAACTCGCCTGACCGGGCGGTGGTGCAGTGGATAGAGCGTCGGACTGGGATGCGGAAGATCCAGGTTAGAGACCCCGAGGTCGCCAGCTTGAATGAGGGCTCATCTGGTTTGAGCCAAAGTTCACCAGCTTGAACCCAAGGTCGCTGGCTCAAGCAAGCGGTTACTCAGCTGCTGAAGGCAGCTTGATCCCAGTTTGATCCTTTATCCACTGTGCCACCGCCTGGTCAGGCTCATCAGGGATATTGATCTATAGTTTTCTTATGGTGTCCTTATCTAGTTTTCTTGTGGTGTCCTTATCTAGCTGTGGTGTGGAGTAATGCTGGCCTTGTAGGATGAGTTTGGGGGTACTCCCTTCTCCCTGATTTTTTCGAGGAGTTTGCGGTCAAGGCACATATGATAGAGCAATCAATGAACAACTAAGGTGTTGCAACGAAAAACTGATGATTGATACTTCTCATCTCTCCGTTCCTGTCTGTCTGTCCCTGTCTATCCCTCTCTCTGACTCTCTCTCTCTGTCTCTGTAAAAAAAGAAAAGAAAAAAAAACCTCAAAATTAGAAATGAAAAAGTAGTCATTATTACTGATACTACAGAAATACATAGGAACATAAGGTACTACTATGAACAATTAGATGCAAACAAATTAGATAACTTAGAACAAATGGATAAATTTCTAGGAGCATACAACATACCTAGAGTGAATCAGGTAGAAAATCTTGTCAAACCAATAATGAGCAAAGAGATCAAATCAGTAATGGAAACCTGCCAACACAGAATACCCAGACCAGATGGTCTCACTGGCAAATTTTTCCAAACATTTATAGAATTAACATATCTTTCTCAAACTCCTCCAAAAAATCAGAGAGAAGGGAGTACCCCCAAACTCATCCTACAAGGCCAGCATTACTCCACACCACAGCTAGATAAGGACACCACAAGAAAACTAGATAAGGACACCATAAGAAAACTATAGATCAATATCCCTGATGAGCCTGACCAGGCGGTGGCACAGTGGATAAAGGATCAAACTGGGATGTGGAGGACCCAGGTTCGAGACCCAAGGTCGCCTGCCCCCTTAAGCACGGGCTCATCTGGTTTGAGCAAAGCTCACCAGCTTAAAACCAGGGTCACTGGCTTGAGCAAGGGGTCACTCGGTCTGCTGAAGGCCCATGGTCAAGGCACATATGAGAAATCAATCAATCAATGAACAACTAAGGAGCCGCAATGAAAAATTGATGTTTCTCATCTCTCTCCCTTCCTGTCTGTCTGTCCCTATCTGTCCCTCTCTCTGACTCTCTCTGTCTCTGCCACACACACACAAAAAAAAATTTTTTTTAAATCCCTGATGAACGTAGAAACAAAAATTCTCAACAAAGTATTAGCAACCAGAATTGAAGAACACATAAAAAGGATAATACACTGTGACCAACTGAGATTTATCCCTGGGATGCAAGCATGGTTCAACATACACAAATCCATAAATGCAATATAGTACATTAATAAATGAATGATTAAAAAAAATACCATGGTTCCAACTAGCTTCCCAAAACTACTTGGCACATAAAGCCTACATATGACCAGTTTCTGTACAACAAAACAGAGAGAGACTGTGTGGAGAAAGCTGTGGAGCCACAGCCTTCTGTGCTCTCTGGGGACTGCAGGAACTCTCCAAGGCTGGAGGTACCAGTGAGTGCCATTGTTTATGTCCACCTCCACCTCCATTGGGTGGGTGGGGGCTTTAACAGGTGCTCTGATCAACCTGCAAAGATATTATACTGTATTTTGGAGAACATCTCCCAAACCCATTTTGCCCCTAAACAAAAGGAGTAAGCAAGATCAACAGGAGTTACTTTCTGTACACAGCCTCCCAACCTGCAGCTGCTCCAGCCTGATAGGCAGTGCCCTGGATGCTTTAGGCACCCCCTTGACTCCTATTGGCCTGCCAAATCCACCCAGCACACACCCTACACAGAGGCTGCTTCTTTATAAGGCCACTTTTCTAAGACTTGAAGGATAGTTATTTGGTCTAATACATAGAAACAAACATAGAAAGTCAAACAAAATGAAAAGACAGGAGACTATCTCTCAAATGAAGAAACAAAAAAAAATCCAATATAAATGGGCCCTAAGGAAACAGAGATAAGATCATTTGTCTGATAAAAGAATTCAAGGAAACAGTCATAAGGATGCTTACCAAACCTGAGGGTAAAATAGAGGAAGTTAGGGAAAACTTCAACAGTCTGAAAGTATAGTCAAGAAGCAAGCAGGCCTGAAAAATAAAACAACTGAAATAAAAAATATATTAGAAGCTAAAACTAAAATAGTATTTTATGTCAACTGTAATTGAAAAACAAATTTAAAAAAGAATAATACGTTAGAATGAATTAACAGCAGATTATCTATTGCAGAAGAACAGATCAGGAACCTGGAAGATAGACTAGTGGAATTCAACCATCAGAACATCAAAGAGAAAAAAAGAACTTAAAAGAATGAGGATAGTGTAAAGGGCCTTTGGAATAACATCAAGAACTCAAGACCCTGCCTGACCAGGCAGTGGTGCAGTGGACAGAGCATCTGACTGGGACGTGGAGGACCCATGTTCAAAACCTGAGGTCACTGGCTTGAGCATGGGCTCATCTGGCTTGAGCACAGGCTCACCAGCTTGAGTGTGGGATCGCTGGCTTGAGCATGGGATCATGGACATGATCACTGGCTTGAGCCCAAAGGTCACTGACTTGAAGCTCAAGTTCGCTGCCTTGAGCAATGGAATACTCACTCTGCTGTAGCCCCCAGGTCAAGGCATATATGAGAACTGAATCAATGAACAACTAAGGAGCTGCAACGAAGAACTGAAGCTCTCATCTCTCTCCCTTCCTGTCTGTCTGTCCCTCTCTCTGACTCTCTCTCTGTCTCTGTCAGAAAATAAAAAATAAAATAAAAATTAAAAAAGGAAGCCATAGAAAAAGGTATTATGGTTTTAACGGAAGCGTCAGCCTGCTCCACTCAGAGCAGCACACTTTGTGAGAACCAATGGAAAGGAGCCTGAGCTGCTGGAACCCATTCCCTGTGAATTAATAGCATGATTAGTGTAAAGAAATAAGAATAAAAATTTAAAAATAACCTCTATGCAGATGATGTTAACTAAATTTATTGTGATCATTTCACTATATATACAAATCATTATGTTGTACACATTAAACCAATGTAATGTTGTATGTCAATTATACCTCAGTTTAAAATTTTTTTAAGTACTCGCAATATGGGCCCTGGCTGGTTGACTCAGCAGTAGAGCATCAGCCTGGCGTGTGAAAGTCCCAGGTTCAATTCCCCGTCACGGCACACAGGAGAAGTGCCCATCTGCTTCTCCACCCTTCCCCCTCTCCTTTCTCTTTATCTCTCTCTTCCCCTCCCACAGCCAAGGCTCCATTGAGAAAAGTTGGCCCGGGTGCTGAAGATGACCCCATGGCCTCCACCTCAGGTGCTAGAATGGTTCTGATTGCAATGGAGCAACACCCCAGATGGGCAGAGCATCGTCCCCTGGTGGGCATGCCGGGTGGATCCCAGTCAGGCACATGCTGGAGTCTGTGTCTCTGCCTCCCCGCTTCTCACTTTAGAAAAAAGAAAAAGGCCCTGGCCTGTTGGCTCAGCCGTAGAGCGTCAGCCTGGCGTGCGGGGGACCCGGGTTTGATTCCCGGCCAGGGCACACAGGAGAAGCGCCCATTTGCTTCTCCACCCCTCCCCTCCTTCCTCTCTGTCTCTCTCTTCCCCTCCCGCAGCCAAGGCTCCATTGGAGCAAAGATGGCCCAGGCGCTGGGGATGGCTCCTTGGTCGCTGCCCCAGGCACTAGAGTGGCTCTTGTCGCGGCAGAGCGACGCCCCGGAGGGGCAGAGTATCGCCCCCTGGTGGGCATGCCGGGTGGATCCCGTTCCGGCGCATGCAGGAGTCTGTCTGACTGTCTCTCCCTGTTTCCAGCTTCAGAAAAATACAAAAAAAAAAAAAGAAAAGAAAAGAAAAAAGAAAAAAAGTCCCAGGCTCGATTCCTGATCAGGGCACAGAGGAGAGGTGACCAACTGCTTCTTCACCCCTCCCCCCACTCTTGTTCTCTCACGTGCGTTCTCTCCCTCTCTCTCTCTTTCCTCCTCCTGCAGCCATGGCTCCAATGGTTCAAGCAAAGTTGGCCTGCAAGGATAGCTCCATGGCCTCGCCTCTGCGCTAAAGTATAATAGCTCGGTTGCTTGCTTTGTGGAGCAACAGAGCTGGGGCCCAGCTGGGCAGAGCATCACCCAGTAGGGGGCTTGCCGGACGGATGGGGGGTACGTGGGCGAGTCTGTCTCTGCCTCTATGCCTCTCACTTATTAAAAAAATAAAAATACTCTCAATATGAACCCAACAGCGGCTTTATTAGCGTCACGAGACAAAAAATGCAATACAGCAACCTAGCCAGGCAGCAGTCGCAGCAAGAGGTCTTGCAACATCTTTAGTGCTCTTTCAAGGCATTTTCACCCAATCATCAGGTGCCTCAATTAGAAAAACTGAAGTTGAAGTGCAGTCTGACCAGTGAATAGAGCAGGGGTTGGGAACCTTTTTGGCTGAGAGAGCCATGAACGCCACATCTTTTAAAATGTAATTCTGTAAGAGCCATACAACGACCCGTGTACGTTACGTATTATTCAATAAAAATTTGGTGTTGCCCCAGAGGACAGCTGTGATTGGCTCCAGCCACCCACAACCATGAACTTGAGCGGTAGGAAATGAATGGATTGTAATACATGAGAATGTTTTTTTTTGTTTGTTTTTGTTTTTTTTCTGAAGCTGGAAACGGGGAGAGACAGTCAGACAGACTCCCGCATGCGCCCGACCGGGATCCACCTGGCACGCCCACCAGGGGCAGACGCTTTGCCCACCAGGGGGCGATGCTCTGGCCCTCCGGGGCATCGCTCTGCTGAGACCAGAGCCACTCTAGCGCCTGGGGCAGAGGCCAAGGAGCCATCCCCAGCGCCCAGGCCATCTTTGCTCCAATGGAGCCTTGGCTGCGGGAGGGGAAGAGAGACAGAGAGGAAGGAGGGGGGGGGGGGTGGAGAAGCAAATGGGCGCCTCTCCTATGTGCCCTGGCCGGGAATCGAACCCGGGTCCCCCGCACGCCAGACTGACGCTCTACCACTGAGCCAACTGGCCAGGGCTGAGAATGTTTTATATTTTTAATGTTATTTTTTTTTTTATTAAAGATTTGTCTGCGAGCCAGATGCAGCCATCAAAAGAGCCACATCTGTCTCGCGCGAGCCATAGGTTCCCGACTCCTGGAATAGAGCGATGACCTAGGACAGTCCCAGGTCAGAAACCCCCAAGGTCGCCAGCTTGAGCAAGGGGTCACTGGCTTGGATTAACCCCCACCCCTCCGCATCAAGGCAGGTATGAGAAGCAATCAATGACCAACTGAAGTGCCACAACTACGAATTGATGCTTCTCATCTCTCTCCGTTTCTTTCTCTCTTTTACTCTCTCGCGCGTGCCCTTAAAGAAAAGTTCCCTTACATTTCTAATATATAGTTTATATTGGGGAGGGAGAGGGGGACAAAATATACTAATAATGCCCAAACCCATTCCTCTGCACACACAAGCAGGAGGCACTCAAGTTAGGATTCCAGATTCCTAATCCAGGCTCCACCGAACTTGTCATCTTGGACTAGTTACTGGATCCACACCTTAGTTTAGCCATCTATAAAATGGAGATAACAGTACTTACCTCTTATGTTGTGCGAAGATTAAGTGAAATCTTGTAGCATGTGACTCAGAGCTTGGAACAATGTAGGCGCTCAAATGCTACTGCTATCCTCAGGCTGCAAGTTTAGCCATCTCCTCTTATATTCACTTATTTTATCTGAGGCGCTGTGCAAAGCACCGGGAACTAAAAGCAGTAAAGTAACTCCTGCCTCCAGGTTTGAGGGACGGGAGAAACGACGTCATTAACTGGTTGTCTTTAAGTATCACAGGAACTACCTTGTATAGGTTGACGTCCATTTACCATGTGACTTTCTCCTAAAAATACTCTTCACCAGGACTGAACTTTGACTCAATTAGCTCTTATAAGTGCCTAACAACTTTTTTCTGTTTTATTGCATTTATTGAGGTGACACTGGTTAACAAAATTATACAGGTTTCAGTTGCACAATTCTACAACACAGCACCTGCACACTGTACTGGGGTTCACCATTCTACAGTAGCAACTCTTTTAACTCCAGTCACGTCTTGTGCGCAGGCGCCTCCAGTGAAGGTCGTCGCAGCGGCTGTCGCCCGGCCTCTTCCGCCAGGAGCGGGTGCGGATTGGTCCTCCTGTTCCATATAAAATCCTTCGCGCAGGCGCATCAGTCCCTTTCCCCAGCTGCCGCTAAGGTGCTCGGTTCTTCCGAGGAAGCTAAGGCCGCGTTGGGGTGAGGTCTTCACTTCATCCGGCGACTAGCACCGATCCGGCAGCGCTCGCCCAGCACTCGCCCACACCATGGCCTCTGTCTCGGAGTTAGCCTGCATCTACTCGGCCCTCATCCTGCACGACGATGAGGTGACGGTGACGGTGAGTGCGGACTCTGGCTGGCAGCGGGGACGGCTTGCGGGCAGCACATTTCCCCGCCCTCCCGGGCATTTGGGTCTGGCCCTTCTGGCCTAACCGGGGCCATGGACACCACCGAAGCGGCTTCCGGCAGTTCAGGTAGGCCCACGTGTGAGTGGGCCAGGGGCCTCGGCCACGTGCCGGCTCCGGAAAGGACCGGATAACGTTTTGCTGCCCGCGTTCTGGCTTTGAGAAACACGGACATCCTAGTCCACATCTCGTTATAAAGGACACGGTTTATTTTGTGTAATTTGATTCTGTTAGTAGGCCCTGTGTGGCCAGGCTGCATAGTGTGGAGGAGAGCACTTAAACTCTGCTCCACCTCCCAGCTTTTACTCATAACTTAAAATAGCATGGCTTGGGCAAGACCCAGCCCGTGAAATGGTAGCAGTGAACTCACCACCTTGCAAGGTGCCTGACACCGTGAGCAGTTGGCATTTCTCTTGCTCGTGGCAGCCGAAGAGTGTGAGAAATGGTCGTTTTAAATAACATACAGAAGATACAGATAAAATATTGAAACTGGATAAACATGGTTTTGTACACACGTTTTGCTTGATTTACTTTAAAGTTGTGGTATTTTGAAGACGTTTAAGAAAGCCAGTTTAGTTTAGTCTCTGATGGATTGTCATTTGATTTGTTTTAGGAGGACAAGATCAATGCCCTCATTAAAGCAGCTGGTGTAAATGTTGAACCTTTCTGGCCAGGCTTGTTTGCAAAGGTAAGGTGATGGTGGCAAAGTGGTTTGGAGAAGTATATTTGGGAAGACCTACTGATTACTAAGTAAGGTGTTCACGCCCACATCCAAAAGTACCAGAAGGCCCAATAGGCCAGTGGACCAATTCTGTCTCTAGGAGCTAATTAAGGTTTTAGTTTCGTCTCTGTGTCATGCCTTTCCTGATCTCAGACTGATTCCTCTTCTGTTCTGAAACCATGGTAAAAGAATTAACCGGGTCATTCCTTTTTTAAAAGGATCACCCAGGAGATAACTCCATGTTATTCCAAGCAAATTCTTCTGGTGTGATAGTATGCTTTAATGGGAATTTGGTGTGGTGGCCTTTTATTGACCATTTACTGTGTGTTGGGTTACAAGAAACAGGATTCCTACCCAAGGAACTTGGCACTAGCTACCTCCCATTGTACAGGTTACTGAATGTCTGGCAAGTGCAGTTCATAGATGCTAACTATTCACTTTGTGCTCTTTGCAAAGAGCTTTGAAAGATTGAAAACATTGTACCTATATATCTTAAAAATTCCCTTGGGGAAAAAGTCCTAGGATTACTTAGCAGTCTGAAAAATTGAACTCACTGTTAAAAGGAGATGTAGAACTGGAAAGAATCCTGGCTTAAGGAAGCTTGAGATTTTTTAAACAAGTTAAGCTGGTATTTGGGGGCCAGTTTTCTCCTCTTTAAAAGGAATTCAGCTAGTTATGCCTTACTACTTAAATACAGCAATGCAAGTAGGAAATTTAAAGCCTGAGCTTTTTGTGATTGCTTACAGACTGACACTGGCAGACTCTAGCAAAGAAGGAAAAATATATGGGGAGCTCAAAAGTAGGTTTACAGTTGTGAGTACACAAAATACAGAATTCTTGGTGTTATTGATGTCTTATTTTCCATATGCACAACTGTAAACCTACATTTGCCCACCCTGTATATATAGTGATGGGAATGGATCACTGTACTTTCAAAAGGGTGGTACTTTTTCTTTTCTGGCTGAGCATTGTAACAAAGAGACAGAACTGAGTATTTGCTTGTGTTTCAGGCTCTGGCCAATGTCAACATTGGAAGCCTCATCTGCAGTGTAGGAGCTGGTGGACCTGCCCCAGCAGCTAGTGCTGCCCCAGCAGGAGGTTCCGCCCCTTCCACCACTGCTGCACCAGGTAGGAAACTTTATTTGTATTGGAGGGAGGAGTGGAAATTAAAAATTATTATAGTCAAAATTGCTGCTAATTTACTAAGTAGATGTTGTATAGAAATCCTGAAACTAGACACAAGTTTGGGCTATTTTTGACCATGGGAGTTAAAGTGCCTACAGCTCTTTGGAGTTTTAAAATAAAGGTGTATAATTGACTTTTTTTTTTTTTTTTTTTTTTTAAGCTGAGGAAAAGAAAGTGGAAGCAAAGACGGAAGATTCTGAGGAGTCTGATGATGACATGGGCTTTGGTCTTTTTGACTAAACTTCTTTTGTAACATTCAATAAAAAGCTGAACTCTGCTGCTGATAGTCTTGTTGTTTGGGGATGTGCTATGTAGAGATGATCTCAATTCTGTAATTGCTGGCTTTTAACCTTTTCTGCTGTGACAAGCTGGACACTACTAAGAATAATACATCTACATCTACTATTGCAGCGTTGTAAATTGCATGTGGGTAGGTAGGAGAAAGAATCAAGGCAGATATACCTTGTCCAGATTGCCTGTTAATTTCATGATTACAGGGTTTGTCCCCTAGACATGAATAAGAGTCCCAGGCAGAGGTGATGCTATTCCAGACCTCAGGTTTAGAAAGCACCTTTGCTAATTCCCAAGCACAGTCCTAGCAGTTAACAAATGAACTCGCTTTGTGGGAAGGGAAGGAGGGAGATTGTGACTGAACAATGGTGTGAAATGGAAATAGGTTCATTTCTCAAACTGCTGCAGCACCAAAGGATTCTTGGATTTATAAAACATTGTATATTCAGGGCGTTTAGAACATTCTGCTCTTAACCTGTGTCTCCATTTAAAGAACACATGAGATTCAGAAGTTGATGAAAAGCAGGACTTCTAGTCCCACTCTTTACTCCAGTGTTCAGGACCATTTGTGAAACTTCCTATAACTACTTGGATAAATGGCTATTGTATCTTGTAAAATTGAACAGCATATAACCCTGCACATAGGGACATCAAGAAATGTCATTCATCTCTGGAAATGCTCAAAGCACTTAAAGTCTCAGGCTCATCGGAAAGGGGTTCTAAATTCTCAACAGTGAAAAACTACAGATAGGAATTTTACTAATGGTTTATATTAAAAACAGGTCCCATTAAATTATCTACAGCACATATTCTTTTCATAAAGCTCCAAAATAAGAGATACACTGGGCATGCATATCTGATACAAAAAAGGTTTGGCAAACAATTTAGGACCTGAGTAAGGGATAGGGTAGGATGAAGAAAAGTATATTGATGCTACTGTTGATCAAATTTCTTTTTCCCAGTGAGAGGAGGGGAGGCTCCTGCATGTGCCCCCACTGGGTACTTCCCAGCAAGCCCACTAGAGGTTGATGCTCTGCCCATCTGGGGTGTTAACTTGCTCAGCAACCAAGCTCTTAGCACCTGAGATGAAGGCCATGCAGCCATCTCAGCTCCTGAGACCAGCCCCCTCCAGTGGAGCCATGGCTGCAGGAGGAGGAGAGAAGTATGAGGGGGTGCAAATGGATGCTTCCGTGTGCCCTGACTGGGAATTGAACCCAGGACATCCACATGTCAGGCTGACGCTCTACCACTGAGCCAAGTGGCCAGGGCTGATAATCAAATTTTGTTGGGAGTTTCCATATTAGAAAAGGGCCACTGAGAAGCAATGAGAAATGTGGCAAAGATGCCTGATCCACACATGCAATGTAAGTGCCTGCCTTTCATCAGCCAGGGACCAGCACTACTAGTTGCAAATGTGATGCAGCAATTGCATGGTGAGACCACGTGTCACAGATGGGTCAGTGGAAGCTCAGGGTTAACGTACCTGAGGTCTACAAACCAGTGAGTGAGTGGAAGGGTTAAAAGGATGTTCTGCCTCCAAAGCTTGTTCTCTTAACAGCATCTCTGCCCATGCTCCTATTCCTTTGTCCCCTCCTGAATCAGTATGATTTTGATTTTGATTTTAGCAAGAAGGAAAGGGAGAGAGAGACAGGAGTGTCATTCTGTTCCTGTATGTATGTGCCCCAACTGGGGATCAAACTGGCAACCTCTGCACTTTGGACAAATGACCAATTGAACAATCTGGTTAGGCCTCACCAGTATGATTGAACCTACCTTACAGAGTTCTGGAAAGGCCTAAGATAACAGGAAACCCTTGCACGTAGTGCTCGCGTCAGGAGGCAATACTGAAACTTCCCTGAAATTTAGCTGAGGAAATACTTAAAGTGAGTTAAAAAGATAGAAGCACAGCATCTAGAACAACTGAAATTAGTGGCAAATTAGGGTATTATAAACATCAAATACAGTTAACCAAACCAAATGATACAATTGCAGGCCCTGGCTGGGTAGCTCAGAGCATTGTCCTGGTAATGCCAAGGTTACAGATTTGATCCCAGTCAGGGCACGTAAAAGAATCAACGAATACTAAATAAGTGGAACAACAAATCGATGTTCCTCTTTAAAATCAGTAAAAAAAAAATTTAAGATACAATTGGAGCCTGATCAAGGTGGTAGCACAGTGGATAAGAGTGTCAACCTGGGACACTGAGGACCCAGGTTTGAAACCCCGAGGTCACCAGCTTGAGCACGGACTCATCTGGCTTGAGCGCAGGCTCACCAGCTTGAACGTGGGGTCATAGACATGACCCCATGGTCACTGGATTGAGCCTAAGGTCGCTGGCTTGAACAAGAGGTCACTGGCTCAGCTGGAGCCTCCCTGGTCAAGGCACATATGAGAAAGCAATCAGTGAACAACTAAAGTGCTACAACTATAAGTTGATGCTTCTCATCTCTCTCTTTCTCTCTCTCTCTTGCACACACTAAGAAAAAATAAAAATTAAAAAGATACAATTGCAAATGTTCACTATAGCAAGACTCAAGTGTTAATATGGCTAATGGGTGGCTGGCTTTTTAAAACAATATAGTAAAAATCTAATAGAGCTTAAAACCTTTTAAAAGAGCCTGACCTGTGGTGGCCCAGTGGATAAAGCGTCGACCTGGAAATGCTGAGGTCGCCGGTTTGAAACCCTGGGCTTGCCTGGTCAAGGCACATATGGGAGTTGATGCTTCCAGCTCCTCCCCCCTTCTCTCTCTGTGTCTCTCCATCTCTCCTCTCTCTCTCTCTCCCTCTCCTCTCTAAAAAATTGAATAAATAAAAAAATAAATAAAAATTAAAAAAAAAAAACCTTTTAAAAGAATGATCTGATATATTAGAAGACCTCCCCCCCACACACATATAATTGCTAATCTCTTACTCATTTCATATTGAATAAAACTGTCCAGTTCCACCCATCTTTCTCTGAACCTAGATTTGCTTTTTGCAGACCATAAATAAGATCTCTTCAGACTGAGGAATAAACAGGGTGAGTGAACATGCCCATCAATGCTTGCTTCATGTGATCCTATTTCCCTTCTGCATAGGTAGAAGGAACAGCTGGAACTCCTGGTTCCCAAATTATTCTGTGGCCACTGAAAGCCTACTTAGCTCCATTGCTGGCTGGGTAACTCACCCCTGTAATAAGCTGTTACTGTATGTGCCCTGACCGGGAATTGAATTGGCAACCTTTGCACTCAGGACAAGGCTGTAACCAACTGAGCTATCTGGTCAGGACAAGAACAACTTTTTATTTATTAATTTAAAAAAAATTAAATAAAAATTAAAAAAAATTTCCCATTGATCTGAGAGAGTGAGAGAGAGAGAGGAATGGAGGGGCAGGGAAGGGAGAGAGAGAGAGAGGAGCATCAACTTGTTCCATTTAGTTTGTGCACTCAATGGTTGCTCCTCTATGCCTTGACGGGGGGTGGAACCCACAACCTCAATGCCTAGGACAACACTCTATGCCCTGAACCACCCACTCAGGAGCTAAGAACAACTTTTTTTTTTTTTTTTTTTTTTTTACAGAGACAGAGAGAGAGTCAGAGAGAGGGATAGATAGGGACAGACAGACAGGAACGGAGGGAGATGAAAGCATCAATCATCAGTTTTTCGTTGCAACACCTTAGTTGTTCATTGATTGCTTTCTCGTATGTGCCTTGACCGTGGGGCTACAGCAGATTGAGTAACTCTTTGCTCGAGCCAGCGACCTTGGGCTCAAGCTGGTGAGCTTTTGCTCAAACCAGATGAGCCCGCGCTCAAGCTGGTGACCTCAGGGTCTCTAACCTGGGTCCTCCACATCCCAGTCCGACACTCTATCCACTGCGCCACCGCCTGGTGAGGCAAGAACAACTTTTTAAAAATCATAATTGTCACAGAATGTGTTGCTGCACAATGAGATAAGTAAAAAAAAAATAATAATAAATCTGAGGTTCCTCTCATTTTATTTTTCTTCTTTCTTAATTAAAAATGATAGGGAGAGAATCTCATGTAAAATTTTATTTTTTCGAATCATAAGAGAAAGTTTAGCCTGACCAGGCAGTGGCGCAGTGGATAGAGCGTCAGACTGGGATGCCGAGGACCCAGGTTCGAGACCCCGAGGTTGCCAGCTTGAACGTGGGCTTATCTGGTTTGAGCAAAAGCTCACCAACTTGGACCCAAGGTTGCTGGCTCGAGCAAGGGTTACTCGATCTGCTGAAGGCCCACAGTCAAGGCACATATGAGAAAGCAATCAATGAACAACTAAGGTGTCGCAATGCGCAACGAAAAACTAATGATTGATGCTTCTCATCTCTCCGTTCCTGTCTGTCTGTCCCTCTCTCTGTCTCTGTTAAAAATTAATTAATTAATTAATTTGAAAAAAAAAAAGAGAGAGAAAGTTTATTGAGAAAGTTACAGAGGTAGAAATGAGCCAGCTGGGTTATGAAGGCTCAGGAAACAAGTTACAAAGGCAGAGAAGGGCCCTTGGAGCTTAGGGAAGAGAAAGGCAAAAGTAACGTCTGAAGGGAAAAAGAGGGGGGAAGGGAAAGAGTTCAAAATAATTATACAACAAAGCAACTTGGAGCATATACAGTAAAATGCTGAGGGAATAGTGTGATCCAGGTGATTATTGATTTGGCTGGGTTCACTTTATAATTTAGAAATAACGTCACAGCCTTGATCGGTTGACTCAGTGGTAGGGTGTCAGCCCCGGAGAGTGGATGTCCCATGTTTGATTCCCAGTCAGAGCACACAGGAGAAGTGCCCAACTGCTTCTCCACCCCTCCCTCTCTTGCTTCTCTCTCTTTCTCTCCCTCCCCCTTCTGCAGCCATGGCTCAACTGGAGTGAATTGACCCTGGCACTGAGGATGGCTCTGTGGCCTCTGCTTCAGGCACTAAGAATAGCTCGGTTGCTGAGCAACAGAGCAATGCTCCAGATGGGCAGAGCATTGCTCCATAGGGGTCTTGCTGGATGGATCCCGGTCAGGGTGCTAGCAGGAGTCTGTCTCTGCCTTTCCTCCTCTCACTTAATAAAAGAAATAAAAATAAAATAGAAATAATGTTCACATGTTCTCCCATTCTGAACTTTACAGTAGAACATAATGAGCCCTGTTTATGCCTTTGTGGTGGCATACCTCAAGTATTGCACGTTCAGCCCAAATTAATGCTATAAAGTGATTGGTAATCTTTGCTGGTGGAGGGTCTTGCCTTCGATTTGTAAAAAACACATCTGTGAGGCGCAATGAAACAATAAAATGCAGTATGCCTGTATCAAGAAACTTGCTCAGAGTCTGAGTGCAGGTTCACAAAGCTAGTGCAGGGCAAAGCTAGCCCTGCTACCTCTGGTGTCTCAGTCCAGCAATTCTTCTACCATGAACTTCCCTTCCATACTTGTACTTTTGTAAGGTACAGTGACTAGCCCTTGATGCTTTTCTCTGTCACTTTACAAACCGCATCTCCCACCTTTGCAAACAAGCCTGGGTAACTAAGCTTGAGACAGACATGGTCTGCTTTCAAAACAGCACTAATACAGATGTCCCTCAAAGTCAGATCACAGTTACCACCCAACATGTATCATGGAACCAGAATTGTTCAAGTCAGATTCAACAATCTTCTGGTAAACTCCTGTCACATAGGGGTTGGGAGCTATCACATATTCTCACAGGACTGAAATAGTTTTATGCTTCCAAAGAATCCCCCAATTCTATTCAATTTAACTCACTGAAGCTTGCAACCCCCTTAGATACTTTGAGGGTTGTTATAACATTCAGTTAAAATAAGAAATGTGGCCTGACCTGCGGTGGCGCAGAGGATAAAGCGTCCACCTGGAACACTGAGGTCGCTGGTTCGAAACCCCAGGCTTGCTTGGTCAGGGGACATATGACAGTTGATGCTTCCTGCTCCTCCCCCCTCCCTCTAAAATGAATGAAGTCTTGGGGAAAATAAAGAAATGTGCATCTCTCACCTTCCAAATCTTTGCACTGCTATCCTCCTTTTCTCTGGCCATTGACTACCTACCCCAGTTAAATTCCACTCCTTCCAGCCTTAAAAAGCTCATGCCGGGCTATATTAAATCTCTGCTCTAAGTTCCCAGTACACTTCTTAGAAGATGTGTGTTTGTGATTGTTCATTCAATTATCTTCCTCCCTCTCCACATGGTGAGTTTGGGGATCAGGGCTGTTTTCACCCACCTGTATCTCCAGCACTTATCACAATGCCTGGCTCATTGTTGGCGCTCAATGTATACTTATTAGAATCTAACCTCTCCTTTATTTTGGAATCCATGGGAGTCCGAAAGACCAGAGTAACAGGCTTTATTGAAAGGAAGAAAGGAACCCTGCCGGGCACTTCTCCTGGGGGAGAAGAGCACCGGTTACAGACTAGGGGCGAGTTATATAGTGTTTGGGAGAGCCTGAGGGGATACTGAGGCAAAAGTCCTGGTATGTCCGGAATGCTCCTCCTTGGGGGGCTTCGAGCATGTGGGTGTTGAATCAAAAGTCCTGGTGTGTCCGGAGCCCCTCCTTGGGGAAGCTTCTCAGCTTTTTGGAATTCCTCTGTCTCAGGGTCAATAGTCCAGTAAGGGTGAGGTCTGACAGATAAGCGGAACATCAAGAGGGCAGTTTGGAATTCACGTATCTATCACTTTAACGGTGAGACAATCAGGGCCCAGCCTGGAAAAGGAATTTGCCCAGCAGCAGCGATTAGCAAAGCCAGAAATGGAACACAAGTCTCTGGCCCAGCAAATGCTCTTTGCACTGTGGTGTGCCGCACAAACCTCATTCATTAACTTAATTCGCATTTAGTATGCACCTTCCCGGTTGCCAGATACAGATGTGGGTGTTCAGGGTTTTTTTTTTTTTCTTTTTTTTAATATTTATTCATTTATTTATTTGAGAAAGGCAGGGGCAGAGAGAGAGACAGGAACATTGAGCTGCTCCTGTATGTGCCCTGACCTGGAATCGAACCGGCGACCTCCGTGCTCCGGGATGATGCTCCAACCGACTGAGCTATGTGGCCAGGGCGGTGTTCAGGTTTTGAGATGGGAACCCAGGGACCCAGATGAGTACCGAGGAGGCCTAGAGGCTGGTACCAAGTCTGGCCTTACACATCCTTGAATCCTAAACTCAGAGGACCCGGCTCCACAGACATAACGAGAGAGCGTCGGGGGTTTTCTCAGGTGATGCCTATGCCAGGCCTTACTGATGAAGAAAAGTCTCAGCATGTGAGACAGTGAAACAAAGGCGTGGCATCCCTGAGCCCGTAAACTTCCTTCTGGACATGGTGACCTGTCACCTCCCTAGTCATGTCATCGCCTAGGATGAGGGAGAAGATGCAGGAGACCCAGGCCATGGCCGAATGAAGTGCTCTCAACTCGCTTCCGCCTTTCATTTAAAAGAACCAAGGTTCTCCACTGGCGCCAGTATGAGAGGCGGGCGCCCGCGCTCAAATTCTTCTAGCCTGCCGTTTGCCAATCAACGTCCGCGCTGGCAGGAAATGGCGGGACGAGAGGCGGGGCTAGAAGCCCAGTGTGACCGAGAGAAGCCGAAGTTCCCAATTGCACTGAGGCCTATTGACCACTAGGGGCACTCGAAGATCGGACCTTTTGCGCGTGCCCATTAGCATCAGTCTCGCTAGTAGTAACTTTTGAAGGCAGTTTTAGAGGCTGTGTCGACGTGTCGGGCGCTGGTTAGTGGCTTAATGCGACTAATCGGTTGTGAAACCTCTATTTCGGGAGGTTCCAGCACTTTCGTTTGCCAGCGGGAATAGAATGGAATATACCTGTAAATTGGGAATAATGACCCATTCCTACACAAGGCTGCTTTTTTGCAAGGTTAGGAAGTGACAATAGATTTCCGCGTTTGGACATTAATAGTTGAGATTATGTCAATTAATTCCCTTACCTTTTGCTTTGGGGAGGTGGATCCAGACTATTCCCAGCACCTTCATTTCCATAAAGCGTTTTTGTTCATAGAAAGAAGTGAAAAGATTTGCTTTACGTTTGGCTGTTTATCTACTGAGTCACCTGGGAATCTGTTAAAGCAAAAAAAAAAAAAAAAAAAAAAAAGGAATGAAACAACTAAACAGCTTCATGGGCTCCTCCATTGGCCACTGAACCAGGATTTACGGGAGGTGGCCAGGAATCTGCAGTTTAGCAAATACTCCTGAAGAGTCTGATGATTAGAGTTGGGAAGTCCTGGGCAAACACTCGCTGTGCCTGCTAAGTAGAGGGAGCATACTAAACACTGAGTGACTGAATTAATAACCGTCTTCAAATACTGAAGGAAGATTTAACAGTTGGCTAATAAACCATGCTGACAACACTTGGAAAATGAACTGTTGCTTGTGTGTGTGTGTGTGTGTGTGTGTGTGTGTGTGCACGCGCGCGCGCACGGTTTGTTTTGCTTTAAGTGTAAGTTACATTTTTTTTTTTTCCACAGGGACAGAGAGAGAGTCAGAGAGAGGGATAGATAGGGAGAGACAGACAGGAACGGAGGGAGATGAAAGCATCAATCATCAGTTTTTCATTGTAACACCTTAGTTGTTCATTGATTGCTTTCTCATATGTGCCTTGACCGTGGGGCTACAGCAGATTGAGTAACTCCTTGCTCGAGCTAGTGACTTTGGGCTCAAGCTGGTGAGCTTTTGCTCAAACCAGATGAGCCCGCGCTCAAGCTGGTGACCTCAGGGTCTCGAACCTGGGTCCTCCACATCCCAGTCCGACACTCTATCCACTGCGCCACAGCCTGGTCAGGCAAGTTACAACTTTTTAAGGAATATAATTGAGTTCTATTTCTCAGAATTCAAAGTTCCCTACCTTCCACCCAGGAATTTCCCTTACAGAAATCCATCCAAAAATACGTGTACAATTTCATGGAAGCACTATTTGTAAAAGGAAAATATGTGCATGAGAGGAGGAGGCTTCCATGTAGCCATTAACAGGAATGCTGCTACTTAAGTTATCCAGGATAACTTAAGAGAAAAAGGCAAGTTTTAGACCAGTACAGTGTATATATAATATCTAAAAGATCCACATGCATATATTTCTATGTGTAAAAAAAAAATTCTGGAAGGATTAAAAAGTAACAATAGTGATTATCCCTAAAGAGAATAATTAGAGAAGACGGGAGAGATATATTTTTTTCCATTTCAATTTATCCTTTTGCATATTGTTTGGATTTTTTAAAAACCACAACTCTGAATTACTTTTAATAGCTTTTAAGTTTGGCATCATGGTTTCAGGTGCTGGTTAATGGATTTGTTGTGAAACTTCTATTCCAGGAGATTCTAGCACTTTCATTAAGCAGCAAGAATGGGATGGGACATACTTGTAAATTGGGAATAATGACCCCGTTACTACCATATGGCTGGTTGAGAGGTGGGGAGCAACAATTAAGTCTATTGTTAATTTTTCAAAATTTGGAGGAGAAACAACTTATTCCAAGAAGCTCTGGAGGGAACTTTGGACAATTTCAGGTCTTTGGGCATGCAGGGTTAAGTGCTCGGGGTCAGACTACTTGGGTTGACTCAAATCCCACACTGCCCACTATAAGCAGTGTGACCTTATATGAGGCACTCAAGATGGTAAGTTGCCTATTTCTTTATATGCCTGGTGGGGATACCTCACAGAGTTCTTGTAAGATTAAGTGAAATGGTACATGTAAAATAGCACCATTTGTGTTTAAAAAATAAAAAGTTAGCATTTCTTTGCTATCTCTCATAGGACAGACACTTAAAACATTTAAAAGAAAATCTGAGAAATAATTCCTACTATTAAAGTCAGTTTCATTTTTACACCATTTACTTATTTATTTTTGTATTTTTCTGAAATGAGAAACGGGGAGGCAGAGAGAGACTTGCGCATGTGCCTGAACAAGACCCACCTGGCATGCCCACCAGGGGCCAATGCTCTGCCCATCTGGGCCGTTTCTCCATTGCAATTGGAGCCATTCTAGCACCTGAGGCTGAGGCCATGGAGCCGTCCTCAGTGCCCGGGGCCAACTGCTCCAATGGTGAAACCTTGGCTGCAGGAGGGGAAGAGAGAGAGAAAGGAGAGGGGGGAGGGTGGAGAAGCAGATGGGCGCTTCTCCTGTGTGCCTTGTTCGGGAATTGAACCCAGGACTTCCACACACTGGGCCGATGCCGATGCTCTACCGTTGAGCCAACCGAACAGGGCCCATTTGTACACCTTTTAAAACAGCTGAATATTGAATTTTCAAAATTAATAGAATTAGTAGATTGGTGGAATTGCATACAAGCTGAATGGCTTTGCTTACAAAGATTTTTTTAAAGTTTGCTTTACAGTTACTGTCTCAATGCTGCCTAATAGTGACTAATCATAGGAATGGCTAAAATAGCCTCTACATAGCAGACTGCCTCTAGGCCAGGGTGTGGGAGTCAGGCTGGCAAGGGTGTCTGCTGTTGGCCCAAGGGTGAAAATCAGTCCATACTGTGGAAAGGAAAGGCATATTTGTATGTCCACTAGTGACCCACCTAAGAGGAAACCAAGTGCATCTTCATATGGCCTTGCCTCCTGTGTAACACAGGATCAAGTTCATTTCTTGTCTAAAAAATTAAGAAGATGGTTACTGAGCTGCTGTGCTATCTGACGTGCCCTTGGCTTTACTCCAAGGTTTTTCAAAGAAACTGCCACATGAAAACCACTTCTGCTTTTGCCATAAAACTTGTGGAGGCTATTGTCACATGTGAAAAATTCTTTTAAAATCTAGGGCCAGGAGAAAGTTTATATCCTCTGTAGAATTGGTAGCCTCCTTTACAATAAGGGTTCCGTGACTTGCAGCACTCACTTCTCTGCCTCAGCTGCTGAGTGAGGCTTGATGCCCATCTTAGCAATTAAATTGAACCAAATGGATCATGTATTTGCTTCTTCCTCCTTTTCTGGTCTTTCCAGCCCTGGATCTTCCTTGTCCCTGAAGAACCCCTGGGGGCAGCCTGCAATGCACAACTAATACCCACTTCCATTGAGCTCAGTCTAATCTGTCCTACTGGCAGTGCATTAGCCTCACTGCCCCTCCTTGAGGACAGGCAGATCTTTCAGGACAAACATGGCCTGTTAGGTTTACAAGGGACTCTTAAGGGCACCCAACCCTCTCCTTTTTTACATTTGTGGAAGAGGAAGCCGAGAGTGCCAAGGTGATTTACCTGTACAATTTTGGAATCAAACCCAAGGCATTCACCATATTTGCCCCCACATCAGGTTATGACCTCCCGTCTCCCTGCTTTTCAGGGGAAGGTGTGTACTTCTAGAGGCCTCTTTGGCTGGACAGCCTCAGCCTTCCTGTGGGTCTGTCACATAGACAGTGAGGGCAGAGCCCAGGGCTTGGTTTCTGGGCACTGTCCCTAGGACTCTCTCAGACCTAAGTTACCCCTTTGTTCCGGCTCCAGAGCTGCACTGAGTCAGCAGCAGGACCTGTCTAAGAATGGCACAGGGGTCCTTACTGGCTGCTGAGGCAGTGCCCCAGGGAATATGACCTTGGGCTGGCAGTGGCCATTTGACCAGTTCTACTCCATGTGTGGTCCCTGGACCTGTGCTGGCTCAAACTATTGTTACTTGTCCATATGAAGACAAATACAGGAAGTACTTACTGAGAACTTGAGAGTAAGCATTTAGAAACTTTTATAGCAACTTGACAGTGCCACACCATTGAAGCAGCATTTCATTAAAATTTTTTTTTTTTATTAAGCCCTGGCAGGTTGGCTCAGTGGTAGAGCCCCGGCCCAGCGTATGGATGTCCTGGATTCAATACCCAGTCAGTGCACACAGAAGCGACCATCTGCTTTTTCACACACACACCCCTCCCCCTCCTGCAGCCATGGCTCAGTCGGTTACAGCAGCATTGACCTGAGCGCTGAAGATGGCTCCGTGGAACCTGTCTCAGGCACTAAAAAAAAAAAAATAGCTTGGTTGGAAGCATGGCCCCAGATGAGCAGAGAATTAGCCCCAGACAGGGGGTGCCAGGTGGATCCTGGTCGGGGTGCACGCGGGAGTCTATCTCCTTTCCTTTCACTTGAAATTTTTTTTTATTAATTTATTGTGTTGACAGTTTCAAGTGTCCCTCTCAATATAACAGGCTCTACACACAGCATCGTGCTGCCCCATACCCCATGCAAAATCTTTTTTTATTTTTTGTGGCAGAGACAAAGAGAGTCAGAGAGAGGGACAGATAGGGACAGACAGGAAGGGAGACAGATGAGAAACATCAATTCTTTGTTGTGGCTCCGTAGTTGTTCATTGATTGATTTCTCATATGTGCCTTGACCGGGGGTTACAACAGACCGTGACCCCTTGCTCAAGCCAGCGACCTTGGGTTCAAGTTGGTGAACTTTGCTCAAACCAGATGAGCCCACACTCAAACTGGCAACCTTAGGGTCTCAAACCTGGGTCCTCCACATCCCAGTCTGATGCTCTATCCACTGTGCCACCACCTGGTCAGGCCACCTGGTCAGGCCAAATTCTCTTTCCATCCCCATTTCCCCTCTTTTGCCCCTCTTCCTCCTTCCCCCTTTCCCTCTAGCTATTGCTACCCTGTTATCTGTATCTATGTGTTATGTTTATATGATTTGGGCTAATCCCTTCTCCTTCTTTGATCCTATCCCTTCTTCCCCCTTCCCTCTGACAGCTGTCCATTTGTTCCCTGTGACCCTGCCTCTGTTTCTATTTTGTTCCTTAGTTTGTGTTCATTAGATTCCACATATAAGTGAGATCATGCGGTATTTGTCTTTTCCTGTCTTAGTTCACTTTGCATAATAATCTCCAGGTCTATCCATACTGTCATAAAAAATAAGATTTCCTTCTTTTTTTACAGCCACGTAGTAGTATTCCAGTGCAAAAGTGTACCACAGTGGTTTTATCCACTTGTCCATTGATGGACACTTGGGCTGTTTCTAGATCTTGGCTATTGTAAACAATGCTGCAATGAACATGGGGGTGCATATCTTCTTTTAAATGTGTTTTAGGACTCTTAGGATATATTCCTAGAAGTGGGACAGCTGGGTCATAAGATAGCTCCATTTTTAATTTTATGAAGAAACGCCATACTGTTTTCCACAGTGGTTGGACGAGTCTGCATGCTCAACAGTAGCACAAGAGGATTCCCTTTTCTCCACATCCTCATCAGCACTTGTTTGTTGATTTGTTAATGAAAGCCATAAGCCATATTGGCAGGTGTGAGGTGATATCTCATTGTGGTTTTAATTTGCATACTAATTAATTTTTATTTCATTTTATAAAAAGTTAAAAGCAAGTTAAAAGAAAAACCACAGCTTGGTCCTTCATCATGGATGCTTTAGGAAGCACTGCTCCATACCCACTTTTCTAGCCTACACTGGGATTAGGATGCTCCCCAAGGGCTGTGGGGATGTGAAGTTCTTTTTTGAGACAGGAGGGGGCGACAGAGACATAGGTAATCTGTCCTTCCCCATGCAAGGCCAGCTCATTCTCCAAACAGCCTCCATTTGACCCTTCTGGATGCTGGGACACAAAATAAAGTTAGGCTTTCTTCTCCCTTTTTTGCCTCAGCTGAGAGCAAATTCACCAGGGATAACATCCAGGAGGGCCTGCCATGTAGAGATGGCAGGGAAGTGAGGCTCCCTGCCAGGGGCTTTTTTTCCCAAGGAAGTATAATTTTGTGACTTGCGCTATTGAGCCCAACGCTCTGAATCAAGTGGTCTGGGTTTGAATCCTGACTCCTCCACTTGGTTGCTGTAGGCCTTGTGATCTCTTAGAAAGCCCAGTTTCCTCAAGTGTAAAGGGACCTTATTAATGCTACCTATCCCACAGGGCTCTTAGGGGATTAAGTACACATCAAGGCAGATGGAAAGTAAATTAGGTCATTGCCCAAATATTAATAACTTTAGTTAAGTTTATTTCAGGCATGAGGCTTATAAGGTTATCATTTCACCTTACTCCATTTTCAAATTTTCTTAAATTATGAAATAAATTTTTTTTACCGTATGCTGTTATACCATCTTCCTATTTTTAAAAATCTGTTTTTCCTCCCCCTGGTTCAGCTAAGTTTTCACCTCATTTTTTAACTTTAAGCTTAACCTTAATGCTAACCACTTGATACAAAAAGGGTCCCTAAAGTTTTCCCTAATATTAGGTTCCCTAATATTATTTAAACCTCAAGTAGGGTGCAGAGAGCAAAGCCAGTATTACACTGTTTACACATGAGATAACAAACTTAGAAAGGTTAAATGCCTAGATCCAAGCCAGAAAAGTAATCTGATTCTAAATCTTATGCTAAGATTATACCATCTAGGCCTCTTAAAAGTTAAGAACGGAGTGGTGGGTAAGAGGCTACTACTAATACATTAAAATTAGATATTTAAATATGTAAAGTTACCACATAAAATTGAAAATGCGGCAAGGCACAGTTAACTCCTGATAATACTGTAGTTTTTAAGAAACGTGGACTGGTCCTGGTGAGTTGTCTAGATAAGTTTCAAACACTCAAAAAAGAAGGGCTTCAGAGCCAACCCAAGCTCGTAAAAGCACCGCAACTCACTGACGGGCAGATTCCACGGGACACAGTTGTCTCCCACGTGTCTTTCAGGAAACGCACAGAGCACAAGGAATAAAGGAAGCCGAGGAGGGGTGGGAAGGTAAAAACAACAGGCAGGGCTTCCCCGATAGACCGAGGGAGCTCAAAGGCTGGGGCGGTACGGAGGGAACTCGGGGAGCATCTGGCGGACGACGAGGTCTGAGGCGCGACCTGGGTGCAGCATGGAGGGAGGCGGTCAGTCATGGGAGCCGGCTACCCGCGGGCCCCACCCTATGCGGCTCCCTTGTGTTTTCGCTCCTCTAGTTCGAGCGGGATGTTGGGGAAGAGGAAAGAGAAAAAGGAGGATACGCTGGAGCGGCAACAGGTGGCCAGCGGTGGCAGTCCGAGATTCGCGGGTCTGGGCGGGGTGGGGGGGAATGGTCGCACTTGCAAGCCCTCCGAGCCGCCGTAACCCCGCCCCTTCTGCGCGTGGCGCCCATGACGTTTGGCGCGCGGGCCGCTCTCCTTACAGAGGTCGCTCTGGTCCGAACGGTCGGCCTGTGCTGCGCGTGCGTGGTCGGGAGGGGAAGTGAGGCGGTTTCCTCGGCGCCTTTTCCGGCGGCGGCGGCGGCAGAGCTGGGAGGAGGAGGTGGCGGCCGGCCGGAGGGAGCCCGCGCTCGGGGCGGCGGCTAGAGGTACTCTCCCAGGCCGAGCTGGGAAAGCGGGCCACCTCGGCCCTCGCTCCCCTCTGGAGCTCTGGGACTAACTCCTTTCTCCCCCTCTGTTAACTCCTTTCTCCCCCTCTGTGTCTCTGCAGGCAGCGCACCGAGTTCCCGCGAGGATCAATGACCTGAAGAGCCGCCGGAACCTCGCTGCCTCTCGGGTGGCCTGGGTTGGTGGTGAGCCTGGTGCTCGCGGGCCGGCGGGAGGACCGTAGTCTCTCTCCCGCGGCGTTGGGAGGAGAAGGCGGAGGAGCGGGAACCGCAGCGGCGCTCGCGCGGCGCCGGCGGGGGGAAGGGCAGTTCCGGGCCGGGCCGCGCCTCAGCAGGGCGGCGGCTCTCGGGGCGCAGGCTTAGGGCCCCGGCGGCAGCGGCGACCGGAGGAGTCAAGTTGTGCGGCCGGTGATGCCCGAGTGAGTGGCCGGCCCTGGCCTCTGCCCCGAGGAGGCAACTCCCACGCAGGCCGCTCGGGCGCCCTCGCGGCCGGGAGGCTTCGTTTCGGTTTCGCGGAGGCGGCGTTGTTGGCTGAGGGGACCCGGGACACCTGAATGCCCCCGGCCCCGGCTCCTCCGACGCGATGGGGAAGGTGCTATCCAAGATCTTCGGGAACAAGGAAATGCGGATCCTCATGTTGGGCCTGGACGCGGCCGGCAAGACAACGATCCTGTACAAGTTGAAGCTGGGCCAGTCAGTGACCACCATCCCCACCGTGGGCTTCAACGTGGAGACGGTGACTTACAAAAACGTCAAGTTCAACGTGTGGGATGTGGGCGGTCAGGACAAGATCCGGCCGCTCTGGCGGCATTACTACACCGGGACCCAGGGTCTGATCTTCGTGGTGGACTGCGCCGACCGCGACCGCATCGACGAGGCCCGCCAGGAGCTGCACCGCATTATCAATGACCGGGAGATGAGGGACGCCATAATCCTCATCTTCGCCAACAAGCAGGACCTGCCTGATGCCATGAAGCCCCACGAGATCCAGGAGAAACTGGGCCTGACCCGGATTCGGGACAGGAACTGGTATGTGCAGCCCTCCTGTGCCACCACAGGGGACGGACTCTACGAGGGGCTCACATGGTTAACCTCTAACTACAAATCCTAATGAGCATTCTCCACCCATCCCCCGGAAGGAGAGAAATCAAAAACCCATTCATAGGATTATCGCCACCATCACCTCTTTCAATGGCCACTTTCTTTTGAATTTGAACTCTGGAGTTACAGTTCTACGGTTTGGGATGGGGTAGGGGGTTTCCTTCTTTTTTTCTTCTTTTCTGCTTTGCGTTAGGGTGCTCTGATCTGACAATTTGACATGAACACAAAGTGCTAGATGCTCTTGTTAACTTCCAGCAAATGGGATGGGGGAAATATAGCAGTTCTCGGTAAAGTCCTTCATAATAATGGTATGATTTTTTTATTTCGAGAGAACCTTTTTTTCCAATGTATGCTTTTTTTCCTTTTTGCCCCGTTTCCTTATCACTTGCTGTAGATGGCTTATTTTGCATTCCTGCAGACTATGTTGCAAGTCTGTTTCATCTAGTAAACTGAAAATTATTGCTTAATCAAACTGCCGTTTGTCTTTTATATTTAAGGCCTTTTTCCCCCTCCCTTATGAGTTCTAATTTAGTAATTTCAAATGTGACCTTTTATATCTAAGATCAGTATAGTAAACTTAGCCCAAAGTGGCAAATAATGAGTAATACATTGTAATATGTTCCAATTGCACATCAGTATGTCAAAAAAGTAATATAAGAAGTTATTTGAAATGCCAGCTATTAAGTTCTAAAACATACATCATGCATGAGTAAGGATAAAACTCAAGTTTCCCATTACATAGTTAACTTATACTGCACAAAAATATGAAATTGTAACCTGTCAAGAACATAGGTATTTTTCTACCGCAAAGTTAGCCACTTTGCTGTGTTTTCCCTTTTTTAACTTAAAAGACTCCAGAAAATGCAGCAATAATAGTTTATCCTTACACTGTCAAAATATTTGTAGGTATTTTAAGTGACTTTTGGGTGAAACTGGAATACAAACTTTTACCATGTTTCAAATGTTTAAATCCAATAGTTTTAAAAATTACTAGGATGTTTACTTTGTTCATTAATAAAGCATTTAACAATTCAAATTATATGCACCTTTTACCTACTTGGAAAAATACACGTTTCTGTTTTCACATAGCAACTGAGGATAAGTGTCTTATAGATGAGTGAGCCACACCTCCATTAATAAGAACACTGGAAAAGATGTTTTATAAATAAAGTAATTCTGTTTGATTGTAGGTTTAACTCATGTAAAGAGTAAAGCAGATATCCTGTAGGTTCAATAATACAATATCTTTTTTAAGGAAGGAAATGTGATGAATGAATGACGTGTAGACTTGAAGAATGACAAAGAGGAAGATAAAGAGAACCTACAGATGACAATGAATGTAAACTTATTTTTCTTCAAGAGTAAGCAGTGTGCTCACTTGGTGATGCCCAGATCCTAACAAGATTACTTGCTTAGTGGGTTAGGACCAGTAACTAGATTGTTGAGACCATTATGATAATACTTTGAACCAAATGTTAATGCCTGATACAGAATTGTGAAGCAGCATCTGGTTCTTAACAAGCCTTAAGGATTAATTTTAGAGATCCTCAAGGAATTCAACTTAGGGAGTTTCAGAAATGTAGACTGCAAAGGCAGTGTACAAGAAAAGAGGTGGGTTTTATGAGGGTGTTTGAAAACTGAAATTGAACGGGATATCATGGTATATAGTTGGACAGTATTGGTCCTTTGTGCTTTGGCCATGTTTTATAATGGAGCTTTTACCAAAGATGTATGAGAAGCATAAGGCTATAAAAAATTATTCAAAGTAAAACTTTTGACAAGCATTTCACTTAAAGCAGAGGAGCAAAGGTGCTCCGGAGAGTGCAGAGGGATTTTTGAATTACAAATGCAACAAGTGTCAAGTTTTGTTTCACTTTAGTAGAAGTAACTCCAGAAATGAAGCTGGCAGACACATCTAAGAACATTTTCAGTTGCTTTTAAGATTTCCCAAGGCTCCACCATAAATTTAGTTCTTAGTGTTTTAAATGATTGCATTAAGGTACATACATGAGTAATACAAATGTCAATGCTATAATAACGTCCTGAAACAAGCACAAAGGTATAAATGCCTAAACTGGAGGAAACTTGAAACCCTCGTTTTAATTCTTAATGTAGTATTTCTAACTTACGAGAGTTAGATGGATAGGCAGCCATTTTTTGTGTGTCTTAAAAATAACTGGGGCATAGTTAAAATTTTATACATCAAGTGATTGCTATTGAATGTTGCAGGTGAGATGTTACTTTTAGTTTATCTGAAATGTTGAATAACAAGGGGGTGGGGGGAAGCAAATATCTGAAATTTGGAAAACCCTAATTTTGGTAAGAAATTGTAATTTTCACTTTTTAAAAAAAAATATGAAAGGCTGATAATTGATGTAGTTAAATTGAACCATAACTATTGCTGATCATAGGGCAGGTAATTATAGCCTGCAGAGAAAGTTATAATATAAGAATCTAAAAAATGAGATCCAGAAGTTTTTGTTTAATTGCATCAATTTCTGTATTTATGTGAATTTATAAACTGCAGTAAATTTTGGATGAGGTTAATCTTGTCTAATATAAGTAAATGAGTCTGTAGACTGCCCCAAACTAAAAAGTGCAGTACCTGGAATTGTGTTCTTAATGGTTGTAGTGTTGGTAAAACACTAATATGCAGAAAATAAAGGAATTACACAGTGCAGTTTCTCACGTTATGTTACTCCTTTGAACTAGATTAAGTGGGATATGTGGTGTGTTGGGCCATGTTATTCTCCAGGGACATTGGTATAAAATGACAAAGTGACTTAATTTGGGAATCGCCTAGCTTTTTTAAGAACAAAAAAGGATCAATTTGGTTTTTGTAATACTAGCTCTATAAGGAGGTTTGGCCCTGATTTAGTTCTACCAAACTTAATCTGATTTTATGATAATTGAGGCCACAAAAACAGTTGAAAATAATTTTTGGAAAATAAAGTTCTATAGTAGCTTTTATTCTAGTTTTTTTTTCTTTCAAAATCACAGCCTTAGCACTTTTAGGAGTACAGAATTGTGTCAATAAAGAATAGGTCTGAAGAGTCATCTTAACCCTTGGATCTTGGATTTTGTTTATTTATTTTTCTTCCTTGGATTTTAAAGTTGAACTTTGTTGCTTGTCTGGTAAGAATGGCAGAATTAGCAGCCATTAAGAGAAAATAGTAGATGAAGAAAAACTTGTTGGATAAAAAGGTTTTAAAACACATTTCCTTTGCTGTAAGCATTCATTCTTGTATCAGCAGTTAATTGTATTGTAGTTTGACTTTAGGATGTCTTAGTGTGATCTCTAGTGTAATTTAACCCCCACATTAATGTTACTAATATACTTAGTATTGATTTACTAATGTCTATTAAGTATCAATTTGTCAGTGATAGTGGTAGAAACTTGAAGTCATTAGTGGGTTTTTATGTTTTAATATAAGTTTAGAAATATAGTAGCCTAATTTGAATGGTGGTGGTCCTGACTAAATTCCCAAAGTTATTTCCTCAATACTTTGCCAAGTAAATATCAGAGTGATGGGAAGAAAAATCTATAGGTAAAAATTATGAAACCACATATAGCAATTAAAAATAACTTTTAAGTCTGACCTAATCACTGAGAATTCAATAGAAACAGCTTTATGCTTTCTTTATATTGAATGATAAAGACAAAGTAGGAACGATTACAATATTAGGAAGTTTATTAAAAGGGTATATTGGGAGCTGGAGCCATGGTTGAGGTGAAGTAACTTTTCCCGGCTTTGCTAAACTTTTCAAGTTGCCAGACTGGATTAGTGAGTGGAATGGGCAGGGATAACATACAGATAAGATCAAAGAGGCAGAACAGGTCTGTGTAGGGGTTTAGGAATGACAATTGAAATTTGTTAAGTAAGCTAAAGTAATGATAAACCTCTAGGGAATTAGTATATAAGAACCTCATTTTATGGGACAATAAGGAAATGGTTTAATTTTGAACTATTTTCCCCTTTAAAATGTTTTATGACTAGAAACAATTTAAAAATGAAAGTATTTGTCAATCTTGTCCCTGAATACCTTTTCATTTGTTAAATTGTTTCATTAGGATGCTACATATTTCCTCCATGGTATTTGTTTTATAAGTGTGAGGGTAGATTTATTTATTAAGTGTCTACTAATATGCCTGACTATTCTAGGGACAGGAGACACATCAGTGAAAAAAACTATTTGCTTTCATAGAACTTATCTTGGTGGTGGTATGCAGAGGTGGGGGTAGGGAGAAAAAGTTAGGTAATATACTATGTATTATATACTATGCTATATATATATGGGGACAGGTAGGAATGTGCTTAGAGGAGGCCTCATTCAGGTGACATTTGAACAAATATTTGAAGGAAGAAGAATTAATATCTGGAATTGATATAGTAACAATATATGTGGTGTAAAGCAGGGGTGGGAAAACTATGGCCACGGGCAAATCAGGCTGCAGCCTGTTTTTATAGGAACTGAGCAAAGAATGGTTTTGACATTTTTAAAAGGATTTTGAAAGACTACAAAAAAACAAATGCAGCACAGACAGTATTTAAGCCTGAAAAGTCTAAAATATTTACTATCTGGCCCTTTATGAAAAATATTTGTTGACCCCAGATCTAAAGCCCAATTTTTAAAAATATTTCCAAAATATGTGGGAAATCCAACAATTTAAAGTAAAATACCATTGTTAAGTCTAGAAAACTTTGGGCCTGGCCTGTAGTGGTACAGTGGATAGAGCCTTGACCTGAAATGCTGGGGTCACTGGTTCGAGACCCTCGTCTTGTCCCGGCGAGGCACATACAACAAGCAAGCAAGCAGTAGCTAAAGTGAAGCAACTACGGGTTAATGCTTCTTGAAAGAGAGAAGAAAAAAAAGAACAATTTTGGGATACAGTGGCACATAATTTACTACATTTGAACAAGGGATCCTTGAGACTTGCTTTTGAGTAGTCTAACTGGGATTTTTTTTCCCTAAATAAGTTTAAATGTGAAATCAATAGTTTTTTAGTTTCAATCTTAACATTCTCTAAAATTTTATGAATCATTTCATTTGAAGATATTTTCCTTATTTTTATGGTAGTGTTACTGGTCTTTGGGTATAAGTTAAATGTGCTTCTCTGTTAAAGTGCCTCCCGATAACCTAGATTAGTTTGGAATAGGTTCAGATAACATCACTGAACTGTGGCTTTTATTCAGTTGCTAGTACTGTCATCAGGTCCTGAGTCCAGTATTTTATATTATGAAACTTTGTAAGAGGAAGTGTTTTATTGATTTGGAAACTAATATGTCGCATGATATTTGGTTTCTTCTAGTATTTTTCCTGTAACCAATATAAACTAGGAAAAATAATTGACTTCACACATGAATTATTTCTTGCCTAATGTTGTATACTACTTACATAGTAGGGCATGGGAATCTGTAACTCTTAAAAGAGAAACTACAAGTAATTTAGCAGGAGTTATGGAAATATGTTTTATAGAGGCCATTTACAAATGGGCTTTAAAAAGAACACTGTAATTCACAGAAAGACCTATGTGAATCTGGTTATTCATAACCATAAAAGCCGTTTCCCATTACGAGTAAATGGACTGGTCTAATAAGGTCATAGCATGTGAGAGGGAAAAAACTAAATTTGTTATGGGAGTGTAGAAGCGGGATTTGGATCTTTAGAGTTTATTCTAATGTGGCAAACCAGAGTGCTTTCTCTGTCTTTTTATTTCTAAAAGTTCTTGTGATTAAGTCCTAGTTTGGCCGGAGGCCTAAAGAAATCGAATTGGAAAACATTCTAAGAATAATAGCATTTTTTTATTGTTTGCCATATGCCAGTCATTGTTCTAAGCAATTCATGCATATTAATTCTCTTGATCCTCACAACAACCTTGGGGAAAGGGCTCCCATTTTATAGTTGATAAAACTGAGCCTAAGAGAGGTTAATAAGCAGAGCCAGACTTTGGACTCAGGTAGTCTGTACTATGCTATCAGTGTGATTGAGGTGAGCCAGTGGTTAATAATATACTTAATTTTTCCTGTGTGTGTTGCTTACTAAAAGCTTACTTGGCCCTGGCCAGATAACTCTGATGGTTAGAGCATCATCCCAATACACAGAGGTTGCTGGTTTGATCCCTGGTCAGGGCACCTACTGAAACAGACTGATATTTCTGTCTCTCTCTAAAATCAGTAAATAAATTTTAAAAAATCTAAGATCAAAAAGCTTACTTAAAAAAAAAAAAAAAGCTTACTTAGAGTAGTATCCCATAATTCCCTTATTTGATCATCAATAGATTTTGAGTGGTACTTATTTGAATTATATGTATGATAGAGAACATGGCATTAGATTCTGCTTGAGAAGTTTTCTGTAAAAATAACGACTACTTCATAGATTTTGAATTTTACACATCATTGTGAAAAATAGGAAGTGCTTTCACTGATATGATTATTTATATATATATTTTTATATATGCTTTTGATTTAAGAAAAAAGTGATAACAATATGAAATAGCCAAACAGAAAAAAGAAAAAAAAATTATTTTTTAGCAGGAGAGACAGAGAGACGGACAGATAGGGACAGACAGGAAGGGAGAGAGATGAGAAGCATCGATTCTTATGGCATCTTAGTTGCTCATTGATTGCTTTCTCATATGTGCCTTGACTGGGAGGCTCCAGCAGAACAAGTGACCCCTTGCTCAAGCCAGCGACCTTGGGCTTCAAGCCAGTGACCTTTGGGCCCAAGCCAGCAACCATGGGGTCATGTCTATGATCCCATGCTCAAGCAGGCAACCCTTGCGCTCAAGCTGGATGAGCCCGCACTCAAGCTGGTGAACTCAGGGTTTCAAACCTGGGTCCTAAGCATTCCAGGCCATCCACTCTATCCACTGCGCCACTGCCTGGTCAGGCAATAAGTGAATTTCTTGCATCAGGCTAGGGTGCCAGATTTAGCAAATAAGTATACAGGACACCCAATTAAATTTTAATTTCACATAAACAGTATTTTGAGTACAAGTATATTCTGAGTAATACTCTAAAATTACATACTAAAAGTTGTTGTTTATCTGAAATTCAAATTTAAAATACAAGATGGCCTGTATATTACCTGCAATCCTGTACCTGACTTGAGTAGTAGGAGAGGAGGTAAGTTTCAAAATGGAAGTTGAAAATAAGATTTTTTGGAAGGCCTCAAGAGCTAGATCAAGTAGTTTGGATATTATTTTTTGTGTTATGGGAGCCACTGAAATTTTAAAATATTTACCTAGCTGAGAGAGTCACAACTTTTAGGGGTATTAGTCTAGTACCTTTGTATAGAATTATGGGTATCAGGTCATGGATAGAGATTGAAAGAAAGAAGTTCTTTCAAGAGAATGTTAATTTGGATTAGAAAATGAGGACCAAGTATATCATAGAGAAAATGAGAAACAAACCCTGGCCAGTGGTTCAGTGCATAGATCCTCCTCCAGGAACGCTGAGGTCACTGGTACAATCCCAGCATCACCGGTTCAACCTTGAGGTCCTGGTTTGAGCCCTGGTCAGGACATGTATGAGAAGCAATCAGTGGATGCACAAATAAATGGAACAATGAGTTGATACTTCTCTCCCTCTCTCTCTTCCTCTCTTTCTCTCTCTCCCTTTCTCTCTCTCAAATCATTGGGGGGGGGGGGGGAGAAATGAGAAACAAGTGAGATAAAATTAATTGGTGGACATCCATTATTGTGAAAGGAGAAATAAATATTTTAACCCTTAATTATTATGTAAAAGATAAGGATAGCATCATTAATAGAAACCAGGATACACAGCAGATGTGTATAGAGACACTTTGGAAATTATGTAAAGTATCTCATTTGCAATCTTGAAAGAGGCCTATTTTCTTCTATAACTATTCTGTCCTAGAGCAGTTCTGTCCAATATAAATAAAATGTAAGCCACATACATAATTTAAAATATTTTGTTAGTCATATATATATTTTTAATTCATTTATTGACTTTAGAGAGAGAGGAAGTGGTAGGGGGAGAGACAGAAACATTGATCTGTTCCTGTGTGTGCCGTGACTGGGGAGCAAACCTGCAACCTTTGCACATGGGGACGCTGCTCTAACCAACCAAGTTATCTGGCCAGGGCTATTGGTTATATTTTAAAAAGTAAAAAGAAAACAGGTCGAATCAATTTAATGTTTTATTTAACCCAATATTATTTCAATGTATAAAATAAGTATTAGTGAGATATTTTACTTTTTTTTTTTTTTAGATTTTATTTATTCATTTTAGAGAGAAGAGAGTGAGAGAGAGAGAGAGAGAGAGAGAAGGGGGAGGAGCAGGAAGCATTAACTCCCATATGTGCCTTGACCAGGTAAGCCCAGGGTTTTAAACCAGTGACCTCATTGTTTCAGGTCTATACTCTATCCACTGTGCCACCACAGGTCAGACAGATATTTTATATTCTGTATTTCATACAAAATCTTCACAATCCAAAAGTGTATATTTTATACTTAAAGCACATCTGAATTCAGACTAGCTACAGTCTACTGCTCAACAGCCAAACATGGTTAGTGGTTATCCTATTGCACAGTTCACTTTTATAGCATTGTTATTTCTTCCTAATATTGATACTATGCCTACAATTTCAGTAATTGCACTAGAGGGTATCAGTTAAGGTCACTGAGATGTGGTGAACTTTTTAGGAAAGGTAATGGCAAACTGTGAGCCCATTGCCTGCTTTTATAAATAAAGTTTTATTGGCACCTGACCATGGTCATTTATTTGTGTGTTGTCTATGGCTACTGTTACATAGCAAAAGTAGAGTTGAGTAATTATGACAGAGATCATATGGCCCACAAAGCCTAAAACATTCTAGACCCCAAACTAAAGTTTCAGGGATAAAACACATTCTTTATACATTTAAATGAATTATCAGAAAGAAATAATCGTGCCCTGGCCGGTTGGCTCAGCGGTAGAGCGTCGGCCTAGCGTGCGGAGGACCCGGGTTCGATTCCCGGCCAGGGCACACAGGAGAAGCACCCATTTGCTTCTCCACCCCTCCGCCGCGCTTTCCTCTCTGTCTCTCTCTTCCCCTCCCGCAGCCAAGGCTCCATTGGAGCAAAGATGGCCCGGGCGCTGGGGATGGCTCTGTGGCCTCTGCCTCAGGCGCTAGAGTGGCTCTGGTCACAACATGGCGACGCCCAGGATGGGCAGATTATCGCCCCCTGGTGGACAGAGCGTCGCCCCCTGGTGGGCGTGCTGGGTGGATCCCGGTCGGGCGCATGCGGGAGTCTGACTGTCTCTCCCCGTTTCCAGCTTCAGAAAAATGAAAAAAAAAAAAAATAGTGATACAGTTAAAAGATAATGTATATATTATTTCATTTATTCATCAAAAGTTTATTTAATAGGTTCCAGGCACTGTACTAGGCCCTACGAGTAAGAATAAATAAATTATTTAATCTTCAAGAAGTTCACAGTCTAGTAGAAAAATAGAGATGTGTACACAGATAATTACAAAACATACTATAATAGATGGTGCATTGAGTACACATTAGTGAGGTACCTTTCTCTGACGGGATGAGAGGTAGTCAGAAGAGTGGAGGCTTCAGAAGAAGAGGTCCACCTGAGATGAATTTTAAAACATGAGCAGGATTATTCAGATAAACAAGAGGTGGATGACATTTCAGGCAGTGTAACAGTTTGTGCAAAAACCAGAAGGTGTTAGCATGACATCAACAGGAATTGACAGCTAGCTTATGCCTAGAGCATAGGGTGAACCGGTTTGAGATGAAGATGGAAAGATGGTCAGGGGCTGGATCATGAAGTGCACTTGGTTTTTTAAGGAATTTGGATTTTATAATTTGGGTACTGGGAAAACTGTGGAATTTTTAAGCACAAAACTACATGAGCCTGACCAGGCAGTGGCACAGTGGACAGAGCATTGGACTGGGATGCAGACGACCCAGGTTCAAAACCCCGAGATTGCCAGTTTGAGCGCGGGTTCATCTGGTTTGAGCAAAGCTCAGCAGCTTGAGCCCAAGGTCGCTGGCTTGAGCAAGGGGTTACTCAGTTCACTGTAGCCCCACAGTCAAGGCACATATGAGAAAGCAATCAATGAACAACTAAGGAAGGTGCCACAACAAAGAATTGATGCTTCTCATCTCTCTCTCCCTTCCTGTCTGTCCCTATCTGTCCCTCTCTCTGACTCTCTCTCTCTCTGTCTCTGTAAAAAAAAAAAATACAAACAAAAACAAAAACAGCATGAGATTTACATTTTAGGAAACTTACTGACTGGAAACGATGAGTAAAGATCCCAGGTAGGGAACCTATTGTAGAACAGGCGAGAGAGAATTCCCTAATGGAAGCAATGGCTATGGTGGTAGAGAGGCGAGAGCACATTTGAGAAATACTTGAATTGGCATTTTGCAAAGTGGGCTCTGTAGAACACTGATCACAATCCTTGGAAGAAAAGTTTCCAAGCTATTTGGCAAAGGCTTCATATTTTAAAAAAATTTTCTAAAATTAATTTATTTTAGAGACAAGGAGAGAGAGAGAGAAACACTGATTTGTTATTCCACCCATTTATGCGTTCATTGGTTGTCTCTTGAATGTGCCCTGACTGGGATGGAACCCACAACCTTAGCAACTCGGGACAATGCTCTAACCAACTAAGCTACCTGGCCAAGATCAAATGCTTCATATTTTATCTGCATTTGGGACTTACAAGGCCCTTCAGCAATATACAGGGGTGGGCAAAAGCAGGCTGAATTACCAGCCATCATTACCTGAAAGATAAGTCATAAGTAAGGATACAAAATAATAAAAATAAAAGAAGAAAACAAATAGTACACATAAACAATACAATAATTATATGTGCTGCCAAAGCAATCATGAATAATACAATAATAAATAATACAAGAGCAAACTATTTTGCATACTTATAACTATAAACCTACTTTTGTGCACTCCTGTAGTGAAGGTTCTTAGAAGTCCTGCTTTAGCTCTCAGCATTTCGAAAACTAATTTGATCATAGGACAACCCCCCTACACCCCCCGTCTTGTTTTTTAAACAAGTACCCATCTCTCTCCTATGGAACAAGTGTTCCAAGGACTATAGTTTGGGAAGCCCATTTTAGAGGCACAATCAACGCGTTTTGGCCAATGGAATGAAAGGAAACAAGGAGGAAAGTCTGAATGAGTGACTTTTAATGAGGTTACATTTATAAAGATATAAATTAGAGGGAAAAGAGCACGTTTAATGAGAGGAGGAAGGTTATATGCCCAGTTTGACAGCAGGTTTTTTTAAAAAAATTTTTTTTTTTTTTACTTTTATTAGTTTTTAGAGAGGAGAGAGAGTGAGAGAAAGGGGGGAGGAGCAGGAAGTATCAACTCCCATATGTACCTTGACCAGGCAAGCCCAGGGTTTTGAACCGGCGACCTCAGCATTCCAGGTCGACACTTTATTCACTGCGCCACCACAGGTCAGGCCGACAGCAGGTTTTAGGCGCCTATGGGCATGGATAGGTACGTGGAGATATGGAAAAGATGGGTCAGGAGACATTGCATTTCCAGACAGAGGTTTAGGAGTTACCTCGTAAATGAATTTTAAAGCCATAGATGCTAGTGAGGTTTCCTGGGAGTGAGAGGAATAAAGGGCGGAGGATAGAACACTTCCTTGGGGAACACATATGTTTAAGGGATGGGTAGAAGAAGAGAGTGCTAAAAGAGAAGACTGAGAAGGAATGGGAGATAATGATGTCATAAAATACATGGAAATCAAGAACGTTGAAGTTCAAAATGACCTGCAGAACTGACATGAAAAGCCATTGGAATCTTAGGTAAGTTTGAGTAAAGTGGTCAGAAACTAGTTTGCAATGAAAGAAACAGGAGGCAATAGAGAAGCTGCTAATAGATGTGTTCAAAAACCTGGAGATGAAGGAACATTAATAGATGTTAAGTGTGTGATAAAAGATCATTTAATTTTCAAAACATTAACTTTTGTAGGTGTTGACTGTTGAAGGTGGAGTAGGGAGTGAGTAACATGGCCTCCCTACCACCAGTTTCCTGGAGGTAAAGGAAAATTGAAAAAAGTATCCACTTGAAAAATGTTAATTCCTTTAAGTGGCTTTTTAGGGCTCTCCTCTTGGAAATGACTACAATGACCATGCCCAAGTAAATTCTAGTCTCACTAAGCCCTGGCTGGGTAGCTCAGTTGGTTGGAGCATCATTCTGACACACCAAGGTTGTGGGTTCAATCCCCGGTCAGAGCGCATACAAGATCACCCAATAAATGCATAAATAAGTGAAACAACAAGTCAATGTTTCTCACTCTATCTCTTTTCTCCTTCCTCTCTCTATATAAAATTAATAAATTAATAAAAAGTAAAGCCTGACCAGTGGTGGTGCAGTGGATAGAATGTTGACCTGGGATGCTGATGTCCCAGGTTTGAAACCCCAAAGTTGTCAGCTTTAGCATAAGCATGGGATCATCAACAAGACCCCATGGTCACTGGCTTGAGCCCAAAGGTCTCTGGCTTGAAGTCCACCATCACTGGCTTGAACCCAAGGTTGCTGGCTTGAGCAAGGGGTTACTGGCTCAGCTGGAGCCCCCAACCCCACCCCATCAAGGCACATATGAGAAGCAATCAATAAATAACTAAAGGAGTGGTTCTCAAACTTCTTGAGGTCAGGGCACATTTAAAATCCTACAAGTAATTGTAGGTGGACTATATACAAATTTCTGAGAAATATGTTATAATAATTAAGTCAAATATTAAAGAAAAAATATAAAGTCCAAATGTGCTTTTATGGTAATTAAATGAAATAAATATGACAAAATTAAATTTACTCTGACATTAAAAAACATTTTTGTTACATTTTTTGAGTTATGCTTTTTAGAATTTGTAAAAAGAGGAGTTAAAAAAAACCGACAAGCCCTGGCCGGTTGGCTCAGCGGTAGAGCGTCGGCCTAGCGTGCGGAGGACCCGGGTTCGATTCCCGGTCAGGGCACACAGGAGAAGCGCCCATTTGCTTCTCCACCCCTCCGCCGCGCTTTCCTCTCTGTCTCTCTCTTCCCCTCCCACAGCCAAGGCTCCATTGGAGCAAAGATGGCCCGGGCGCTGGGGATGGCTCTGTGGCCTCTGCCCCAGGCGCTAGAGTGGCTCTGGTCGCAACATGGCAACGCCCAGGATGGGCAGAGCATCGCCCCCTGGTGGGCAGAGCGTTGCCCCTGGTGGGCGTGCCGGGTGGATCCCGGTCGGGCGCATGCGGGAGTCTGTCTGACTGTCTCTCCCTGTTTCCAGCTTCAGAAAAATGAAAAAAAAAAAAAACCCGACAAAAAAGTTATTTTTTTATATATATAGATACATTCTTAGTAAGATTTAGTAAATTCGACAGGTCCCAGCATGAATGTGTTAAGTTTTTTCATTCTTGTGTTTATGAAAAACAGCCTGAAATCCTAGTGATTTCTTCAATGTTTGGGCACATATTTGAAAGGCAAACTCTCATTTCCTCGTCAACACATTGAAGAATCCCTCTCTTTTTACTTTTAATTGTGTTGAGTGCAGAAAACCCCCACCATATATACCATCTTAACTTTACACCAAACAAAGGATAGAAGAAACTTGCCTCCAGTCTTTCCAGGGAACATGGGAGGTAGTATTAAACAATCCAGCACCACAGCTTAACAGCCTTTTGCAACCTTATCAGGCAAGTGAGGTGAGGGGTTGGGCAGACTGTGAGCTTACAGCCAATTCCCCACACCTCTGTCCCCCAAAAATCTAAACTCCAAAAACTCTGTTGTTTTTTTGGTCCCCAACAGGCACATATTTCTCTGGAATATCATAGGGCGCACCTGGAAATCTTCTAGGGCACACCAGTGCACCCTGGCGCACACTTTGAGAACCACTGAACTAAAGTGATGAAACTATGGCTTGATGCTTCTCATTTCCCTCCATCCCTCCCTTCCTCTCTCTTGCAAAAGAAAAAAAAAAAGAAAAAGTTAAAAAATTCTAGTCTCACTATAATTACAGATATAGATGGTGGCATTCCTATCTCACAAACGCAGCTAGCCCAGTAAATCACAAGTTAGTGAGTGATACAGCTGAGAATAGACTCAAAATGTCTTTGTACTTATCATTCATATAGCTATGGAGTAACACTTAAAAAAATTTCTAATATGCAGGTATCATGCTGATTAATTTAACAGCTATGAAAATTCTTTTCAGATTTACAAACTGAGGTTTTAATACTTTCAGCATCAGTTCTGAATTTTAGGATATGGTTTATCCTTTAATAACACAAGTGTAAGGGGTGCTGACAATCCCCTCTCCCATTACACAGTTGAAAATCCATGTATAACTTTTGACTTCCACAAAACTGTACTAATACCCTACTGTTGACCAGAAGCTTTCCTGATAACATAAACAGTTTATTAACATATATTATATATATATTATATACAATATTCTTTAAAAAAAAAGATTTTCTTGATTTCAGAGAGAGAAGAGAGAGAGAAAGGGGGGAGCAGGGAGCATCAATTTATAGTAGTTGCTTCTTCTCTTATGTGCCTTGACCCAGCAAGCCCAGGGTTTTGAACCAGTGACCTCAGCATTCCAGGTCAATGCTCTACTCACTGCGCCACCACAGGTCAGGCTATACTATATTCTTACAATAAAATAAGTTTGAGAAAAAAATTTATTAAGAAAATCATAAGGCCTGACCGACCAAGTGGTGGCGCAGTGGACAGAGTGTCAAACTGGGATGTGGAGGACTCAGGTTTGAAGCCCCGAGGTTGTTGGCTTGAGCACGGGCTAATTTGGCTTGAGCACAGTCTCACCAGCTTGAGCGCGGGGTCACTGTCTTGAGCACAGGATCATAGACACGACCCCATGGTCACTGGCTTGAAGCCCAAGGTCTATGGCCTGAGCCCAAGGTCACTGACTTGAGCAAGGGGTCACTTGCTCTGCTGTAGACTTTCGGTCAAGGCACATATAAGAAAGCAGTCAATGAACAATAAGGTGCCACAACGAAGAACTGATGCTTCTCATCTCTCTCCCTTCTTGTCTGTCCCTATCTGTCCCTTTCTCTGTTTCTATCTGTCTCTGTCACATGCACACGAAATCGTAAGGAAAATACATTTACAGTACTGTACGTAATTATCAGTACTGCAAGTTAAAAAATATCTGCAGACGAGTGGACCCAAACATTTTAAACCTGTATTGTTTAACTGTTTTTTCTTCCACACTGATTTAGAGTTAGAGGGAAAAAGAGCTATAGAATGACAAAATGGAATATAGAATTAAATAATAGAAGATGCTATTTATTGTATACTGCCTGGCCTGTGGTGGCCCAGGGGATGGAGCCTTCGACCTGGAATGCCAAGGTCTCCAGTGGGAAGCCCTGGGCTTGCTTGTCAAGGCACATACTAAAGTCATCAATCAGTGGACAACTAAAGTGAAGCAACTCTGAGTTGATACTTCTAGTTCCCTGTCCCTCTCTCTCCTCTCTCTGTAAAATCAATAAATAAAATCTTATAATAATAATAATAGTAAATGATTATTGTGTATGCCTGTCAATGTGCTACGTACTTTAAATGTAATCCTCACAACAGACTAGCAAAATAGGTGGTATTATCTCCCACTTTACAGATAAAAAACTTAATGCACTAAAATATCAGTATTTTGTCCATGATACCATAGCTATTAAATGGGAAAGCCTATATTTAAACCTGTCCTGTTGATTCCAAAGCAACAGCCTTTGGAAAGGGGGGAAAGTCCAACTGCAATATACTGTATATATATTTGGGGAGGGTGCAATATATTTTTTTAAACATCGAATTAAATCCAGTAAGGCATGGCGGCTGAGATTCAGCAGGTCTGTGTATCATCAACCCAATTTATTAGGTCGTCTGTGTGTCTTGGAGACAGAGAGGCACTTTTGAGGGGCAGGGACTTATTTGAAGTGTATGAGGAAGGCATTTCCCTCCAATGAGTGAAAGAGTTGGCAATTTTAAGTAATTCCCAAATATTCTTCTCTATACATCCACCAGCACCTAAGGAAAAGGCTTGGGGGCAGGAGGTGGGTAATGGATGGTGAGGAGGAAGAGGCATTCCTCTCGGTTTACAAGTTGCTCTTTTCAACCACAGCGTCAGTACACATGAATTTTGATCCCTTTGTAGCTAGCTAGATCTTGTCTTGCTGGTACTTGGAGAGGAGGAGCCAGATCTGTCTGTTTCTCTTATGCATTTGACCAAGAGTTCAGGGCGTGTGTAGACATGCCTTCGGTGTATTTGTGTTTAAACTCTCTTCATTTGTTTTTGTGGGCTTGAACTTTGTATTAGGTAAACTCATGGGCTTATTCATAAGGACCTCACCATTGAAGGCATATAAATATTTAAAGAATTCATGGAAAAAACAAGAGGAAGCACAGATATATTTTCCAGTGTTTGTGCAGGGTGGCAGAAAAATACACATTTTAATGAAATCATCTTTGTGCCAGTGACAATTTGATTATTCATTTCTCAGAGGTGGGGGGAAAAAAAAATCCCTGAACTTTTTCAGTAAGTTTTAGAAAAATCTATGTAGCATGTTTGAGTTTGATACCCTATTAATTGAATTATATCAAAAGTGTGTAGAAGCCTGTAGAAAGACTTAGTTTACTTAAAAGATTCTGATGTGGCAGCACAGGAAAGCTTGCTCTATAGCTCAGTGGTTGATTCCCCCCTCTTCTGAATTAACACTGGGAGGGGGAGGGGAGCAAGGCAGTGTCAAAGCCAGGAGGTTGAATCATCTAAGGAAATGAGTCAGTGGCTGTGAACCAAAACTTTCCTTTTTCTGAGGCTTTGACTTTGAGAGCTTAATGTTGAATTATTTCAAAAACATTTTTGCTTGCTGTCAGTAAATTAAACGCAGGGTTTTTTAAAAGAAATATTTTAATATTAGTATTTGGGATGCATTTGTTCTTTCGACAATTATTTAGTAGCAATATAGGTATATTAAAAATAGTAGTTGCAAAGAAAAAAAGAAAAATAAATAAAAATAGTAGTTCAAACTAAGAAAATATGTAGTGATTTGGTAATAAGGCATTATGTCAGTCTTTGTGTACATATTGTACTTAGCTCTAGGTAAACAATAGTGATTCTTTTTTTCTTTTTTCAGATTTTTTAAATTCACTTTTAGAGAGAGAGGAGAGAGAGAGAGAAGGACAGAGAGAAGGAGGGAGGAGAAGGAAGCATCAACTCCCTTATGTACCTTGACCAGGCAAGTGCAGGTTTCAAACCAGAGACCTCAGTGTTCCAGGTCAACGCCTTATCCACTCTGCCACCACAGGTCAGGCCAATAGTGATTCTTAATCAGCTTTTAAAGCAAGACTTTTAAGGTTAATAACTGATGCCTATTTATAGACTTAGGACAAACCTGGGTACTGGTAACTATCAACACATCATATTTCTATTGATACTCTTGAGGGGTTTTTTCCTAAACATGAATTGTTTCCTAGGAACCTTGAGCATTTAACTGAAATGAATACCTTGCATTATGGCTTATTTATTTATTTATTTTTTGTATTTTTCTGAAGCTGGAAACGGGTAGAGACAGTCAGACAGACTACCGCATGCAACTAACCGGGATCCACCCGGCAAGCCCACTAGGGGGCGACACTCTGCCCACCAGGGGGCGATGCTCTGCCCCTCCGGGGCCACTCTAGCGCCTGGGGCAGAGGCCAAGGAGCCATCCCCAGCGCCCGGGCCATCTTTTGCTCCAATGGAGCCTCGGTTGCAGGAGGGGAAGAGAGAGACAGAGAGGAAGGAGAGGGGGAGGGGTGGAGAAGCAGATGGGCGCTTCTCCTGTGTGCCCTGGCCGGGAATCGAACCCGGGACTTCTGCACGCCAGGCCAACGCTCTACCACTGAGCCAACCGGCCAGGGCCTATGGCTTATTTTTGAAACTTTAAAAATCTGTACTGTAGCCTGACCAGGCGGTGGCACACAAGGGTCCCCAAACTTTTTACACAGGGGGCCAGTTCACTGTCCCTCAGACCGTTGGAGGGCTGCCACATACAGTGCTCCTGTCACTGACCACCAGTGAAAGAGGTGCCCTTTCCGGAAGTGCGGCAGGGGCTGGATAAATGGCCTCGGGGGGCCGCATGTGGCCTGTGGGCCGTAGTTTGGGGACTCCTGGTCGAGCATCAGACTGGGATGTGGAGGTCCCAAGTTCGAGACCCTGAGGTCGCCAGCTTGAGCGCGGGCTCATCTGTTTTGAGCAAAGCTCACCAGCTTGGACCCAAAGTCACTGGCTTGAGCAAGGGGTTACTTGGTCTGCCGAAGGCCCATGGTCAAGGCACATATGAGAAAGCAATCAATGAACAACTAAGGTGTTGCAAAGAAAAACTGATGATTGCTGCTTCTCATCTCTCTCCATCTCTGTCTGTCCCTGTTCCTCTCTCTGAGTCTGTCTCTGTAAAAAAAAAAAAAAAAAATCTGGACTGTAATTATCAAGTTGAAGAGTAAAAATAGGTAGGTATCTCAAAGTAAACACTAGTACTATTTAAATAAAAATTTTTCAACTTTTTTTTTTTTTTTTTTTACAGAGACAGAGTCAGAGAGAGGGATAGATAGGGACAGACAGGGATGGAGAGAGATGAGAGGCATCAATCATCAGTTTTTCTTTGTGACACCTTAGTTGTTCATTGACTACTTTCTCATATGTGCCTTGACCACGAGCCTTCAGCAGACTGAGTAACCCCTTGCTGGAGCCAGTGACCTTGGGTCCAAGCTGGTGAGCTCTGCTCAAACCAGATGAGCCTGCGCAACCTCGGGGTCTCAAACCTGGGTCCTCCACATTCCAGTCCGATGCTCTATCCAACGCGCCACCACCTGGTCAGGCAAAATTTTTCAACTTTTTGTGGCTGATTGTTTACCTTTATAACTTGAACTCTTTTTATAAGATTGGATAGCAGTTTTTATTCTCACCAATTCATGAATGATATTATATAAAATAGTGAATGCATTTCACACAAAATGTAGTACTTAGAAACCGACTTGAGGAATCTTTTGTTTTATTTTGTTTTTGTCATTGAGACAAACATGAATTATATAACAAAACACTTTTTTTACTTAGTGTAATAATATGATTGTGGCATCTTGAAGAAAATATTTTAAGTAAATGCTAATAGTTACTCTTTTATTAGTTGGATAGCTCGTTGAAGAGCATATAGATTTTAGACTAGCTTGACAAATTTGCTCAATTATATCCTGTGTAACTAATTTTCTAATTGGTATGATTGGCAGGACTATTGTTTCCATATGATTAGACATATTACTTTTTCCCCTTTCACACCTATGCTGATTTCTAGGCTGGGTTTTTTTGTTTGTTTGTATAAATATATTTTTTAAAGATTTTATTTATTCAACTCCCATATGTGTTTTATTTATTCAACCCCCAGGCAAACCCAGGGTTTTGAACCGGCAACCTCAGAGTTTCCAGGTTGACACTTTATCCACTGTGCCACCACAGGTCAGGCCTAGGTTGGGTTTTATTGTTGTTCTAGGCTGTTTTTCTTTCTTGCAGCATGTCCGATCCTAATAAAACCTAAAGTATGCTGCCTACTGGTACACCTCAGAGTCCAAGGTGCATTTTTTTTTTAAAGAGAGCAAGAGAGAAAGAAAAGGGGGAGAGGATTAAGCAGGAAGCATCAGCTCATAGTATTTGCTTCCCCCATATGTGCCTTGACCAGGCAAGCCCAGGGTTTCGAACCAGTGACCTCGGCATTCCAAGTTGACGCTTTATCCACTGCGCCACCACAGGTCAGGCCACGTTGCTTTGATGAGCATCAAAATAGTGATTTAGAAAACGGTGTGGCTTTTGGATTCTAGAATACAATTAGAAATCCTAGAGGAGTTTCCTAGGATCTGGAAACATCCTGTGTGCCATGTTGTGAATGTCATTCATAGCATGGAGGGAAGCCTGAGAAGGAAGACATCTCCGTTTTCTCAAGCAGGTCATACAAGACACTTCCTACCTTTATCAGACATTTTAATTCCTTGCCTGACATCATTGATTTGGGGAAAGAGTGTGGGGTTTTGTGTGTGTGTGTGTGTGTGTGTGTGTGTGTGTGTGTGTGTGAGAGAGAGAGACAGAGAGAGAGAGACAGAGACAGAGACAGAGAGAGGGACAGACAGACAGGAAGGGAGAGAGATGAGATGCATCAATTCTTTGTTGTGGCTTCTTAGTTGTTCATTGACTGCCCTCTCATACATGCCTTGACTGGGGCTACAGCAGACAGAGTGACTCCTTGTTCAAACCAGATGAGCCTGTGCTCAAGCTGGTGATCTCGGGGTCTCGAACCTGGGTCCTCCGTGTCCCACTTCGATGCTCTATCCACTGTGCCACCTCCTGGTCAGGCAAGTGTGGGGGTTTGAGTCAGACAGACCTAGGCTTGAATCCCAGCCCTGCTATCTCAATAGCTACATGATACTGGAGAGTTTATCTCTTTGCTTATTTTCTTTTCTAAAAATGGAAATTCTAATATACACCTAGCAAGTTTCACCTAGTAATAACTCAGAGAAAGTCTCTAGCATGACATCAGGCATGGTAAGCACTCAACAGCGGTTAGTTCTATTTTCCTTTTTGCCTCTAGTTTAATAATTTAAAAAATGAAGCATAAATAAAATTCAAAATTTATGGTTAGTAGCATTGAAATATTTAAAGGTGAAATTATATGACTAGAATTTGTATTAAAATTATCTGGGTGTGCGATTACAGATGAAACAATATTGACCATGAGTTGGTAATTGTTGAAGTTGAGTGAATGAGTGTATGGGTGTTCATTTGATGGTAGAAATTATCCATAATGAAAAGTTAAAAAATTTATGCCGTACATAAAAAAATATACACGCCATACATAATATTTATGCCATACATAAAAAAAATTCTCTAGGGAATGAAGAACCAACTTATTTGTTATATTGTACCTTTTTAAAGATGATGATTGAGAACAGTTATTACTGGTTTATGAATGGTGATAGCATTTTTCCTTCAAAGCCACAAAATGTATAGTCTCCAATCCTTTGACTAAGAGAAAGGAATGACAAGAGGGAAGCTAGAAAAAGTCCTGGAGAGGTTTAAATGCTTTTGTCTAATTATCTGAGTCACACCTCAGGGTGGTGGTTCTGTGGCATGGCTCCCAGTCAACATAATTTTCAGCTGGAAAAAAAGAGTGGTTGGGTCAAGAAATACATGAACTAGGCGCAGCGGCGAGGGCGGGGCGCCCAGCGGCCGTGGAAATGGCGCGGGAGCGGACTTAGGGTATCGAGTGCAGCAAGCGTCTCCTGCCGCTGCCCGACTGGACCGAGGGAGGGGGCGGTATTCCTGCTCTGACGTAAGAGTATCCTAGCGGTGGTGACGTCTGCGCAGGCCTCGCTCTGACATCACTTATCCGCCTGGTGGTGACGTGTTTTGCTCTGACATCCCGTCCACTGGAGGAGACACAGACTGCCCTGTTGGCCTCAGCAGATCCACCCTGCATGCTGCCTGCTGGCCTTTACGGTGGGTGGAGAAGGGCCGTGGGAGTGCACGGCCGCACAGCTGCTGTCCAGGCACAGCCCATGAGCACAGAGAAGAAGAGAACACGAATAGCCTCAGCAATCTTAAAAAAGAAGAATAAAGTGGGAGGTATCACACTTCCTGATACCAAGTTATACTACAAGGCCATTGTACTCAAAACAGCCTGGTACTGGCATAAGAACAGGCATATAGATCAATGGAACAGAACAGAGAACCCAGAAATAAACCCACATCTTTATGGCCAACTGATATTTGACAAAGGAGGTAAGGAAATACAATGGAGTAAAGACAGCCTCTTTAACAAATGGTGTTGGGAAAATTGGACAGCTACCTGCAAAAAAATGAAACTAGATCACCAGCTTACACCACTCACAAAAATAAACTCAAAATGGATAAAAGACTTAAATGTAGGCCGTGAAACCATAAGCATCTTAGAAGAAAACATAGGCAATAACCTCTCCGACATCTCTCGGAGCAATATATTTGCTGATTTATCTCCACAGGGAAGTGAAATAAAAGGATAAACACATGGGACTATAACTAAAAAGCTTTTGCACAGCTAAAGACAACAAGAACAGAATAAAAAGACAAACTACACAATGGGAGAACATATTTGACAATACGTCTGATAAGGGGTTAATAACCAAAATTTATAAAGAACTTGTAAATCTCAACACCAGGAAGACAAACAATCCAGTCCAAAAATGGGCAATAGAAATGAATAGACACTTCTCCAAAGAGGACGTACAGATGGCCAATAGGCATATGAAAAAATGCTCAACATCACTAATCATTAGAGAAATGTAAATTAAAACCACAATGAAATATCACCTCACACCAGCCAGAATGGCGCTCATCAACAAAACAACACAGAATAAGTGCTGGCGAGGATGTGGAGAAAAGGGAACCCTCCTGCACTGCTGGTGGGAATGCAGACTGGTGTAGCCACTGTGGAAAACAGTATGGAGATTCCTCAAAAAACTGAAAATCGAACTGCCTTTTGACCCAGCTATCCCACTTTTAGGAATATACCCCAAGGACACCATAGAACGGCTCCAAAAGGAGAAATGCACCCCCATGTTTGTGGCAGCATTGTTCACAATAGCAAAAATCTGGAAACAGCCCAAATGTCCGTCAGAGGACGAGTGGATTAAAAAGCTTTGGTACATATATACTATGGAATACTACTCAGCCATAAGAAATGATGACATTGGATCATTTACAATAACATGGATGGACCTTGATAACATTATATGGAGTGAAATAAGTAAATCAGAAAAAAACTAAGAACTATATGAATTCATACATAGAAGGGACATAAAAATGAGACTCAGAGACATGAACAAGAATGTGATGGCAACAGGGGTGGGGGTGGGGGGAGGGGGGTTGGGGCGAAGAAGAAGAGAGGGGTTGGGGAGGGGAGGGGCACAAGAAAACCAGATAAAAGGTGACAGAAGACAATTTAACTTTGGGGGAGGGGTACACAGCACAATCAAATGTCAAAATAATCTAGAGATGTTTTCTTTGAACATATGTACCCTGATTTATCAATGTCACTGCATTAAATTTAATAAATAAATTTAAAAAAAAGAACAACAACAACAAAAAAGAAATACATGAACTAAAATGACTATTATGACACTGGAACCAGCTTTATATACAGACATTTCCTCTGTTACCACTGGATGATAATGGAGATATGGAGATGTACCAATGTTTCCTCTTCTGAACCATATTAATTTTCTAAGAATGAATGTATACGGAAAAAAATTTTAAAATTCCAGAGAACGACCAAATGGGGATCACTTGCTCCTGGGGTTGTGGCTACTCTACACAGCATTGAGGATACACAGGGAAAAAGTATGACTTTCTTGTGTTCAATGATGGATTAAGGCATATCAATTATTGCAAAAAGCCAAAGATCTACTTTTTAATTCTTGCAAGCCTTGTTGGAGTCAATTCTAGAGACTACTGTATTTGAGAAATGTTCCTGGAAGAAAGAACTGCCATTGATATAGTGAAACAATTGGCATTCATAATATAGAAATGTAATTAGGTTAATGTGCTTAGTATTTCAGTCATGCTTGATGTTGTAGATCATTAATTAGATTTATTTATTTATTTGTTTATTTATTTTACAAGAGAAAGTTTTTTGAGAAAGTCACAGAGGTAGAAGTGAGTGGTAGAAGAGATGGGCTTTAGGAAACAAGTTATCGCAGCAAAAGGAAGGGGAGCTTAGGAGACAGAGAACCACGCCTGGGGGCAGGGGCAGGGGCAAGGCATATAGGGCTCTGGGGAGGTAGAGCGCTAAAGATTGATTTTTAACAAACAAAATTAGAAGTCAAGTGTCAATTTATTGGGAATAGGGATTTTCACTTTGTCGTTCTGCATTTATAAAATAATTGCTTATTTCTTTTTTTTAAATTTTTTTTTTTTACAGAGACAGAGAGAGAGTCAGAGTGAGGGATAGACAGGGACAGGCAGACAGGAACGGAGAGATGAGAAGCATCAATCATTAGTTTTTCGTTGCGCATTGCGACACCTTAGTTGTTCATTGATTGCTTTCTCATATGTGCCTTGACCGTGGGCCTTCAGCAGACCGAATAACCCCTTGCTCGAGCCAGCGACCTTGGGTCCAAGCTGGCGAGCTTTTTTTTTTTTGCTCAAGCCAGATGAGCCCGCGCTCAAACTGGCAACCTCAGGGTCTTGAACCTGGGTCTTCCGCATCCCAGTCTGACACTCTATCCACTGCGCCACCGCCTGGTCAGGTTGCTTATTTCTTAAAACTTTCCCCAAGTATAAACCATAACCTGGTAAATTGATATTTAAGTAATTTTTCATTAAAGTCTTAATTCACGAATTACAATCAGGGCTGACCTGTGGTGGCGCAGTGGATAAAGCGCTGACACAGAACACTGAGGTCGCTGGTTTGAAACCTCGGGCTTGCCTGGTCAAGGCACATATGAGAGTTGATGCTTCCTGCTCCTCCCCCCTTCTCTCTCTCTCTCTCTCTCTGCTCTATAAAAAGTGAATATTAAAAAAAAAAAAAGAATTATAATCAGTCACCATTGACACCTACTTGTAGAATATTACTACGAAGGAGGTATAAGCAAAGAGCTATGGACACCCAAAGGGTTGATTTCATTCTAATGGGTTGGGGTATAGTAAGGAAGACAGGAGGATAGGGATAGAAGACACCTGGAGGGGACATAACAGTAATTGAAAATTTCCTATTGTGGGCACCCAGTCCTTTTATGTATCTGTCTGTTGCAGAACAGCTTGGAGCCCCGTGAAGTTAGCAGCATTGTCCCAGAGTCAGACTGCCACAGTTACCATCCTGACACCGAACAGCAGTTACTATGAGACCTTGGGTAAAGATTACACAGGACCTAGTTATGCTAAAAATTATTAATTTTTAAAATCTAATATTTAAATTTAGCTCAGTATTCTTAATTTTATCTGACAACCCTACCACAGGAGATTAAGTTAATAAAAGCTTAGAAATTACTCAGAACATTGCTGGTGCATATAAGTGCTCAATAAATGTTAGTCTTTATTTTTGAAATTATCCCATTTTATAAGTGATGGGAAATTAAGGTTAAATAATTTGCATTTTGCCTGACCTGTGGTGGCACAGTGGATAGAGCACTGACCTGGAAGGTGGGGGTCGTCGGTTTGAAGCCCTGGGCTTGCCGGGTCAAGGCACAGCAATCAATCAGTGAACAACTACAGTGAAGCAGCTATGAGCTGATAGTTCTCGCTCCCCCACCTCTCTCTCTCCTCTCTCTGTAAAATCAATCAACAAAAAAAATCTTTTAAATAATTTGCATTTTGTTCCGTAGATTTAAAAAGTAGTTTATCTGGATTATAAAATGCTATAGCTACTTTAGAAAAAGTTTGGCAGTTCCTCAACCTGGTAGACATAGAGTTACCACATGTCCCGGCAACTAAATCCAGCCCACACGCTAGGGGAGCAGATTAAACTGGCTGTAAATATGGGGAAGTGGGGCACCCTGGGGCCACCTCAGAGGACGGCTGCCACGCATGGAGTGGTCATCTGTCAAAATCAGGATAGAAGATACTGCGGTGCACTACTTCAGGACTCTGCTCTGAGGGGCTGCCCGTCTCCTGAGAGGAAAAGCAAAAGGTTAATAATATACAAAAATTTGACAACTTAGAACTCTCCTTTGAGTTACTGTAAAGGAGAACTAAAGGCTTATAAAATAACTTAAACGTATCGCTATTGAAGAACTGAAACTCTCCCTTTAACTAATGCAAGTTGAGTAGTTGAGTGTTTTCATTGTTGGCTCTCTTAGGCTCTGTGACCTGCAGAGAGAACGGCTGCGGCAAAAAGCCTTAATTGGTGGAATAGATGTGTCTACATACCTTCACTGGCTTTTTACTGGATACGTATATTTTAAATTTTTTATTTATTGATTTTAGTGAGAGGAAGGGAGAGTGAGAGAGACAGGAACATCAGTCTCTTCCTGTATGTGCCCTGACTGGGGATCGAACCAGCAACCTCTGTACTTCAGGATGATGCTCTAACCAACCAAGTTACCTGACCAGGGCTTTACTAGATACATATCTGAACTATCAAGTGATTGTTAATTTTTGTGTGTATAGATGCATGTGAACTTGTTGGCTTTAAGGGTGTGTTATTGTTTGAGACTATACAGGGTGGGGCAAAAGTAGCTGTACAGCTATGCGTACAAGAAACAGTTTATTCTTCTATTATTATTTATTAATTGTATTATTTTCCATACAAACAACCGTAAACCTACTTTTGCCCCACCCTGTATAATGCGAGCATGCCACGTATATCAATTTGGAATTTCTTTCTGCAGCAAAAAACAAACAAATACAAAGACAGGCATCTGGAGCCTAAAGAATTAGGCCTCTTTGTCTCACACTGTTGAAGAGCAGAGGTAGGCAGTCCTGGCTTGGTGTGGCCTGGGGATGTCAGCAAGGACTCAGCAATCTGTGTGTTAGCATGCTGCGATGCTTAGTGTACTGGCGGTTGATCTGGCACCTGTGCCCACTTTTAAGGCAGGAAGGAGAAGGGAGCAGCATAATTGGCCAGAACTGTGTCACATGGCCTCTCCTAGTTCCAAAAGAGGCTCAGAAAAAAAGCACTGAACTTTTCCAGCCTCCGTAGTGCAAGAGGACAAGGATGAAAGTGGGTTTTGAGTTAGCTCTATCGAAAGGAATCAGTTAAAGAGTTGAGAAATACAGCTCTACCTGTCAGTAGGATTTGAGTAAGCTGAGAGAAGAAAATGACAGACTAGGGGTACAACGTGAACAAGATTGGAATGAACACTGGGAGCTGGTTCCCAGGTCGTTGAGGAGCCTAGTCCTATTAGGGGGGAGAATAACAAGAAGTGATAGAAATTGAGTGTGGGGTTTAGCTTGGCTTAGAGACTAATAGGGCACAAAACAAGAAAAAATAATAAACAAACAAAAAGAAGTAAAAGAAATGAATAGGGCACTGCTAAAGGGCTTTGAGCAAGAAAATAATATACAGAGAAAAGGATGAGGAATGTTTGGCTACAGCAGTGGTCCCCAACCTTTTTTGGGCCACGGACCAGTTTAATGTCAGAAAATATTTTTACGGACCGGCCTTTAGGGTGGGACGGATAAATGTATCACGTGACTGAGACAAGAGTCAAGAGTGAGTCTTAGACGGATGTAACAGAGAGAATCTGGTCATTTTTAAGAAATAAAACATCATTCAGACTTAAATATAAATAAAACGGAAATAATGTAAGTTATTTATTCTTTCTCTGCAGACCGGTACCAAATGGCCCACTGACCGGTACCGGTCCGTGGCCCCCGGGGGTTGGGGACCACTGGGCTACAGGAATTACATGGAGGTGAGAGGTCAGGAAACTGCTGTGGCAATGCAGCTGTGACATGCCAGTTATTAAGGTGGAACCACATGTAACTCCAACATTCAGCCACTTTTTGACCTACAATACCATTAGATTCACTCATGGTTGAAGCGAAAGTAGAATGTCCAAGTGAAAGAATCTGGTAAGTAAATAAAGATCAAGGACACAGGCTTTCAGAGAGTCGAGTATCAGAGAAAAATTAGAATATCTAGATAAAAGTAGATACTTTTCATCCTACATTTCCTGGATGATTTCATTTCCTTTCTATGCTAAAGCTGTCACTTGCTTATGCTTTAACCCCCACAATTTGTTTCTAAACTCCACACTCATATTCAGCTGCTCATAGGACATCTGCCCTCAGTTATCCCAGTAGCCTCTTCCAATTCACCATGTCAAAATAGATACCATTTTTCTTCCTTCCTTTTGCCTACTCTCTCTCATACTTGCCTTCTACTCTATGCCTTATTTAGTGATACCAACATCCAACTAGATAACTGCTAAACACTTCGATCTTACCTTTGATTGATCCCTCTCCTTACCCCCTACATCGGGGATTGGGAACCTATGACTCGCGAGCCAGATGTGGCTCTTTGATGGCTTTATCTGTCTCGCAGACAAATCTTTAATAAAAAAAATAATAACATTAAAAATATAAAACATTCTCATGTATTACAATCCATTCATTTCCTACCGCTCATGTTCATGGTTGTGGGTGGCTAGAGACAATCAGAGCTGTCCTCCAGGACAACACCAAATTTTTTTTTTTTTTTGTATTTTTCTGAAGCTAGAAACGGGGAGAGACAGTCAGACAAGACTCCCGCATGCGCCCAACCGGGATCCACCCGGCACGCCCACCAGGGGGCGATGCTCTGCCCCTCCGGGGCGTCGCTCTGTCCTGACCAGAGCCACTCTAGCGCCTGGGGCAGAGGCCAAGGAGCCATCCCCAGCGCCCGGGCCATCTTTGCTCCAATGGAGCCTCGCTGCGGGAGGGGAAGAGAGAGACAGAGAGGAAGGAGAGGGGGAGGGGTGGAGAAGCAGATGGGCGCCTCTCCTGTGTGCCCTGGCCGGGAATCGAACCCGGGACTTCTGCACGCCAGGCCAATGCTCTACCACTGAGCCAACCGGCCAGGGCCGACAACACCAAATTTTTATTGGATAATGTGTAACTTACACGGGTCATTGTGAGGTCAGGAAGTAAACTCCCTCCTTGTAATCAAGTAGTCAGCTAGCTAATTGCAGAAACCCTTTTGACGAAGAAGATAGCTAAAAGAAAAAAAGATGAGGAGTATCGTACTTTTCAGCAGGAATGGACAGAGGAATTCGCCTTTGTGGAGAGAGCAGGTTCTGCAGTGTGTCTAATATGCAATGATAAAATTGCATCAATGAAACAGTCAAATATAAAGCGGTACTTTGACACACGCCATACTACATTTGCATCGAAATATCCAGTGGGGGACAGCAGGAAGAAAGCACGTCCAGAGCTACTGTGTGGAGTGCAAGCTAGTCAGCAGCAACTCTGTGTTTGGACCCAACAAGGTGACTGGAATTCAGCTAGCTTTGCTGGAGCTTTAGCAATTGTGAGAAATGGAAAGCCATTCACAGATGGGGAGTATGCCAAAACATTCATGCTTGATGTTGCCAATGAACTTTTTGACGACTTTTCAGATTAAGACAAGATAATTAAACGAATAAAAGACATGCCTCTGTCGGCAAGAACTGTTCACGATCGTACCATCATGATGGCAAATCAAATTGAGGCAACACAAATGAAGGACATAAATGCAGCACCATTCTTTTCTCTCACTTTGGATGAGTCAACAGATGTAAGCCATTTATCCCAGTTCAGCGTGATTGCAAGGTATGCTGTCAGTGACACACTACATGAGGAAAGTCTTGCTGTTTTGCCTATGAAAGAGACAACAAGAGGGGAGGATTTATTCAAGTCTTTCACTGAGTTCACTAAGGAAATAGTCTACCGATGGATGAACTTATTTCGGTGTGTACTGATGGTGCTCCGTGCATGGTGGGGAAAAACATAGGATTTGTAGCGCTTCTTTGTGAACATGAAAAGAGACCCATCCTAAGTTTTCACTGCATCCTACATCAGGAGGTGCTTTGTGCTCAGATGTATGGCGAGCAGCTTGGTGAGGTGATGTCACTGGTCATTCGGGTGGTCAACTTTATTGTTGCTCGAGCTTTAAATGATCGCCAGTTTAAAACACTGCTGGATGAAGTTGGGTATAATTATCCTGGTCTGCTTCTGCACAGCAATGTGTGTTGGTTGTCAAGAGGAAAGGTGCTCAGCCATTTCATGGCTTGTGTGAGCGAAATCCAGACTTTTCTTGAAATGAAAAACATTGAGCATCCTGAGTTAGCTAACACTGAGTGGCTCCTAAAGTCTACTATCTTGTGGACATGACTGAACATCTGAACCAGCTCAATGTGAAAATGCAAGGCTTTGGAAAAACAGTCTTATGCCTTCAACAAGCAGTGTTTGCATTTGAAGACAAGCTAGAACTCTTTATCACCGACATTGAAACAAGTCGTTTACTACACTTTGAAAAACTACATGCACAGCAAGTGACCCTGCTCAACATCTTGATCTCCAGCAGCTAGTGGGCTTCACATCTAATCTCCTGCAGTCATTCAAAGCACACTTTGGAGAATTTCATGAGCGCACTCGTCTTTTTAAGTTCATCACCCATCGGCCTGACCTGTGGTGGCGCAGTGGGATAAAGCATCGACCTGGAAGTGCTGAGGTCGCCGGTTCAAAACCCTGGGCTTGCCTGGTCAAGGCACATATGGGAGTTGATGCTTCCAGCTCCTCCCCCCTTTTCTCTCTCTGTCTCTTCTCTCTCTATCTCTGTCTCTCCCTCTCCTCTCTAAATGAATAAAAAAAAAATTTAAGTTCATCACCCATCCACACGAGTGTGCAGTGAACAGCACCGACCTGAGTTACATCCCCGGTGTCTCCATCATAGATTTTGAGCTACAAGCTGCTGACCTGAAGGCCTCAGACATGTGGGTGAATAAGTTCAAGTCACTGACTGAAGATTTGGAAAGACTTGCACGACAGCAAGCAGAGTTGGTGAGCAAACATAAGTGGGGAGAAATGAAAAAAACTTCAACCAGCAGACCAGCTGATTGTCAAAACTTGGAACACGCTTCCCGTCACATACCACACACTGCAGCGTGAGAGTATTGCTGTACTGACAATGTTTGGCTCTACGTATGCAAGTGAGCAGTCTTTCTCACATCTAAAGAATGTTAAGACCAACCTACGATCATGTTTAATGGATGGAAGTCTCAACGCCTGCATGAAGCTTAACCTCACCACGTATCAACCAGACTACAAAGCCATCAGCAAAACCATGCAGCACCAGAAGTTGCATTAATGGTAAGAAGTACTTTATTCATCATTGGTTAGCAACAGCATAACAACGTTATTAAAAAGAATTCACGCCTGACCAGGTGGTGGCGCAGTGGATAGAGCATTGGACTGGGATGCAGAAGACCTAGGTTTGAGACCCTGAGGTCGCTGGCTTTAGTGCAGGCTCATCTGGTTTGAGCAAAGCTCACCAGCTTGGACCCAAGGTCACTGGCTCAAGCAAGGGGTTACTCAGTCTGCTGAAGGCCCACAGTCAAGGCAAATATGAGAGAGCAATCAATGAACAACTAAGGTGTTGCAACAAAAAATTGATGATTGATGCTTCTCATCTCTCTCCATTCTTATCTGTCCCTATCTATCCCTCTCTCTGACTCTCTCTCTGTCTCTGTAAAAAAAAAAAAAAAGAAAGAAAGAATTCAGAGACTTATTGTACTTTAAAAGTGTTGGTCTTACATAAAATGCACACATTTACTTGTATTTAGTGTTAAACATATTGTATGGCTCTCACAAAATTACATTTTAAAATATGTGGTGTTCATGGCTCTCTCAGCCAGAAAGGTTCCCAACCCCTGCCCTATATCCTTTTGCTCATAGATCTGATCAGTTCAGCCACTTGCATTCATCCTTCCTCTCCATCTCCTATTGCCGCTCTCATAGTTTAAGCTCCCATCTCTTCTCACCTGGATTACTGAAATGCCTTTTACCTGCTTAGGTCTTAGCCAGGAAATATCCAAACTGCAAACGTAAATATGACCTTGTCTCTTCCTGCTTAGCCCCTGTTAATGGCTTTCAATACATAACGAGTAAAGTAAAAACTTACTACTGGTGCTTAGAAGAACTATGTATGTCACTCACTTCATTTCCATCCCAACTTCCTTGCATCTCCTTGACTTCTTCTAAGTTCCTGCACACAAAACTTCTTGTCCTCTTCCAAACATGCTGTGCTGTCATAATTCCTTTGCACACTTGTTGTTCCCTTTGCCTGAAACTGTCACATCCACCTTTGAACTTCTATGAAGATTTATACGATATCAGTAGCACCCTTTTTATTGCTCCCATGGTAACTTCTCATTCAACTTTAAAGAGCATTTATCCCATTGTATTGTCTATACTCAAGTGTTTTTCTTGAGCTGATGGACAATGTGCTGTTGGTGTGTCCCAGTAGCTAGTAAAGTGCCTGGTTCACAGTTGGTGCCCAATCCATATTTGTTAAGTGCATTGCCATGAACATGGTTAAGTTGTTCCCAGAACAAAGACCAGGATGGGTGAGCAAGGAATGACCTAAGGGAATGCTCATAATTAGAGGATGGAGAAAAAAGAGGATCAGTCAGTGGGATTAGGCAAGGCTCATTTGCCATGTTACAGAATACTGTACTGGGTGTGAGGAAGTATGCTGATCTATTAAGCAAATGAATGATATATCTGTTGGCTTAGCTTTGTCTCCAAGTTACATCTAGTCCAGATATCTAAAGCAGATCTTTTTCCTGTTACTTTGTTATTTTTCTCTCTTTTTGGTTTTGATTTTTAAATTTTTCCATTGATTTGAGGGAGAGAGAGAGATGAAGGGGGAAGAAAGAGAGAGAATGAGAGAAGCATTAACTTGTTGTTCCACTTAGTTGTACGCTTATTGGTTGCTTTTCGTGCATGCCCTGATCCTCGGTGTGCCGGGACAACACTATCTACTGAGCACCTGGCTAGAGCCTGTTACGGTGATTTGTAGTTTGAAAAACAAGCACTGTCATATTTTCTTAACAGAACTCAACCTATAGGTTTTTGTACTGAAGTACACATTAATTTTTATTTGATGGGGAGACATGCAGAGGAAAAGTGTCTGAATCTAAAAGTCCTTCCTAGGGGTAAGTGCCTTCCTAGGCTCTCGCCAAGTTGACACAGCCCCTTTGTCATGGTTTGAAATCATACACACTTTCTGGGGATGTTATTGCCCATGCTCAGCATTGGTCACCTGACTGTACTCAGCTCTCAGAGATTGAAAAGGAGTACCAATCTCTTTTTATACTCGCCAGCCACCAAAGTGATGTTATCATATAAAATCTAACTAGAGGCAAAACTAATAATTATGCTTCACATATTAATTTCCAGTGATTCATAACCAAGAACCAAGTGCTTATACTCCCCTATATGTATTATAAAAAAATCTTTGATTTTGCTTGTGTAATTTGGTGGTCTGCTGATTAACCCCAATATGCATACTACAGTACCACCTGCGTAGGGCGTTTACATTAGCCTTTCCATTCTACCTGTTATTTAGGTGATTACTACATTCATATAGTCTCTTCTATGTTTTTTTTTTCTTTACTTCCTACTGCTCTTGACTGCTTGGACTCTATAAACTCTAGTCCTCTTGGGTTTGTGCCATATATGTTCAATTTTTTCTTAATTCAATTTGCCAAGTTGTAACCTCACCGAGCTGCTTCTCCTTTCTTACTACCTATCTTACTACCTATCTTACTACCTATCTTACTACCTATCTTACTACCAACATTTGCTCTTGATCAACCCCCGAGCTACTCACAATAGTGGAAATAGCCTATGTGACCCTCATTATAAAAATTCCCAGGGATATTACATATTACGCAAGATGTGTGCCCAACACAGGATTCAAGATTTTGCATATCTCTTATGATCTCAAAATAAAGTCAGCATCAGTGACTTTTAAAAAGGATTGAGAAAAGTTCCTGTTATGTTAGCAGAAGATCTGGTAAATCAATAATACTAGTGTCAACACACATCTCACCATCTAGCTTGACCTCTTTTCATTTAACTAGCTTGGAATTCAATAGCTTAATAGACCAAGAGTGTGGGCTGTGGGATATCTTTAACCCAGAAAAGGCCAAGTTAAGCCAGGCCCATTCTAGTTTGTTTCCTATCCGATGTTCTGTGTTGATTTAGCACATAATGACTGCAGGTTGGCAAACAAAGGAAGATCAGTCAATTGGGATGACTGAGGTGTCTGTTATTTGGATTTGGGAGAAAATGGGGGGTGAAGAAGAAAACCCAGCTGATAAGATGGTATGAGTAAGGCTGACTCTTCCCTAAATCAAATTTAAACTCCTGTTTTGGCTACTTTCAAGAAAAAAAGTAGCCGATGAAAATCATATGCTTTGGCCCTGGCTGGTGGCTCAGTGGATAGAGCGTCTATGGACGTCCTGGGTTCAATTTCTGGTCAGGGCACACAGGAGAAGCGACCATCTGCTTCCCTCCACCCTCCCTCTCCCCTTTCTCTCTCTCTTCCCTTCCCCTAGTCAGTGGCTTGATTGGTTTGAGCATGGCCTCAGGCATTGAGGATGGCTCGGTTGGTCTGAGTGTCGGCTCCAGACAGGGTGACTGGGTGGATCCTCGTTGGGGCACACACGGGAATCTGTCTCACTGTTTCCTTTCCTCTTAAAAATAAAAAGAGACAAAAAAAAATCATATGTTTCGAAGCAGGTGGACTTCCTCCCAAAAAGAAACCTTTGCAGGACTAAGATGTAATGTTTAATAAAGAAATGCTTTTAAGTTTCAGATATTGCATTGTCTGATTTTAAATATTAGAAAGAAAAGACCTTGCAAACCACAAATATTTTATTTTTCATCAACAGGCCTTTGTGTTGCTCACCACTAGCTTATGCTTTGGGTTTATTCCAAAAGTATTCATTCATTGTCTTTTTCTCTCTCTCTCCTCTGCTGAGTGCCTACTACAAGCCAGGCACTGATCCAGGTGCTGGGTATGTAGTGGTGCTAAAATAGACCAAATAAATCCTGCCCATCTGGAGTTTACGATGTAATGAGGGAAGACAGTGAATAAGAAAATGAGCCTGGCCAGATAGCTCTGTTGGTCAGAGCATTGTCCCAAAGCTCATGGTTGCTGGTTTGATCCCTGCTCAGGGCACAGACAAGAACAGATCTATGTTCCTGTCTCTCTCTTTCTCTCTTCCTTCCTTTCTCTCTCAAGTTTTTAAATAAAAAATAAAATTTAAAAAATCATTATCCTGATTAAAAAAAAAAAAAAGCATAACTGAACATTTTAGAACAGTGAGCTGGTTCCATTGAATGGTCATGGGAGGAATCTCATAGGAGGTACTATTTGAACTCAGACCCAAACATGGAAAAGGACTCGGCCTTGGGGAGGTCTGGAAGCAAAGTGTTTAATGAGGACACAGGAAGCATAAAGAGCATGAGTGAAGACCCAGCATGTCTCCCTTATGAAGGATTCTAGCTTTGGGATTGGGAGAAAAATTTCGTCACATTAAGAAAGTATGCCCTGGCTGGGTAGCTCAGTTGATTAGAGTATCATCCTGATACACCAAGGTTGAGGGTTCAATCTCTGATTAGGGCACATACAAGAATCAAGCAATAAATGTATAAATAAGTGGAACAACAAATAGATGTTTCTCTCTGTCTCCCTCTCTCCCTTCCTTTCTCTCTCTAAAAACAATAAATTTTTTTTAAAAGGATGTATCCATCTAGTATTCCTATCTTAGTGAGAGTTTTTAATCAAGAAATAATAGTGCATTTTTATCAAATCTTTTTATAGCATCTATAGAGATGACCCATATACATGATTATCTCCCTAGGTTTATTAATATGGTAAGTTATATTAATAGACTTTCTAATATTAAATGAAACTTACATTCCTAGAAGAAAACCCCCCTGGCGTATTATAATTTTAATGTGATGCTTGATTCTGTTTGCTGACACTCAGTTTAGGCTCTGGGGCATTGCTAATCATTTTTTGATATTGGTTTGTAGTTTTTTTGTATGTGTGCTACTGTAATATTTTGGTGTCTCTTCACTGATATTATTATAAAGTGATACTATTAATAATATTATAAATTATCAATTATATCTAATATAAATACTTAATTATAATTATTATAAGTTATTATATAATTAATAGTAACAGTGTAAAAAGTAAGAATTTAGTTTTGTAAATGATTCATAATGAATAATTTCCTATTTTTTTAATGCAAGAGAGCAATTTAAATAACATTGTAAATTCTAGCAATTTAATATTCTGTTCTCAACCTTGGCTACATACTGAAATCACCTGGAAGGTTTTCTTAGAAACTACTGCTACCTCCCCGAGATGCTGATTTGCCACCTACTACCAGTTCTATTATCTATTATCTACATTATATTATTATAAGAAAGACTAAATTATCTTTTTTAGTGACTGGTAATTATACCTATATTCACATTAATCAATTTCTCAGTTTAAAGAAACGTTTGGCTCCTAGCTATAAACCCCCCCCCCCCAGAGAAATCAGTATCCTACCTTTCCCAATCCCCTCTTAACTTTCTTAATTTGAATAAATTGCTTTCACTTTGTCAGAGTTTATAGTATTTTTCAGTTCTGTAACCACAATTTTTACTTTTGTTTTAGTTTTAGTCCCACAATTAAATAGATTCAGTGCTCACAGGCAGTTCATTGCTGAAGCTTTTCTAGTTATGTCTTAAGGACTGCAATTTGTCCTCTGATAGTTTCTTTAGAAAGAGCTCATGGGAACAATATTTCCTGAGTTCACAATTATTTATTGCCTTTAGAATTGAATGACAATTTCTTTCTAGGAGAATTTTCTAGATATTGCTACACTCTCTATCTAACATTGATTGCTATCATGAAGAAATCTGTGGCCAATCTATTTTTTCTCCTTTATAAATATCTCCTCCATTCCCCCACCTCCTACAACCTTGGCTGTTCAAAGAATATTTTAAAATAATCTTTTATCTTCAAAGTTTAGTAAACTTATGATCATTCTGGGTCAAGATTTTTGTGGACTATGGTATGCCATTTCAATTTGTAAATTCAAGGCTTTTATTCCAGGCAAGTGTTCTTTTCCTTTTTTTATTTTTTATTTTCCATTGATTTGAGAGAAAGAGAGAGAGAGAGATAAGCATCAACTCATTATTTTACTTAGTTATTCCATTAAGTTGCATTTTCACTGTTTGCTTCTCAAACAGACCCTGAGAAAGTGTCGAACCTGCAACCTCTGGTGTGTCTGGACAACACTTTACCCACTCAGCCACCAGGCCAGGGCCAGGAAAATTTTCTTAAACTGTATTTTTAAACATTTTAAAAAAAGATTTATTGATTCATTTTAGAGAGGAGAGAGAGAGAGAAGCGGAGGAGGAGCAAGAAGCATCAACTCCCATATGTGCCTTGACTGGGCAAGCCCAGGGCTTCAAACCAGCGACCTTAGCATTTCAGGTCAACGCTTTGTCCACTGCGCCACCACAGGCCAGGCTGAACTGTATTTTTAAATGTCTGTTCTTGTCTGTTATTCATGTTATCTTCTTCAGGTCTTCTTATTTTGCGACTACTTAATTGTGTACTCCTGCTTTCTATTTCGAAGTTTTCTTTCTGGACATTTAGTCTTTATTTACAATTCGGTATGTGCCTTTGCTCATTCTGACCCCCAGGTTCCTACTGTCCTTGTCGCTTTATCCTGGCCCTCCCTCCAGTTTTGCATACAACTCTACCAGGGATTTTTGTTTTGTTTTCTTTTTCATTCACTTTTTCTTGAGCTCTATCAGCTTATATTTCATTGTTTGTTATCTCACCCTCCCTCCTCTTAGTTGTTTCTGTTTCATGCTTGTTTTCTGGGAAACAACTGCTTCATTACATCTCTTAAAAAAAATTTTTTTTTGTTTGTATTTTTCTGAAGTTGGAAACAGGGAGGCAGTCAGACAGACTCTCGCATGCCCCCAACCGGGATCCACCCGGCATGCCCGCCAGAGGGTGACGCTCTGCCCACCTGGGGCGTTGCTCTGCCACAACCAGAGCCATTCTAGCACCTGAGGCAGAGGCCATAGAGCCATCCTCAGCGCCCGGGCCAACTTTGCTCCAATGGAGCCTTGGCTGCGGGAGGGGAAGAGTGAGACAGAGAGGGAGAGGGGGAGGGGTGGAGAAGCAGATGGGCGCTTCTCCTGTGTGCCCTGGCCGGGAATCGAACCCAGGACTTCTGCACGCCAGGCCGATGCTCTACCACTGAGCCAACCGGCCAGGGCCTGCTTTAAAATTTAAGGCAAAAGGTGCTGTTCAAAATTTTCATCTGCTCTAAGGTAACATTGTCATGATGACTCTTCACCTACATTTGTTTTTCTGTTTTACATTTTTTTCCTTATACCTTTGTCAGTTCCATCCTAATTCCTCATCTTTGAATAAGGAGGATTTTTCCTATAGATTCAGTATTTATTTATTGGAGGTTTGTGCTGTCAGGGGACCAAGGACATCTACATCAGTGAGAATTTTTCTTTTGACCCAGGGTTTTGCATGTGAAATATTTTAGCCTTTTCTTCTCCCCAGCCAATGAAAACGGGCAGCTGCAGGGGTGTTTGTTCACAGTGCAGTCTCTTTTCTGTCCTCAGGAACCTACGACTTTATATGTTTGTGGGATTCTAGTTTAGTCCCAGCTCCTCTGCTACACAAAACCAAACTAGGTCCAGAGAAACTCATGCTACGCTCCCAGCCTGTCCATCTGAATTAGACAGTTAAGGCCTCCGTAACCACATACCACAGGGTAGCTGGCTTGAAACAACAGAAATCTATTCACTCACAGTTCTAAAGGCTAGAAGTTTGAAATCAAGGTATTGTCAGGGTTGGTTCCTTCTAGAAACTCTGAGGGAGCATCTGTCCCATGCCTCCATCCTAGTCCCTGGGGGCTGCTGGCAACCCTGGTGTTTCTTGGCCTGTAAATACATCACTCAATCTCTGTCCCTTCTTCACAGGACCCTCTCATCTCTGTGTCTCTGTGTCTAAATTTCTGTTTTTTTATAAAGACACCAGTCACTGCTTAGCCCCCCCACCCCCCCACCCCCTGCCAATCCATTATGACCTCATCTTACCTTGATTATATCTGTAAACTCTATTTCCAAATAAGGTCATATTTACAGATACCAAGGGTTGGGACTTCAACATATCATTTGTGGGGAATGCAGTGCAACCCATAATGCTGCCTACTCCCTCCCAATGTCATACAAACAGAGCCACCAATTTTTCGCCTCTGTGTGTGTGTCTTACTGGTTGAACTATGAAGCTCTTTCTGAGACCTGTAGCCGTGGGTGTGCCCTCACTCAGCTTTCTTCTGTGACTTTTCTCAAACCCCACTGCTTTCTGTACCTTTGTTACCTATTTTGTATTTAGGAGCCTCACCTGTTTTAAATTTTTATTGAAGATGAGATTTATATTCCTGTCTCTTTCTTTTTTTGTTGTTGTGTGGTTTCTGAGAGATGACGGAAATGGCAATATCTTGGGACCTCTTGAAACTGAAAATGACTTGAGTCTCTCCTCATTCTTTAGAGATCACTGACACACTGAATTGAACAAGAAAGGGATGTACATGACATTTAGTGATTATTTCAGTAAAATAGTCTCCTAGTCTCAGGCTGGTATGCCAGCTTTACCAACATGGTCTCACAGGTAGACAAACTAATAGAATTTACTTATATGGAGACTTAAGATTGTTTTAAGGATTATATTGAGCTGATATGCAATTGTAATTAGTTTTACTTTTATATGATAATTAGTGCCATACTTCTTTAATTATATGATAGTTAAGAAGTTAATATTTCGTTTTCTCAGTATATACCAAGTTTGTGTTGTATCTTTATAACTGTATTGTTGAAAAAATTTCAAGGTTTAAATTATTTTTTTCTCTTATTGAATCTCTGTAAACATTTTAAGAAATCTAAAACCACTCTGTCAACTTAAGCAGTTCATTTCCAGGAATAACTATCACTTCTTACCTACAGAATACTTAAAATATTCTTAGCCCCAAAGTATTCCTGGAATCTGCTGATTTATTGAGACTTATTCTTGTAATACTTTCTACTATCGTCTGCTAAATACTTGATTCTGTTAAATGCTAATAACAGGCATGACTGTTCAAGTCTCTCCCAGATTGTCAATTCTGAATTATTACCACTTCAACTTCAATGTTATTCTTCTGAATGTCAGAGTCAGCAGTTGCTGCTAAGTAACTGTGCACTCACCATACAGAACTGCTCAGATTTACAGAGCACATGAAGCAGCTCATTTTAACCACTTCTTTGCTCAGGACTATGAAAAGTAAAAGGTAGTTTCATAAATGATTTTTTTGCCAGGGTTACCATTTGGGGAAAACATCTGTCCACATTTTGAATAACAACTGAGCTATTATTAACCTAATCATGTGAGCATCAGTGTGGCACAGTGGTTATGAAGGTAGATTCGGAGCCCACTGGCCTGGGTTCAGATCTTGGCTCTACCAGCTACCTAAGTTTCTTTCTTTCATTCTTTTTTTTTTTTTTTTTTTTTTTTTACAGTGACAGAGAGAGAGTCAGAGAGAGGGATAGACAGGGACAGACAGACAGAAACAGAGAGAGATGAGAAGCATCAATCATTAGTTTTTCGTTGCGCATTGCGACACCTTAGTTGTTCATTGATTGCTTTCTCATATGTGCCTTGACCATGGGGCTGCAGCAGACTGAGCAGCCCCTTGCTCGAGCCAGCGACCTTGGGTCCAAGCTGGTGAGCTTTGCTCAAACCAGATGAGCCTATGCTCAAGCTGGCGAGCTCAGGGTCTCGAACCTAGGTCCTCCGCATCCCAGTCCAACGCTCTATCCACTGGACCACCACCTGGTCAGGCTTGGGCAAGTTCCTTAACTGTTCTGCACTTAGCTATCATTACAAATATAATGATTTTCTTTCTTTATTCCTTGGAGCTGCAGCCAAACCAGCAGAGTAGCAACTACTGTCTAACTACACTAAGAATTGCTATCCAAGTGATAAATAGGTGTTCAGAAACCACTGTCGGAACAAGTCACTGACTGGAGAAGCTGTGTGTAAAGGAGGGGACACCCAGCTGGTTTGAACCTTCACCTCAGCAGCTGCCAGACAGGAGGTTGCATTTAAGAGATAAAGCACCTCAAATCTTGTGCTCTGTGGCTGACAGTGGAATCTGAATAGTTAATATCTCTATTTCAGAATGAGAATGGTTAAGCTCCTCCTTTCAACTACAGAAAAGGAAAGGTTAGGTACTGAACACCAAGGAATGGCTTGTTTCCAATAGGAAGAAGTCAACTTGTAACTCTGCAAGCAAATGAAAATTGCAGGCTCAGGAAATAAGCATTCAGGAAAAAACAAATGAATAAGATTAAAGCCTGACCTGTGGTGACGCAGTGGATAAGCGTCAACCTAGAACACTGAGGTCACCGGTTCAAATCCCTGGGCTTGCCTGGTCAAGGCATATATGGGGATTGATGCCTCCTGCTCCTCCCCACCTTCTCTCTCTCTCTTTCTCTGTTTCTCTCTCCTCTCTAAAATAAATAAAATCTTTTAAAACATTTTTAAAAATGAATGAGATTAAGTAATAAGATTAAGTGGCTGTATCTGGTCTGTTCTGTTAATATTTTAACCCTTGTAAGTAAAATGTTTCCCTTCTTTTTTTAAGAAGGATATATATATATATATATATATATATATATATTTTTTTTTTTTTTTTTTTACAGAGAGAGAGAGAGGGATAGATAGGGACAGACAGATAGGAACGGAGACCACTGCCTGGTCAGGCAAGACTTATAAATTTTTAACAATGAAAAGTTCTGGGCAAGGTGTTTGGTTTCCATTTCTGTGTGTGTGGAAAAAGCTGAGGGATGGTGGTCACAATCGTCCACCCCCTGTATCTCCCTCCCAAACTTGCTCACAGACCTCCAATTGCTATTCGTCATGAGATATTCAGTTTCCTTATGAGAAGACAAAGATCTGTAAAGCTATGTCGGTGCAGGGAACAGGAGGACTGGGGGACAGATGGGAAGTAAGAACCCTATTTGGTAGGTCTGGTGGTGCTATGAAAAGAACAAAGGCTTTGGAGGTGAAGACTGAGCTTGTACTCCAGGCTCTGGACTAACCAGCTGGTTGATTTTAGGCAAGTTTACTTAACCCCTTTGACCCACATTTTCTTTGTCTGGAAAATGGGATTAATATTACCTTCTGAGGCTGTTGTAAGGATTAAGATAATCTATGTAAAATGCTAGGTACAAAGTAGACCCTCAACTAACAGTATTTTTTCTCAATATTAACTGAAGACAGAAGCATCTGACCTGATTCTGTTTAAGCCAACTTGCTATTTTCTGTTCCCAGCAGTGAGGTGAAAACTAGAAGTAAGTGTATTTATATATAAAGATTCTGTTCAAAGTCTCCATGCATTAGAGAATAATGAAGGCTGTGAATTTTCAAAAAATCTTCTGATATATCAAATGATCAGAACACCATGTCCACTTGCTTACAACAAAACACATGAGTTTTGATATTAGCTGAATAGTGATATAAAGTAAAATTTAGACTCTAAGGGCGGAAACTGTCTTCTTTAGGATTCCCGGAAACAGCTGCTCTGGTGTGGCATACACAGGAAGTGCTGAAAGATGCTTAAAATGCATGTTCTACATATTTATACACACATACATGCTCATTACTTATTTCTGTACCTTTGAGAATGAATCTTAAAAAAAAAAAATGGAGTCAAGCTAAGCTTTTGCTAGGATTGTCAAGGTGAGGCTTGAACCCCGGTTGATATGCCTTCGGCACTGTCAACAGCTCCTTGTGCTGTACAGACGAGCAAGCCTGAGTGGGCAAAGCTATTAGAAGGAAGGAGGCAGCAATGTGAGCTGTGGTTCTATTAGTGCCTGGACTTCAAATAACTTTTTTCTACCTATTTCAATTTTCTTTAGTAAAGTTATTATTGTATACTTGTATACTTATATTATTATAATATTATATTATATATAATAATTATATTATATATTATATAATATATAATAATATATTATTATTACTTGTATACTTTTAAACGCTGATCTTTCCCCTCCAATCATGGACACGTGAGCATGCACTTGTCTCCTCCTGACCCTCCCTCCTCCCCAATATACACAGACCCTCATACAGATTCGTTTTGGCTAAGCTGAAGCTGAAGTAAAACACTGACTATAGGACTGAATGAAAGGGTCCTTGTCTCATTGTTCTCTTGGGATTTGAGTACTGATGTGTCCAATGGTGGGATTCAAATAATTTTTTAAAAGATTTTATTTATTCATTTTAGAGAGAAGAGAGAGAGAGAAAAGGGAGTGAGGAGCAGGAAGCATCAATTCCCATATATGCCTTGACCAGGCAAGCCCAGGGTTTTAAACTGGCGACCTAGGATTCAAATAATTTAACAACTGGTTCTCTGCCCTAATGACTGTTTTAAGTATAAAAAAAGATATACCAAAAGGTAGTTTATGATTTCATGCATTTAATACTTAAATAAGAACAATGAAAGAGGTACACAAAACTAGATTATGTTATAAAAAAGAGTTTAAAAATATTAATGAAAAAATATTAAATAATACCTGACTAAAACAATAAAACTGTTATTTAAGATATTTCCATATTGCTTCTTGATTGGCATTCTCACTTGCAATATTTTTCACCTCTGGATGAAATGAACGCCATTGAGCAGATGAACATTAAAAAAGAGTGAGGAATGTAAATTTGTGATTTCTACATTGGGCAGCTGCCCAGGCGCCCACCTTAGAGAGAACCCTGATAACAGGTGCCATTTTCACGACTAGTTTGTTGAACTCAACAAAAAATTAGGTATGTGTTCTATTGAACCCATGCGAACCGGCTGAATCCCACCACTGTGTGTCAGAACGAAGTCTACAGGGGTTTGGTTCTTGTATATACAAGCTGACTTTACAACCCATCCTTTGTCCTTAGTCTTGAATTTTGATATTTGTTAAAGACTGTGAAAATATTAACATACAACATAGTTGAATTTTAAACATCAGTTACACGAGCATATAATATACATGGTTTTTGTACTGATTATCTATTGTTGCATAGCAAATTACCCTAAAATTCAATGGCATAAAACAGTGACAAACATTATCTCAGAGTCTGTGGGTCAAGAATTTGGGACAAGCTTAGCTGTGTGGTTCTGGGGTCTTTTAGGGTCTTTCATGAGGTTGCAGTCAAGCCTCTGGCATTTTGAAGCTACAGACCGCTGAAGGCTTGATGGAGGCTGGAGGATCCACTCCCAAAGTGGCTCATTCTCATGGTTGACAAGCTGGTGCTGGATGTTGGCAGGAGGCCTCCGTTTCTCACGAGACAGGCTTCTCCATAGGGCTGCTCGAGTGTCTTGATGGCATGACAACTGGCCTCCCTCAAATTATCTGATTCAAGAGAGAGATGGAAGCTGCAGTGTCTTTTATGACCTAGTATCAGAAGTCATATTCCATCATTTCCACAATATCTTATGGTTTATACAGTCAGGCCTATTCATTGTGGGAAGGGATTATACAACAGTGTGAATACCACCAACCTAGCATCTTCAGGGTCAGCTTGGAGGCTGATTACCAGAATTGTACCAAGTTTTAAACAAACAAAAAAATCATGTTTCTACACTGGGGATGAGAGTGGAGATGTATTTCTTTTTTCTTTTTCTTTAAATGAGGGGAGGGCAGAGAGTGAGACAGATTCTCGCATGTGCCTCGACCAGGATCCACCTGGCAACCCCCATCTGGGGCTAATGCTCGGAACAACCAAGCTATCCTCAGTGCCAGGGGCCAATGCCTGACCAATAGAAGCACTGGCTGTGAGGGGAGAGATAGAAGGGGGACAGGGAGGGGAAGAGAAGTAGATAGTCATTTCTCATGTGTGTCCTGACTAGGGATCGAACCCATGATGTCCACACTCTGGGCTGATGCTCTATCTACCTAGCCAACTGGCCAGGGCCATGAGAGTGGGGATGTGTATGGGGAGATTTCTTTCTCTCCTGAGATAATAATTTTCAACTTTTAGCTGATTCTTTTGCTATGCTTAATTTTGGATATACATTTTCTCTCTTTTCCACTTTTTCTCACTGCTTGTCCCAGTCAGTGTGCCTGTTCCTATACTGCTCTCCGCACTCTTTTTATTCACATTCTAGTATCCTTGGATTAATGGGCAAATAAAAGCACCGGATGCTGATGAAGGAATTGGTGGCCTTCCCTGTTTCAGGGAATAATTTTTCTGGAATGATATTGAAAACAAAACATTTACAAAAATATTTTAAAAATTTAAAAACTTACAAATTAGGCAGTATTTAAAATAAGGATGTACAATTGGTTCATCACAGATATAGAATTTCTTATCTATGTAATAAAGACATTTGGGCATCAAGCGCTAATGTGACACATTATGAAATTAGATTTATTTATTTATTTATTTATTTTTCTTAAGTGAGAGACAGAGTGGCAGAGAGGCAAACTCCCTCATGCGCCCTGACAGGGATCCACCTGGTAAGCCTCCTATGGGGCAATGCTCTGCCCATCTGGGGCCACTGCTCTATTGCTTGGCAACCAAGCTATTTTAGCACCTGAGGCGAGGCCATGGAGCCATCATAGGTCCTCAGGGACAACTTGCTCCAATCGACCCATTACTGTAGGAGAAGAAGAGAGAGATAGAGAGGGAGAAGAGAGAAGGGGAGGGTTGGAGAAGCAAATGGTCACTTTTCCTTGTATGCCTGACCGGTAATTGAACCTGAGACATCCACACCACTGGGCTGATGCTCTACCACTGAGACAACTGGCCAGGGCCTATTTATTTACTTTTGTAAATGTTTATTTTATTGACTTTAGAGAGAGGAAGGGAGAGAGAAGGAGAGAGACAGGAACATCTGTTCTTATATGTGTCCTGACTGGGGATGGAACCAGCAACCTCTGTGCTCTGGGACAATGCTCTAACCAGCTGAGCTATCTGGCCAGGATGAAGTTAGATTTTATTAGATGTGATTCCTGGTCTCAAAATTACCACCTAGGGAAGAGCCAAGATAAACTTAGATATTTGTAAAGACAGTTTAATGATTGCATATTCATAAAAAGAATACCTACTGAATCTCCATGTAAGCTTTTTAGTAGATTCATGTCTGTCATCTCCACAGGGCTATATGCTGCCCCCAGTGCTCTGGGAGACCCACTTCGTGTGGTGATGCCACAGAAGGAGGGCTCTTAGCCCTGAGGGCTGTCTGTGAATCAGGTGATGAAGAACTTTGGGAAGGGTGGACTCTGGGCACATTTAGAGTTCCTGTGTCTTCCTTTAACAGTTTTCAAGCTTTTTCTAACTCTACTAGTTATCTATCAGTGTTTTCTGGGATCAGCCACTACCTCACAGTCACTTCCAAATTTGTATTCCTTTTGAACTACTGTAAACCAGGAAGGGGAAAAAAAACCCAAATGTGGCCAACAAGGGATTCTACAAAAAGTAACATCACAGGCCCTGGCCGGTTGGCTCAGTGGTAGAGCGTCAGCCTGGTGTGCAGGAGTCCCGGGTTTGATTCCTGGTCAGGGCACACAGAAGCACCCATCTGCTTCTCCACCCCTCCCCCTCTCCTTCCTCTCTGTCTCTCTTTTCCCCTCCCACAGCCAAGGTTCCATTGGAGCAAAGTTGGCCCGGGCGCTGAGGATGGCTCTGTGGTCTCTGCCTCAGGCGCTAGAATGGCTCTGATTGTGGCAGAGCTACTCCCCAGATGGGCAGAGCATCGCCCCCTGGTGGGCATGCTGGGTGGATCCTGGTCGGGCGCATGTGGGAGTCTGTCTGACTGCCTCCCGTTTTCAACTTCAGAAAAATACCAAAAAAAAAAAAAAAAAAAAGTAACATCACAGTAAGTGATTGTTCATGAATTCTTAACTGGACAGATCATGGTTGGTAATCATGCCCCAGGCATATAACTGCTTCAGTGAAAGGTTTATCTTTGCCTAAAGCAGGACTTTCCATTGTTTCTGTATACAGTACTTAGGTTAACACACCTTTGAAATGCCGATTTTTAGACCCCTCCTTCTAAAGTGAAAGTGTGCCCACCCTCAAGAGAGCACATAGTCTTAACTATTTTGTAATCTGATCCCCACCTTGCTTTCTCCCACCTTCATGCAATCTTCCTTACATCCCTTGGTTAGTTCCCCATGCATAAAAGAAGCTGCACACTGTCATTTCTTGGAAGCATTTGCCTCAGACTACTGAGATCTTGCTCCCAGGTATATTCTCTGTTTGACACAAATAATTTTTATAAAATTCTCTACGGGTTTGGCCATTCTTATGTCGACAGAACATATTTCATTTAAGTCTAAAAATGGATATAATATTATTACTGAAATGAATAATTTAATGCTGCTCAGGTGCTATTATGCGAACACAGCCACTGGGACTACGGGACCGGCAGCGAGCTGGAGGGAAGCCAGTGCAGGGGCGGCCACAGGAAGAGCTGGGAGTAACCCAGGTAGAACGCTGACCTGCTGGTCCTAATTTCTTTTGTGGAGCAACTCCAAAGGAAGCCTCACTGGGGCATTCCAAGAAGGCAAATGCCTGTATGCCTGTGACTAGAGTGTGGTGGGCATGGGGGTGACAAGAGGGGCTTTGGATTTAATTAGTTCAGTGACTTCAGCTTATCAGCTATGTGACCTTGAGCAGTTCATTTACACCTCTTTTTTTATTTTATTTATTTATTTTAGACAGAGGGGAGAGAGAGAGAGAAGTGGGGAGGAGCAGGAAGCACCAACTCCCATATGTGCCTTGACCAGGCAAAGCCCAGGCTATCAAACCGGCAACCTCAGCTTTATCCACTGCACCACCACAGGTCAGGCTACACCTCTTTTTAAGAATGGGTGATAAGCTCTGGCTGGTTGGCTCAGCGGTAGAGCATCGGCCTGGCGTGCGGGGGACCCGGGTTCGATTCCCGGCCAGGGCACATAGGAGAAGCGCCCATTTGCTTCTCCACCCCCCCCCTCCTTCCTCTCTGTCTCTCTCTTCCCCTCCCGCAGCCAAGGCTCCATTGAAGCAAAGATGGCCCGGGCGCTGGGGATGGCTCCTTGGCCTCTGCCCCAGGTGCTAGAGTGGCTCTGGTCTCGGCAGAGCGACGCCCCAGAGGGGCATAGCATCGTCTCCTGGTGGGCGCATGTGGGAGTCTGTCTGACTGTCTCTCCCTGTTTCCAGCTTCAGAAAAATACAAAAAAAAAAAAAGAATGGGTGATAAAAAAAAAAAAGAATGGGTGATAAGAATATCTAGCACATAATATCAT